>NW_028270145.1:23056714-23404194 GCF_037043375.1 Chiloscyllium plagiosum
AAAACCTCATTTTTGCCGTGCGAAGTTGGGGAGCTGACAAGATTCATTAAACCATGAAAGCATCCTCCTTTGACCAAACAAAAATAAACCCAGCCAGCCCTTTTATGTGGCCCTGTGGCTGAAAACAACTGGTCGCCTCCTGAAGGAATTAATGCAGATGCTTCAAATTCTTACAAACCAAAGGGTGAAAGGGAAGTGGAATCCCTGGGGGATGCAGCAAGTTGGAGGTTACGTTTAAGCTGTCAGTCTTTACTGATGACTCTTTTTAGTGGGATCTGAAAGGTCTCCAGCCTACAATGACCCTGTTTATCTGCCTGCATATATTCCGTGCATCTAGTAATGAGAATATCCAGCGAGCCAGGCTGAATCCATGTCATTTCTGGACAATGAAATTCTAAATCCTGCCAAGCTCAGGCCCAGTTGACTCCAGTGTTACAGTTGCACATAAAAACAGAAATCATCAGTTAGTCTCTCTCTCTGTCTGTGTCTGTGTGTGTGTGTCTCTCTCTCTCTGTCTGTGTGTCTCTCTGTCTGTCTCTCTCTCTCTCTCTCTCTGTCTCTCTCTGTGTGTGGCTCTGAATGCCCTGCTTGGCGGTAAATGGTTTGTGAATTCTTTGCAAGTAGCGCAGCTAGTGGCATTGAGGCTTAGTAGTTAGCACTGCTGCCTCACAGTCCCAGGGACCCAGGTTCGATTCCAGCCTCGGGCGACTGACTGTGTGGAGTTTGCACGTTCTCCCCGTGTCTGCGTGGGTTTCCTCCAGGTGCTCCGGTTTCATCCCACAGTCACAAAGATGTGCAGGTCAGGTGAATTGCCCCTGCTAAATTGCCCCTAGTGTCCAGGGATGTGCTGGCTGGATGGATTGGCAGGGACAGGGGATGGGTCTGGGCCGGATGCTATTCGGAGGGTCAGTGTGGGCTGAATGGCCTAGTTCTACACTAGGGATTGTATGAAATTGGGACAGGAGTAGTTGAGTCCATTCAATACAATGATGGCTGATCTGACACTCTGCCCATCCACACTGCCGTATCTTCATACCCTTTTGATATCCCCGATTGACCAATTCATGATCAATCTCAGACTTAACTATACACGAGGACTCTACCCCCACCGCTCCCTGTGGCAAACCACCCAGACCCATTCCCCTACATTTACCCCTTCACCTAACATTGCGGGTAATTTAGTGTGGCCAATTCACCCTAACCTGCACATCTTTGGACTTTTAATTCTGAGGCTATGCCGTCTGGTCCTAGACCCCTCCATGACTGGGAATATCCTCTCAGCATTTACCTCATCTCGCCAGATAAGAATGCTATATGTTTCAATAAGCTCCCCTCTTACTATTTGAAACTGCATTTGAGTAGAGTCCTACCTGTTTGGCCTTTGCATGTAAGGCAATCCCTGTCTAACAGGATCGTCTAAATGAAGCCAGCCAGCCACTGGCACCAGTGACCAGCAGTGCATATCTGAGACGGTAAGACAGGAGGTTTCATCTGAAGCCCTGCAGACCCAGGCTCAAGTTCCATGTGATCAGATGGCCTATATTTCTTGCAATTTAGAAGATTGAGAGGGTATCCAAACGGAGGGATTTGAGCTGATAAAAGGTGTGGATAAAGTGGACGTGGAGCGGATGCTTCCTCTTGTGGGGCACTCTGGGATGAGAGGTCCATAGTCCTATGGTAAGGAGCAGCAAATTTAAAACAGAGTTGAGGAAAAACTACTACTCTGGAAGGGTTGTAAATCTGTGGGATTCGCTATCCCAGAGTGCGGTGGATGCTGGGACAGTGAGTAAATGTAAGGAGGAGTGAGGTAGATTTTTAATTGGTGATGGGTTTAAGGGAAATGAGGGAAGACAGGAAAATGGGTATGAGTAGCATATCAGCCATGATCGAATGTGGAGCAGACTCGATGGGCTGAACGGCCTAATTCTGCTCCTATATCTTATGAGCAATAGTATAGCTCCTAATGCACATTCTCAGTAGCTCTCCTTAACATCAAAGTGTATCTCCCTTTACACCACAACTCGCTACCCTGCACTATTCAAACCCATTATATCACCCATTCAAGCCATGAACATTTAACTCTGTTACTCCACTTGCCTCACCCACAGATCTCTGTACTCTTGAAGTTTGCACATCCAGCAGTGTTCTCTGGTCTCTAAGAGGACGTGGGAGACACATGTGGCCTTTATTAATTCTCGTGGAGTGCGCACACACTGATGGAATGGAATGGAATGGCACAGCAGCTTCTGATGAGGCGGTGCCACTTCACAGAAACCTGGGTGTAGCAGCAGTGAAGACCAACTGAGGAAGGACTGACTTAAAGGAGAGCACCTCCACAGGCCTGAGTGACCACGACCTCATGAAAAGGCAGGCGAGGAAGTGAAATCTTAGCCCCCCCCCCCCCCCGCCTTTCCATCTGCTTTATTCTCTGATCTAGGGATGAGTGTGTACTCGGTGAAATGAAGAATAGAGGGCGTTCTGAGGATATTCCAGAGGTGAGGAAATGAAGACATCTCCGCCTCATCCAGGGTAGGAATTTCCCTTTTCTGCCCTTGCTGATGAGCTGCAGATAATAACACCTCAGGGATCCTGTGAGAAATTAGGGCACCATAGTTGACAACAGAATAAGCTGCTGGAGCAAGGTGTGAAGGATCTTCCTGTGCAGTGTACTGCTCTGCACACCCACTTGACAATGACCAACCGAGAAATCTTGCTTCCCAGCTGCGGTCTGACCTTCTCCCCTCGGACAATTTTCTTTTTTTTTTAGATTAGATTAGATTAGATTAGATTAGTTCCTGCTTTTGTAACTAGAAAGAGCAAGCCAAGGTCCATAATGTCCTCTGGATATAGTCACCATCTTCTTTGCCACCTTTTCATCCCAACTGTTTGTAACTCTAGTTTCAGGGAAAAAAAAGATTGGCCCTACCTCATCTCATCATGTCAGGACTGGAGGGTGTGTAATAGACAGTGGTTTCTGGCCCTCTGAGGCAACATTTATATCTCCTTCCTGAAGAATAATTAGACCTGTTGTACTTGATAAAGAATCACAGCGATTTAGGAGTGTTGCAAAGATCTCTGTAATCCCTCTTCCATTATCGTTTGCAGCAAGCAAGGTAGGGAAGAGTTAGACAGATTGGAGAAAATGGGGATGATCTGGAGGAGAGACGGTTGAGAGGAGATTTGATAGATAGAACTTTTAAAAATATTGAGGGCTGTGGACAGAGTTGAGAGGGGAGGAGCCGTTCTTTCCCATCAAGAATGAGAGGGCATTGCGGTATGTTGCTTGGCGAAGGATGTCATGGAGACGTGAGGGAAGTCATTTCAACTCCAGTGCACAAACAACCTTAGCGGTAAGTTCCTTAGTGGTGAGGGTTGGGATCTTGGATGCACCACCTGGGAAGGTGAAATCAGCCTCCCCCAATCAGGAATCCCTAGGGATCAATCCCTTCAAAAATGCCATGACACATACGTAACAACAGATAGACACAACTAAGGCTGAGAGGTATTAATTATGCAAAATGGCTGAGGAAGAACCAAATTGTTCCGGAGAATTTAATGGAGCAGCTGAGAACCATGGTGGGGCTGGGAACTATGGTGGGGCTGGGAACCATGGTGGGGCTGGGAACCATGGTGGGGCTGGGAACCATGGTGGGGCTGGGAACTATGGTGGGGCTGGGAACTATGGTGGGGCTGGGAACCATGGTGGGGCTGAGAACCATGGTGGGGCTGGGAACTATGGTGGGGCTGGGAACTATGGTGGGGCTGGGAACCATGGTGGGGCTGAGAACCATGGTGGGGCTGGGAACTATGGTGGGGCTGAGAACCATGGTGGGGCTGGGAACCATGGTGGGGCTGGGAACCATGGTGGGGCTGGGAACCATGGTGGGGCTGGGAACTATGGTGGGGCTGGGAACTATGGTGGGGCTGGGAACCATGGTGGGGCTGGGAACTATGGTGGGGCTGTGAACCATGGTGGGGCTGGGAACCATGGTGGGGCTGGGAACCATGGTGGGGCTGGGAACCATGGTGGGGCTGGGAACCATGGTGGGGCTGGGAACTATGGTGGGGCTGTGAACCATGGTGGGGCTGGGAACTATGGTGGGGCTGGGAACCATGGTGGGGCTGGGAACTATGGTGGGGCTGGGAACTATGGTGGGGCTGGGAACTATGGTGGGGCTGGGAACTATGGTGGGGCTGGGAACTATGGTGGGGCTGGGAACTATGGTGGGGCTGGGAACCATGGTGGGGCTGAGAACCATGGTGGGGCTGGGAACCATGGTGGGGCTGGGAACCATGGTGGGGCTGGGAACCATGGTGGGGCTGGGAACTATGGTGGGGCTGAGAACCATGGTGGGGCTGGGAACCATGGTGGGGCTGGGAACCATGGTGGGGCTGGGAACTATGGTGGGGCTGAGAACCATGGTGGGGCTGGGAACTATGGGTGATAATGGCAGAACAGCTGGTAACCACTGGGCACCAGGGTTAAGGTAATCAACAAAACGATCACTCTGCGAGATGTGAGGTTTTCAGAAGCTGTGGATGGAATGTGTTGCCAGAAAGGAAGTGGATGCATTGAGCACTTGAGATGCAGGATAGGGGGGAAAATACAGGTACTGTGAGACTGATTGGGACAGCCCTTTCAAAGAGCCAGCACAGACAGATGGACTGAATAGCCTCCTCCTGTGCTGTCATTTTGATCTCAACGTCTAAGATTTCTTTTTCTCCTTTCTGTTCATCCAATCTTCCCATTGGCATGTTTACCAGACTGGAGCCTGACTGTGAGAGCGCCCCTCAGCTACATGGCTACGTGGTGCATGGACCCATTTTATCAATAAGAGGCCAGCAACATCCCGCTTAACACTTGCCCCAGTAAGAGCAGACTGACCGACACTCTACAGACCCAAGGTTCAGGGAATAGGTGGCGGCTGTGAAACAGTCAGCGTTGCCCGTCAGTGGTCCTCCTTCATGTTGGAAGCCATTGACCATTCTCTGACCAAGCACTGGAGCCTGAGGCTGGGGTAACTGTGGAGGGGGGAGCAGTGCAGGAGCTTCCACTGTAGATCCAGCCACCTTTTGGAGGATTGAGGGACAATTCATTTGGTTGTTGATCCATACAGTGCGAGAACAAATCAGATCAAATCAAGTCCTCAGCAGGAAGAGCAAGTCTTCCATTTGTATTGACTGCAAAGGCCGGGGCTTTTTTGCCTGGCACGCAGGAGATTGAGGGGTGACCTTTATAAAGGTTTACAAAATCATGAGGGGCATGGATAGGGTGAATATCGAGGTTTTTGTTCCCCTTGGGTTGGGGAGTTCAAAATGCGGGAGGTGTATTTTTAAGGTGAGAGGAGAAAGATTTGGAAGGGACATGAGAGGCAACTCTTTCACACCGAGGGTGGTTTGTGTGTGGAATAAGCTGCCAGAGGAAGTGGTAGATGTGGGTACAATGACAACATTTAATAGACATTTGGATAAGTTCATGAATAGATAGGGTTTGGAGGGATATGGGCTAAGTGCAGGCAGGTGGGATTAGTTTAGTTTGGGACCGAAGGGTCTGTGTTTTTGCAGTATGACTCTACGCTACATCCCACGATGTGGCAGCTAATTAAATATTTTTCTGAAGCATGGCCACTGTTTTAATGTAGAAAATGGGTGCTCAATGTGCATGCAGGAAGCTCCCACAAACTTCTTTAAGGTAATAACCAGCTAATCTGTTTTTCCTGATTAAATAATAGTCAGGGGACTGGTGATAGTAAGTAGTAGCATGGTGGGTTCATGTCTCATCTGAAAGCCGGCACTTCCCACAGTGCAGTGCTCCCTCAGCACTGATCCGGAATGTCAAGGTCTTCAACTTAAGTCCACGGATCTCAGTGGGTGGAGGGGGTGGGGTTTTGGGGCTCCGTGAGGAGTATGTATAGAATAGCATTGGCCTTGAAGATGGGTGGCTGGCGAAAGATGGTGTGAGTTGGGAGTGAGGGTACAGCTGCCATACGTACAGCACAGAGGTGACAGTCTGTCCCGTCTCAGCAGAGTGCACGTGGAGACAGTGTTATGTGCAAACCCCCCCTCCTGTTTCCTTCAGAGCTTTATTGAAGCACTTTCACATTGTGAATACAATCATCTATCATGAATTATACAACGTTACAGCTTCAGTGAGGGTCTCTGATTACTAATCAATTTGAAAAGGGGATACTTCAACCAAAGCGTTTTGTGATGTCTGGTCTTAATCATGTACGGACATTTGGAGAATGAGGGCTGATCCCACAATAAAGGTCTTCCTTTTGTACGCACACAAGATTTACAGATGTCTTCAGCTAAAAACACACTCGGTGTTTTTGTTGCCTTTATTAAAGTAAAATGATGTTTTGGGTTAACATCAAACTGATGTGAAGCTGAACATATTCTTTTTATAATGTATAATTCTGGTGCCCTGCCAAGACCAGAAGAAGTTGAGTTCTAAACTACAGTCGGAAGCAAGCTTTATATGGTTTATTAAACATTTTGTTTTCAAGTTCACTTCAAAGCTAATGTGAAAGACAATTGGTTATCACTTTGAACTTTATTGCTACATTACAGCAAGTGACTACAGCTCAAAAGCACATCATTGGCTGGAAGGTACTGAGACTGATGGCGAAAAGTGCGATATAATTGCAATTCTTCCTTTGTTTTTCCCATTTGAAATTTTTCTCATCCCGTTTCTGCCGCAATTGGGTCGTGGTTCATCTTTGAGTCAGAGGTTTGTGGGTTTGAGTGCCACTCCAGCACGCAGTGAACGCTGACCGTTCCCAGTGCAGTGCAGAAGGAGTATTGGCCTTCAGAGGAAACGGTGAGATCCAAATGCTGACTGCTGTCGGGTGGATGTTAAACGTCTGGAGGTACGGTTTCTCAAGGTCTTTCCGTGGTGTGGCAGGTCAGATCAGCGTATACTAGTGCTTAGGTTTCCTGCTGTCTTGGCTTCCCTCCTGCAAATAGGAAGTTTCAAAAGGCAAGCAGGAAGTGGAGAGAAAAACTTGCATTTATTGAGCACCTTTCACAGTTATAGGATGTCCCAAAGCACTCTTTGTCACTGTTATAATGTGGAAAACTGAGCAGTCCATTTACACTCCGGAAAGAATTGCATCACAGACCCCCGCTTTGGGCACTTTCAAGAGTTCAGGCTCTGGGCCTATCTCCTCCAGGCCTATCTCCCACTCTAGGTCTACTGCTGCCACGCGTCCCCACTCCAGGCACTGTCATTGGAAGGAATCCTCGCCCTGGACAATGCTGCGGGCAAGAGTCCAGGCTCTGAGTCTACCACCTTCACGAGTCCCTGTTCCCTTAAACTATGTGATAATGAGCAGGTAATCTTGAGGAAAATGGGGCTATTCAGTCCCTCAGACCTGCCTGCCATTTTAGATCATTGTTAATCATCTACGTCCGCATTACTTGTGCCGTGCAATCACTACATGTCCTTAAATATCAATCAGCCTCTGTCTTGCATGTACTCAATTGCATTTCCACTGATATCTGTGGTAGGGAATTCCAAAGACTCGTCACCCCCATGAGTGAGGAAATTCCGCTTGATCTCAGTCTTAAATGGTATACAGAGGAGCCTCGGATTATTCAAACGACATGGGCGGGGAATATTTTGTTCCAATAATCGAATGCCAGATAACACCATTTAGCCACGTTTTTGGACCTTGCCGGATAATTCGGAATTTCAAGGTTCCTCTGTACTTTTTTTTTTAAGCAGAAGCTCTGTGCGTCTAGTTCCAGATATCCTTGGTACTTGGGTAAGTGGTCCAAAACTACACTCCCAAGTATGAACATGTTAGATTGGTCAAATGCTCAGTATCAACTAGAACATGTCTGCTCTTTAAATAGTGCCTTAGTATCTGCTATGCACACAGACAGCATGTCACTTCTTATCATTTCATCTGAAAGGTGGCATGCCTGACAGCACAGCACTCCCTCAGTATTGCGCTGGAGTACCAGCCCTGAGGCCATTGAGGGAATGCAGCAGAAGTTTCCCAGACTCATTCTTCCAAGGAGAGACAGAGGAGATTGGGCCTGTATTTTCAAAAGTTTGGAAAAGGGAAACGTGTGCTTATCAAAACCTGTGCAGTGCTCCAGGTGCTCTACACGGCAGGTCCAGAAGGAAGGTTCCCTCACGTGGGGTAGTTAGAATTAGGGGACACAGTCTCTTCTTCAGAGGTCATTTTAGGACTGAGATGGAGAGGAGCTTCCTCATCAGAGGGCAGGGAATCTCCAGAATTCCAAACCCCAGAGGGCTGCGGAAGCTCACTCAGTGCCTCAAGACCGAGATTGAAGGGGAATCGGGGATATGGGAGCACAATTGCTGCTCAGCATTTTAGGAAGGGATCGGAACTTAGAACCTTCGGACCCAGCAGAGAGAGAGAGAGAGAGAGAGCACTTGAAGCCACTGCTGACTCTAAACCTGAGCAAAAGTTGACTCAACCCTCCCTAAAGATAAACTTGGGAGTGATTGACTCATACGTGCGGAGGAAATTGCTGAGACTGGCAAAGAATTTGATACCTGCAAGCTATATGTACATGTGAAGACAAGCCAGGGTGTTTCAGTGTCAGATAGCAGCTCTCTTTATGCTGTCTCAAAAAGCAGCCTGCCATATTGAGAGAGAATCTGGCTGAACAGGTTCCATTTTTGCCTGTGGGCTGGCCTGTCACTTTGACTCCCCCCTCCTCTACCCACAACCCCCCCCCCAACCCCCACCGTCTTTTCGACAGACCCCGATCTCCTCAGATTGCTGTTTGTTTAATGTTTTTCATTGTTGTCAATCTAATTTATTTGATAATGTGTTGCTGGAAAAGCGCAGCAGGTCAGGCAGCATCCAAGGAGCAGGAGAATTGATGTTTCGGGCATGAGCCCTTCTTCAGGAATCTAATTTATTTCCCTGGAAAGGCTTCTCTCTGTGCAATCCATGCCTACTTTAGCAGAATGCTGTTTTTAAGGAGCTGGCCTCTGATTGCAGTCAGAGGCTGGCGTACTCTCCTTCGAGACAAAGCGTTTTGGGTTTGAATCCCCCTCCTGGACAGTTACACACACATTCCTGATATTCCAGTGCACTGCTGAGTCGATATGGCATTGTTGGTGGCACAGTATTTTGGAAGAGACATGAAATCGAGGTTCCAAAGGTGGAATTGAATTGAATTTACTGTCACTTGTGCCGAGGCACAGTGAAAAGCTTTGCCTTGCGAACAATGCAGGCAGATCAGAGAGAGGTAACATAGATAAGTAAATAACAACAGGTAAACAGTGGCAAAAACAAAAACACAGCTACAGGCGAATGTTAAAAGTTTAGTGGATGTCAAATATTGCATCAGCCTGTCTTGTAAAAGAATATGACCATTATCCCCAGTGTCATGGCAAACATCTGTCCTTCAAGCACTTTTTCCCAAAACAGCAAGTTATCAATTTGCCATTTGTGGGAGTTTACCGTATGCAAACTGTCTGCTGTGCTTCCTACAATGCAACTGTGACTTCACTGCAGAAAACAAAACCAGTTTATTGACTATGGAACACTTCAGGGTTTCCTGAGGTGGTGAAAGGGGCTAGATGAATGCAAGCCGGTAGTTGAGAGTGCAAGTCTTACTGAAAAGAGAGGGGTGTTGGTGAAGCTTTTCATCTTGCACTCGTCAGGACAAGTGCAAGAATAGCAAATTTCAAATAATCTCAACAATTTCTACTGTAGGATAATAGGCACTGAGTGGTAAGTTGACTGTGGCTGAGGTGCAGTCGTAGAGCAAGCAATGGGGAGCTATAGGCTATCAGTCGCGTTTCAAATGTGGCTGATATACATTTGCCAGAAAAGGATGTACGTATATCTGCAAGGACCTGTGCTCTGCAAACAAAAGGAATATGTCCGACCTTTCAGCTTTTCTCAATTACCCAGGAACAAGGAGAGCCAATGGTCCCTGTTCCTTTCTCCATGGTAACTTGTAAGCCAATCGGAGTCAACCTTCCAAGCAGACAGCCCCCTTTTTCTCCTGTGGTTATAAAAAGCATTCTTGCATTTTACCTGAGGACTCCAAGGTGAAAACCCTTAGCAATGTACACAAAATCAATCCACCTCTCACCTTACTGGCGAGTCCGGCACAAGCCTGAGCAAATAGGTGAGCGACTGTCGTAAGAAAGTTGCAGTAGTTCATCAAACATTCAATCTGGAAAATAAATTGCTAACAGCATGGTACAGTGGAATCAGGAATTTCACAAATTGCAGATCGGAATGACCCACTTGCAAATGTTTTGTAGTGCAGCAGCAAACCTTTTAATGTGAACAAATTTGTTCCACTTTATAACAACTGATTAACATATACATTGTACAAAAAATACTCTTTACATCTAATACACAGTGGTGCCTGGGTGAAATTGTACAGATCAAGATTGTAATTGCATTCTGTCCAGGCAGTATTAAGTGGTGAACTCGCTCACGGACTTATCCTTGTGAGTTATTACTCATGGGGAGTGTGGGACATTGGAATTCAGGTATTTCCTTATCTTGACCCCAATCTCAACATGGTCCATTTCAGCCAGATGTTGTCCAGGGCAGGAATGTCTCAGTCTCACAATTTCTCGCATTGTTTTTGCATTCTCCTGAACTCTTCATTTGAATGTTCAATAGTATTTGATGGACAGTGTTCTCACCTCTGAGGAGTAAGGTGAGAGGGAAAGATCGCAAATGGATCTGAGGGGTAACTTTTTCGCATAGAGGGTGGTGAGTGTATGGAACAAGCTGCCAGGGGAATTAGTGGAGGTGGGTACAATTACAACATTTTAAAAGGCTTCTGGATGGGTATATGAATAGGAAGATTTGGAGGGATACGGGCCAGGTGCTGGCAATGGGACGAGGTCAGATTGGGATGCCTGGACAGGGTGGATGAGTTCGACTGAAGGGTCTGTTTCCGTGCTGTTTGACTCTGACTCTAAATCCCACTTTCAAGATTGGAGTGCTAAATGCTGGCACCTGGAGCGGGACCTGAGGGAATACCTCACTGTTGGGAGTGCTGTCTTTCAGGTTAGATGTAAAACTGAGGACCCGTTTTGGCCCTCAGATGATTGTAAAAACGAAAAACAACTGTTGAAGAGGAACCGAGGTCCCGGTCAATGATGACCACTGAGCCAGTGACTTAAAATCAGATTATCTGGTCTTTATCGCCTTGCCTTTTTAAAATAGTGTTTCCATCGCATGTCTCCAATGAAAAGTTAAGGGTTCAGCTCTCCGGTGGCCCACCCACCCCTTGCTCCCTAGTCTGGCAGCCTCCGTTTTCTCTGACCTCTGTCACTCACCTCTCTCCTCCAGTCAAAAGCTGATTTGCTATTCTTCCGTTTTACCTCATGAGGTAGGATGTTTTCTATTTGTCCTTGTGAATGGGTTTCCCCAGGCAGTTTGGGGAATGTCAGGGTCGTGATTCGCCCATACACACTTTGCAAATTGCCTCCCAACTACGCGCGGTCAAGGTATTTGCTTTACTTGTGGCTCCTGCACAGACACCACTCAAAGGGCAGGTCTAATGAAAACACACATCATGGGGAGGTCTGTATCTATATCAGGAGCGAGGTTTCACAGGCAAGGAACATCCTACATTTTTATGCGATTGCAATGCGTGTCCAAATATTTAGATTGTGTTTCCCTGGACTGTGCTAATGGAGTCAGGAAACATGAAGTTTTGAGCTGTGTCAGTCATAGAGAGGTACAGCATGGAAACAGACCCTTCAGTCCAACTCGTCCACGCTGACCAGATATCCTAATCTAGCCCCATTTGTCAGCACTTGGCCCATATCCCTGGTCTTTTCCCTGGGGTGGGGGAGTTCAGAACCCAAGGGCATACGTTTAGGGTGAGAGGGGAAAGATTTAAAAGGGACACAATGGGTAACTTCTCCACATAGAGGGGGGGGGGGGGGGTGTGTGTGGAATGAGCTGCCAGAGGAAGTGGTGGAGGCTGGTACAATTACAGCATTTAAAAGGCATCTGGATGGGTATATGAACAGGAAAGTTTTTGAGGGCTATGGGCCAAGTGCTGGCAAATGGGACTCGATTGGGTTGGGCTATCTGGTCGGCATGGACGACTTGGACCAAAGGGTCTGTTTCCGTGCTGTACATCTCTATGACTCTAAGTCATTTTTAGAAATGATGAAAAGCAGTGGACCCAGCACTGATCTCTGTGGTACACTACTGGTCACAGACCTCCAGTCTGAAAAGCAACTGTCTACCACCCTCAGTTTTCTACCTTCGAGCCAGTTCTGTATCCAAATGGCTTGCTGTCCCTGTATTCTGAGATCTAACCTTGCTAACCGGTCTCCCATGGGGAACCTTTTTCGAATGCCTTACTGAAGTCCATATAGATCACATATGCTGCTCTGCCCTCATCAATCCTTTTTGTTACTTCTTCAAAAAACTCAATCAACAGTGCAAGTTAGGTAATGGGCAGCAGGGTTTTGGATGAGTTCACAGTTCACAAAAGGTGGAAGCCTGAGCCCCATAATCGCCTCCAAAACCCCCCACCCCTTCTCCAAAGTATTCACTCGAGATGGAGTCTTGAGACATCGAGAGCTCCATGTCCCAGAGACCCTCTGGTGTGTCGAATGGAACAGAGGAAGGAACTTTGTCTGTGCGTTATGGTACAACAAATTACTGTACATGTGTGAGCAGAACTAACCTGGACACACACATACCAGATCAAAGCTCCCCGCTGCACAGTAATGACCGTGAAATTCCCTTTGCCAGCAACCTGTACGGAATCTCCTCTACCCAAGTCAAGTAGCCTCCCAACGTTTCAATTCTGGACAAAATCTTTCTTTAATCCCTTCACAGTGGGGGAACGGCAGGCCTGACATTAACAGACAGCAATTCATGTTCAGAACCTAACTTCTCCTCCTTTCATACACTTGGTGCAGAATGCATTCACAAATGCTTCTTGTTGCTAGGGGTGGGTGGGGGAGTTGTGGCCCTCAGTTGCTCCAACATTTCTTTGCACGAAAGGGTGATTTATATTAAACACTAGGTCACAATGTGGCAGCAAATGAGGTGTGTTCTGGCCTTCACTAGTTTTGGTAGTTATGTTTAGTGATCTCTGACCAGTAAGACATTTGCCAATGGAGCCAAGGGTGAACTGAAAAACCTAGGTGCTTGAAATGATCTGAAAACCTTTCTTTTGACTTGCATCCAGACATTGACCAGTGGTGACCTGACTGCTGGCCAACACCAGCTGCTACTTTGTGGCTGTTGTTCCTGTTACACCTCCCCAGTCCCTTCATTTCACGAGGTGCCATGGTTTTACAATTCCCTCCTCTTTGATCCAGTCTTTTGGTCACCTGTCCCCATATCTCCTGCTTTGTCTTGGTGCTGATTTCTAGCTGACAATTCTCCTTTGACTTGGGATGATTCACGACGTTAAATTTGCCGTGTAAATGTAAGTTGTTGATGAAGTGAGGAGTTTTAAACTTAAAGTCTGCCACCTTCACCTTTTTCCCCTTGCCACCGAGGCACAGTGGTGAGTTATTTCTCACGGTCGGTATGTCACTATACCATTATAAGACACACTCTCACATCCTCACTGAATCATAGCATGTAGCCTGAGACTATAAAGGTCTCAGACTTTGTCTTACCTCAGACCACTTGAAGCACGATGCTCTGGGGAAGCATGTTGCTCTGTTGTAACATTCTAAATAAATGTTAACCTAGACACTCGTGTCTGAGGAATGTACCGTTTGAACATAACAGTTAATTGAAGTAAATTTCTGTCGGATCCTTCAATGCCACTATACCAAGTTTCTTAAGTTGTGGGAGATTACCCAAGTGTGGCTGCATTTGGTGAAAACACCTTTTTGGAAGCAAACTATTAACAAGTAGTATTTTTGATCAGGTTCCTAACTGCCAGGCAAGTCCAATCACCACCTTCAGATTAGATTCCCTACAGTGTGGAAACAGGCCCTTTGGCCCAACCAGTCCACACCAACCCTCCGAAGAGTAACCCACCCAGACCCATGTCCCTCTAATTTAGCATGGCCAATTCACCTGACCTGCACATCTTTGGACTGTGGGAGGAAACCGGAGCACCCGGAGGGGACTCACACAGACACGGGGAGAACGTGCAAACTCCACACAGACAGTTGCCCAAGACTGGAATTGAACCTGGGACCCGGATGCTGTGAGGCAGCAGTGCTAACCACTGAGCCACCATGCCGCTCCTTTGGTTATAAATACACTCTTTCCTCTTATCTTGTGATGCGTCTGTAAATGCTGAGGTAACTCGGGGTGCCCAGAAGTGAGCTTCTGTCTCCACTGGCCTCCAGGTTTGGAATTTTTTGCAGGAATAGAAACTGTAAAAGGGTTGAACTGCCCTTGGAGACCATGGATTGCCAGAATGTGAAGTGAGATATTTTCATCAAGTTGACAGGAAATCTCTGGTCTGACGGAGAGTCATTGGGACTCAGAATGTTAATTCCCTGTTTCGCTCTCCACAGGGGAAGTCAGACCTGCTGAGTTTCTGTAGTACTTTTGATTTTCATTGTAGGGCAATAAATTGTTTTGCATTTGGTTGAGAATGATTGAAGATGGATGTAGGTTTGCTCGCTGAGCTGGAAGGTTCATTTTCAGTTGTTTCATCACCCATACTCCTCTTCAGTGAGCCTCCCGACCAAAGCCGGATGAAGTTACATCTGGAGGTTCACTGAAGATGTTACCTGGTATGGTGATGAAATGTCTGAAAATGAACCTTCCAGCTCAGCAAGCAAACCTACATCCAGAGCCTCAACCTGAGCTACAAATCTTCTCAAAACTCAGTAATGATTGAAGATGTTTAAATTAAGCTTTTGAAGGATGGTGTTTAATACTCATCCTAACTGACCTTTGAGAAGATAATGGTGATCTGTTTTCTCGAATACAACTGTTTAGCTAAATACCTGGTGGTTGGTTTGTTTCAGAACGTGGGTGTGATTGGTGGCTGAGAGACTCAATCTGTCATTGTCTGACTGCAGATCAATCAGAAACAGACTGAAGTCCCTCCTTTGCAGCCATGTAACAGCATTTACTTTGAAACCATTAGTTTGAAATCATGAAAAATGGGACTGTTAAGAACCAGAGGGCATGGAATTCAAGTCAAACTGGCAAAAGAAACAGAAGCAACTTGAGGAAACAAAAATGCTTTTATTTTTAAACAAACTGTGGTTTTCCAGGTCTGGAATGTTCTGTCTGAGGCTGTGGGAGTTTTGTTGATCAGTTAAATACCTGAAGGGTGAAAATAATGTGGCCTGCAGGGAAAGGGTTTGGGCATGGGAGTGGCCGACTGGTCTTGCAGAGAGCCAGCATATGCTCCACGGGTCGAAGGCCCCCCACCTGTGGTGGGACCTTTTGGAGGATGTGAGGTAGCTCAGGGTCAGCTGCTAACTCCAGAGAGTCTGTGCCAGTCAGCAATGTGAAAATTAGCTGCAAAGGAAGAAACTGCTATCAATTGCTCCCAGCTGTATTCCATTCTTTGGGGAGGGGGGCGGGGGGGAGGTCTGCTCTTGAACTTCCCCATTGCCTTTGTCAGGCTCTCTCTTCAGCTGCCAAGGCCCTGAGCTCTGGAATACCCTTTCTAAGTCTTTCCATTTCATCTTCTCTTTCCTCCTTTCAGGCACCCTTGGCCAGTCTTTGGTCATCTGTCCTACTACCTCAACGCTGTCCACGATCTAGAACGCAGTGCCTGAAAGTGTTGGAAGCACATTCTGAAGTAAAGTTCCGAACGGAATTGGCTCTTTCTACTTTAGAAGGAAAGTGGGGAGGAAGCCGGGGACCGAATCCTCAGTTGGAGAGCCAGTACACTGGGGACAGATAAAGGTCTCTGCATCTGAATGACTTTATAACGTCTCTCGCTCTCTCAGCCTCTCGGGCCCTGAGTCCCAGATCGTAACGAAAGACAGTATTTTTAAAAAAAACAAACCCCACCTCCCTCTGCTTTTTCTTAATGATCTTCAATCCCTTGTGTTCTGGTTCCCATGCCCTTGGCCAGTGGAGACAGGGAGATGGATTTGTGCAGCGGGGTAGGGAGTATTCTTTGGCTACCCATCGAGTCAAGGAGCTCCCCAGTTGGCAGAGCTGGCAATGGGGTATAGGCCTTCCCACCCAATATTTAGCTCAGGCAAAGGTGGCAGGGTTCTGGTCTGCCACCACTCTATGCCCTCACTAAGTTCCCCTTCAGTCTCTAAGCACAGAGGGTTCAACCCCTCACTTTACCAATATTGTGGTACTTCCAGGCCACTATATTCAAGATGGCTGAACAGGGGAACGTGTTACTGAAGGTTTTCTGTTTGTGCTTATCAGGACAAATGCAAGCATGCCAAATGTTTATAGTATAGGAGAGAAAGGTGCGGGTTGGTTGGCAGGTTGACTCTGGTTGGACCATGTGTGACTGTCGGAGAGATTGGGATGAATGTTGGATGCCCAGGTTGAGATGAGTAGGGTACCACCGGATCTGTGTGGGTTCAGTGAACTCCAGGGCAGCTTGACTCCACTGTTAACTTTGCAATTCTGCCGTAACAAGTTGGAATGAAATGACTGCTTTCCCATCCTATATTTGGGTTCTTTTGGAAGGAATTAAGTTCTCTTCCTGACTCTGGGCCTGTAAGATTAACCCTTTGAAATACTCAAAGTGCACAACCAGGCGTCTGTATTGTATTAGAGGTGGCTTGGTAAGTTGCAATCTCTCCTCCGGGCCAGAGATCGTAAATGTTTGCTCCGCTCTAGAGTTTAGAATGCACAGTGTAGGCTGGTGCTCCCAGTGTTACTGATTGTGGGATCTTGCTGTGCACAGATTTTCCCTATGTTTAAATAATAGACACTGTTTTAAAGTATTGCTTCGATTGTCAGTGTACTGAGAGATTCTCCCCATACTGAGAGATGTCCACATGTATGTACGTTCATGCTACATTAGTGCAAGTCCTTCACCTTTCATTCAGTGAAGGATCTGGCTCTATTTCTCTCTGGGACCTGATTTGTTTGTGCTGTCTTCAGTATTTAACCTCCACCATGGAACCTCCTGACCATTTATTCAGAAGGAGCTGCTTATGTGTAGATCCATCGGGCTCAGCTGGACACTTTTTCTTACATTCATAAATGTGAGCATCAATGGTTATTGCGTCATACACATCCCTAAATGCCCAGATAAGTATTGAGCACATTGCTATGAATCTGGGGTACAGTTTGGCCGGACCGGGAAATGTGAGAATGACAGATTTTCCCCCCCTTGAAGAGGATAAGTCCACGAAGATGGTTTTCCAAAATCAACATGGCTGACGTTTTTGATTCCTTCCATATTTTTACCAAATTCAGATTTCACTGCCTACCACGTGGGATTTGAGCCTGTCCACAGAATATTAGTCTGAAGGGGTTAGAGAGTCCAGTGGCATTATCACTGCACCACCCTTGGGGCTGGGAGAATGCAGCAGTTGGCAGAGATTTGATCTGCTGTTATTCCCACCATGATGCATTGCCAGCCGCCCCTCTGCTGATCCACATTGCTTCCCAGTCCTGCATCATTTCAATGTTTGTTTTAAATTCCCTTCCTTTTATGTCCAGAACACTGCAGTGTTGTGTGTCATTGCCATCTCTCAGACTCTCAGAGCCCTGTACACAGTCTCTGACAATCTTTGCTCTACAGTAGCAGAAACTGGCAGGGCCTAAACTCTGGAATTTTGTCTCTAAACCACTCTGTCTCTCTGCTCCCTCTGTAAAACACTGCTTAAACTTATTTCTTTATGATCCTTAATATAACACTGGCTTTGCTGGCTTAGCCGGTGGCTCACCTTCTTGAACAACTGCAGTCCTTGAGGTGTACGTACACCCATAATGCCACTGAGGAAGGAGTTCCAGGATTGTGATCCAGCAAAAAAAAAAACACCCTTTGAAAGGCACCTTTTGAAGGGTTTACAACTTGACATTGTTTGGCTGTGTTATGTCCGCACCTTCCTTGACCATCTAGTGGGACTTGAACCCAGAGAATCCGACATAAGAGGTAGCAACACTACCCACTGTCACCGTAAGTCCTCCTCGGACTTGAGGTTAGTCCATCTCATGAAAGTCGCATCTGTTTGTTTTTTTTTAACTTGAACCCACAACCTAGAACTAGGGGCCATAGTCTCAAAACAAGGGGGAACGGAATTAGGGCTGAGTTGAGAAGGAACTTCTTCACCCTCAGGATTGTGAATCTGTGGAATTCCTTGCCCAGTGAAGCTGTTGAGCCTTCCTCATTGAATAGATAGATTTTTGATTAGTCAGGGGATTAAGGGTTATGGTCAGTGGGTGGGTAAGTGGAGCTGAGGCCATGAAAAGATTAGCCACGATTTTATTGAATCGCGGAGCAGGCTTGATGGGGCCAGATGGCCTACTCCTGCTTTGATTTCTCGTGTTCTTATGTTCTTGTATGGTAATTGAATAAGTTGATCTTAACCATTTCAAAGAACAGCTAAGAGTTAACCTTGGGAGGGAATCACATGTAGACAACTTTGGTTCCCGTAGGGACCCAAGTGAACTATTGAATTTTAATGACAATTTGACAGTTTGAGCTAACATTCTCTCAATTGATCTGCCGATATAAACACTACACCCTTTGTTATGATCTTGACTGCAAATTTGTCATTTGATATGCGTTCCAAGACCAAACCAACTTCAGCTATCAGTACAGTTGAGCTTGCGTCTTTTACACCTGCACCCCTTCATATCCCTCCCTTCCAATTCTAACCATCCCTGCCTTATTCAATAACCCTACCTCCACCACTGTCTGAGGCACAGAGTTCCAAAGTCACACCACCCTTACAGAATGAAATTGCCCTGATCTCTGTCCCAAAAATGTGGCCTCTCATTTTAAAATATGCCCCCTAGTTCTGGACCTGATGTTATCGGACTGAAGGGTTTGAGTTACGAAGGAGAGGCTGAACAGGCTGGGGCTGTTTTCCCTGGAGCGTCGGAAGTTGAGGAGTGACCTTATAAAGATTTATGAAATCATGAGGGGCATAAGTAGGTTTTTTTTCTCTGAGGGTTGAGGAGTTAACAGCTACATGGCATTGGTTTAAGGTGAGAGGGGGAAAATTTAAAAGGGACCTAAGGTGCAACTTTTTCATGAGGGTGATGCGTGTATGGAATGAGCTGCCAGAGGAAGTGGTGGAGGCTGGTACAATTGCAACATTTAAAAGACATTTGGACAGGTTCATGGATAGGCAAGGTTTAGAGGGATATGGGCCAAATGTAGGCAAATGGAACTAGTTTATTTGGGAAACTGGTCATAATGGACAGGTTGTGCTGTATGACTCTAAGATGAAACATCATTTCCAATCCACCTGGTCAAGATATTCAGGATCTCCTACTAAAATCAAATCATCCCTCGATTCTGCTAAATTTGAGTGTTTATTTTCCTTCCCAATTACTTATCCCATTCCATTTCAGCTGAGTGGACCTTTTGTGGACTCTCCAGTTTCAAAATATCTTACCTGAATTAAGGTGACCAAAACTGTTCAGTGTTCCAGCTATGGTCTGAACAGCTTCTTGTGTAGTTTTAGCAAGATTGTCCTATTTATGTAGTCCATTACCTTTGAAATAAAGGCCAACATTCCTTTGCCTTCCCTATCATGCAATGAGGTTAGATATGAGATTTTTGAGATTCGTGCTCTGAACCCCCACATCCCGCTGGCCTGCAGTCTTTACCCATCTGAATAATGTACAACTTTTCTATTCTTCCTGCCAAAGTGCATATTTCACGTTTCCTCCATCTATGTCAAGATTTTTCCCACTCACTTAAGCTGCCTAGATCCATCTGCAGATTCACTCTCATGCTCACTACTTGTATTCCCACGTATCTTTGTCATTTTTGCAAACTTGGTCACTTACACTGTATCATCCAAGGCATTAGTGTATATTGTAAATAATTATGGCCCCTGCACGTATCCCAGTGGCACCCAACTAGTTGCAGCATGCTATCCTGAAAATGCTCCCTTATTCCAACTCTATTTTCCACGAGATAACCAGTCCTCTATCCAAGCTAATATACTGCCCCCAACACCATAGTTGCTTACTTTATTAAGTCGCTTCGTGTAGTGCCTTTTGGAAATCAAAATATATTACATCTACTGGTCCCCTTTATCTACCCTGCTTGTTATGTCCTCAAAGACTGTAATAAACTTTGCAGGCATGATGACATACTGACTCTGCTTGGTGATATTGTGTGTTTCTAAATGTTCTGCTATTACATCCTTTTGCCCAATGACAGATAGCAAGCTAGCGAGCCTACAGTTACCCATGTCTTTGCCTCCCTCCCTCTCGGAATAAGGGTGTTACATTGCCAGTTTTCAATCCTCTGGGACTTCTCCCGAATCTTAAGGATCCCTCGAAGATTGCTGCCGATGCATCCACTATCTCTGTCACTGCTTCCTTTAAAATCCTCGGCTGCAACCCATCATATTTGGGAACTTCAATAGCCTTTAACCCCAGTAGTTTCCTTAGCACATTTACTTTCGGATAGTTGTGCGTATTTCCTTTCCACCTTGCACTCCTTGATTATTAAGTATTTTTGTCATGCTAATAGTATCCTCTACTGTGAAGACTGATGCAAAGTATATTTTCAATTCCTCTACCACTTCCTGATGATTTTATCCCCAACCTTGTGGGGTCTGTGTTCATAGGTCATTCAGCCCGTTGACTCCACACCGACCCAGCATCCCACCCAGACACCGCCGCGCACCCCCCCACCCCGGATTCCATCTCGTGCTGACAAAGCCACCGTTCCTTTCTAACCTGGCCTTTCAAAGGGCGTCCGACTCCTAGATGTTCAGTTCCCAGCTTTGATCTTTTTGTAACAGTGTCTCTCTCCTAGCCATGAGCTCATTCCCATTAACCTCGACGTGTGATGTTAATTCATTTACTTTGTTCAGAATACGACGCAAATTCAAGTCGAGAGCCACCCATTTTACCTCATTATCTTTTGATCACCTATTTGCCCCTGCTTTTTCAAGCTTGTTTACTCCGCCTCTTCCTGTGCCCCTCTGGGTGTCATTATGAAAATATTTGCCCTGCAATGCTGCCTTATCATTTGCAAGTTAACATTTACCTCCTGCCGAATCCCCCCCAGCCACCCAAATGGCAGCCTGGTTATTCAGCTTGCCAGGACACTTTTCCCAGCACCGTTCAAGAGAAGCCCATCTGAGGAGAGCAGCTCCCTTCCACCCCAGTAGCTGCACCAGTACCTCATGACCTGAAATCCATTCCTCCTCCATCAGCATTTAACTCCTATGCTTGATGTATCCTGGCCAGTTTGCCTGTGGCTCAGGTAGGAACCCTGAGATTATCACCTTGAAGGCCTTGCATTTTTGTTTAGCTCCGAATTGCTGTAAATCTGCGTCCTCCGTTAAACACTCTCCCGCGAGAGGAAACTGCTCCACACTTATCGACTTCAGAAGCAGTGGTGAGATCTGAATCCACCGCTGTCAACAAAAACTTGTCCAAAATCCTATGCGGAAGCGCAGAATAATGGGAATAAAAGGCTAACTCTCACAAGGGGGAAGACTCTAATGCAGTGTGCCAAATGATTTCCTTCTGCCTCTTGAATGTAGTGACAGTACAAATACAATCCTTTGGATAATTACCGTCAATCAGGAAAACCACACTGCTGTAATTGAAACAGGATTGTACTTATAGCATAGTGGTAATGTCCCTTCCTCTGAGCCAGGAAGCCCAGGTTGAAATTCCATCTGCATCAGGTACATATAATGACCTCTCTGAATAGGTTGATGAAAAATATCTGCTGCTGTGAGCAATGGGGGTTACTTTTAGGCAAGTTATATTGCTGGAGAAATCATCCTGCTTTGATTGGGAGATTTTGCTGTCACTTCTGGCTTGAATTCAGAGAATCAGAAAATGGAAAGCACGAGATCCACGTGCACCTCCAACTCAATGCCAGACAGCGGTGGGCCTGAAATCTCTCGCCCCAAATCCTGGAGTTGGGTGTCTAAAATAAAATGGCCGCCTCCATTCCTGACCCCGGCAATCTTCGCGAGGGTGAGCAGCAGAAGTGAAGTCTGCACCGTTAATTGGCTGCATTTATGAAGTTAAGGATCCCATGAAGTGTTTGCCCTCTGAACATCCTGTTATTTTCATGGGGCAGTGGGTGCCAATTGGAGCTGTGTGGAGCCAGAATGTTCCGGGAGGCAGTAGGGAAGGAGTTTCTCGTGATCCCAACAATGGTGGACGCTCCCATGAGAAAACTTAATTGCCGTGCAACAAATGAATAAAGACAAACATTTCCTCGCCCTCTCCCGGCTTGCCATCTGCCCTGGTCAATTCAAGAATGCAGGTTCCTCACATTTTAAAAAAAAAAATCAGTCATAGTGATGGCTGTGGAGACGGTTCAGGGGCTTTCCAGTTTCCCTGCCTCCCCACTCAGTCACCATAGCAACTCCTCCTCCATTAGGCTTCAAGAAGTGACCCTGTTAGAGGTCTATAATGTCATGAAGGATATAGGTAGGGTTAATGGTAGGTAATTTCCAGACTAGGAGGCATATTGTTAAGGTGAGAGGAAAGAGATTTAAAAAAGACATGTGGGGCAAATCTTTTACACAGAGGGTGGTTTGCATTTTGAGTGAGCTTCCAGAGGAAGTGGTGGATGTGGGTACAATTGCAATGTTTAAAAGACATTTGGATGAGTACATGAATATGAAAGGCTTGGAGGGATGTCCCAGGATGGGACAAGTTTAGCTTGGGATTATGTTCAGCATGGACTGATGGGACTTGAAGGGTCTGTTTCTGTGCTGTCAGAGCCACCTGAAAGTGAAGCCCTTCCCGACCCCCTTCCAAATATAGCTGAAATTCTCTTCAAAATCGAATGCGGTCTGATCCCGTTTTCAACAAACAAAATTAGTCTGTCACGCACTGTGGACTCCTTGCCATTTGTTGCCCATCTCTACTCCCCCCTTAGCTTGCTAGGCCATTTCAGAGGGCAGTTAAGAGTCGATGACAGTGCAGTGCTCCCTCAGTATTGTACTGGTCAGACTGGCACAGTCTGTGGGTGTGCGGCTGAAGCTACCAGCAATGGTGGAGGGCTCCTTTGGAAAGAATCATTTAGAGTTTTATTTCCTGTTTTTGTTGGCAGGATTAAGGCAAGAGTTACGACTGGATAGCTTTAGTTGAAAAGGGCAGTGCCGGTCACTTCAGTAATAAGAACAGACAGTGCGAGGGAGTTGAACGAACTTCAGTGCAGAGAATGTCTGAGAGCCATTGGGACAATCACTCCTGACTCTCTCAGCAGAGCCCTTTCCATGCATATTCATCCTCTCTCTTGCCGTCTCTCTCTCTCTCAGCTCACTGGCTCACATTTCTGGGCAGGGTAGAGCTGTCTGCTGCTGCCTTATGTAGAGATTCAGTTTAGTGCAAAAGGTTGTGGCTCAGTGAGTAGCTCAAATCATTTGGTAGTCATGATTTGGCGATGCCAGTGTTGGACTGGGGTGGACAGAGGTAAAAATCACACAGCACCAGGTTACAGTCCAACAGGTTTATTCCGAAGCACTAGCTTCTATAGGTTCTATGTCTTACAATCTTATTCTCCACAACCACACTCCAAAAGCTAGTGCTTCCAAATAAACCTGTTGGACTATGACCTGGTGTTGTGTGATTTTTAACTCTAATCATTTGAGTTAAGGGCAATCTCTGTCGCATGTTTCCCAGTGCAGTACTGAGGCAGTGCAACACTGTCAGTGGGGTGCCCTACCGTCGAGAAATTAACCTGGTGCACTTCAAAAGATTCCTTGGCACTATTTGTAAAAAAGAGTTTTGGAGGGTGAGTGCAGTTTAGCTCTTTTACCCTGCCTCCCCTCAGAAACACACATACAAAAACACAGAAAAACACACACACACACACACACACACACACACACACACACACACAAACACAAACACAAACACACACGCACACACACACACACAAAAACACACACACACACACACTCAAAAACTCACACACACAAAAACGCACACACACAAAAACACACACACAAAAACACACACACACACACAAACACACACACAAAAACACACACACACAAAAACACACACAAAAACACACACACAAAAACACACACACACAAACACACACACACAAACACACACACACACAAACAAAAACACACACACACAAAAACACAAAAATACACACACACAAAAACACACACACACAAAAACACACACACACACACAAAAACACACACAAACACACATACACACACACACACACAAAAACACACACACACACACACAAACACACAAAAACACACACAAACACACACACACTAACACACACACTAACACACATACACAAACACACACACACACAAACACACAAAAACACACACAAACACACACACACTAACACACACACTAACACACATACACAAACACACACACACACAAACACACAAAAACACACACAAACACACATACACACACACACACAAAAACACACACACACAAAAACACACACACACATACAAACACACACACACACAAACACACACACACATACAAACACACACACACACAAACACACACACACAAACACAAACACACACACAAACACAAACACACACACACACAAAAACACACACACACACAAAAACACACACACACACAAAAACACACACACACAAACATACACACACACAAAAACACACACACACACAAACACACACACACAAACACACACACAAAAACACACACACACACAAAAACACGCGCACACACAAAAACACACGCGCGCGCGCACACACAAAAACACATGCGCGCGCACACACACACGCGCACAAAAACACGCACACACAAAAACACACACACACAAAAACACGCACACTATTCATATTCATCCCTCATCATCTACATCAACTCATTACTATTTGGAGGATCTTGCTATGTGCAAACATTGGATAAGCAGGCAGTCAAACAGCAAGGTTATGTTGGAAAGAACAGGGTAGGAGAGACTATTGTGTAGCTCTTTCAGAGAGCCAGCACAGGTACAATGGGCCCGATGGTGTCTGTCAAGATTGTACAATTCAGTAATCGAACTGTCAGCACTCACCAACACAACTCTGTTAAACTGACAACACTGCCTGGTGTCTGACCATGTGTGCAGACCAACAGAAAAACACCCAAGTTGTGATTTGTGATTCTTCTACTACTCCAGAGTGAGCTGCCGAGGATTCCCCGAATTGCAATCGATCAGAATAGCAATGAGATTTTTGCCATGTTGGTAACTTCATAATTACTGCTGAACATCCCTCATCGGCCCAGAGAAGTGAGTTTTATGTTTGTGGATTGTCAGATCTATCCATGATATAAAATAAAACTTCTTCTACAGTTTGAATTTTTAGTGTCCGTATTAATCAAGCCATAACTATATTTTGATAGCTGAAATTTTAACTTCAAGTGCGGGGTCTGAAGGGTTCTTAACTCACTGATTTGCTGGCGTGACAATTGATTAGCTGTTCATCAGTTTTCTGACACAAAATAGGCTGGGGCTGTTTTCCCTGGAGGGTCGGAGGGTGAGGGGTGACCTTATAGAGGTTTACAAAATTATGAAGGACATGGATAGGGTAAACAGACAAAGTCTTTTCCCTGAGGTTGGGGAGTCCAGAACTAGAGGGCATAGGTTTAGGGTGAGAGGGGAAAGATATAAAGGAGACCTAAGGGGCAACTTTTTCACGCAGAGGGTGGTACGTGTATGGAATGAGCTGCCAGAGGATGTGGTGGAGGCTGGTACAATTGCAACATTTAAGAGGCATTTGGATGGGTATATGAATAGGAAGGGTTTGGAGGGATATGGGCCGGGAGCTGGCAGGTGGGATAGATTGGGTTGGGATATCTGGTCGGCTTGGACAGGTTGGACCGAAGGGTCTGTTTCCATGCTGTACATCTCTATGACTCTAAGTGCTCCTGCACCCTTTTAGACTTGGAGCCAGATGTAAAGTGTTGTCAGGAGGGGGAGTTTCCGTGCTATAGAGATTGCTAGATCATCTATGCAGCTTTCTTCAGAGCTTGGCAGTGAGGACACTCGCTTTGTTGCTGACAGAAAACTCCAGGCTGACAGTTCTCCCTAGTGCTATGTTTGATTGATCTTTTGTTGTCACATGTACTCAGGTTGGTTTGTATGCTCTACAGGCAGATTGTACCATCTGAATTGCATCAGGGTAGCAGAACAGAGTGCAGATTACAGTATTACAGCCACAGAGAAGGTGCACAGAGAGAGAGAGAGAGAGGA
The DNA here is from genome assembly GCF_037043375.1 of Chiloscyllium plagiosum. Lineage (NCBI taxonomy): Eukaryota > Metazoa > Chordata > Chondrichthyes > Orectolobiformes > Hemiscylliidae > Chiloscyllium > Chiloscyllium plagiosum. Next base: position 23,082,995 of record NW_028270145.1, read on the forward strand.
GGGAGAGAGAGAGAGAGGGAGAGAGAGAGAGGGGGAGAGAGGGGGGGAGAGAGAGAGAGAGGGATCAGAATTAACATTTGAGAAGTCCATTCAAAAGTTGCTGTTCTTGAATCTGTTCCCACGTGTAGTCAAACGTTTGTTTCTTCTGCCTGACAGAAGAAGGTGGAGGAGAGTGGGCGGCACGGTGGCACAGTGGTTAGCACTGCTGCCTCGCAGCGCCAGAGACCCGGGTTCAATTCCCGCCTCAGGCGACTGACTGTATGGAGTTTGCACGTTCTCCCCGTGTCTGCGTGGGTTTCCTCCGGGTGCTCCGGTTTCCTCCCACAGTCCAAAGATGTGCAGGTCAGGTGAATTGGCCAGGCTAAATTGCCCGTAGTGTTAGGTAAGAGGTAAATGTAGGGGTATGGGTGGGTTGCGCTTCGGCGGGGCGGTGTGGACTTGTTGGGCCGAAGGGCCTGTTTCCACACTGTAAGTAATCTAATCTAATCAATATAAGGGCAGTATGAGAGTATAACCAGGGTGGGCGGAGTCTTTGATTATATTGGTTGCTTTCCCCGAGGCAGTGGGAAGTATAGATGAAGTCAGTGGATGGAAGGATGGTTTGCGTGACGGTCTGGACTGTGTTTTCGACTCTCTGTAGTTTCTCCCAGACTTGGGAAGCGTGGATGCCATACCACACTGTGAGGCATTCAGATAGGTATGCACATTCCCCACCTCCTGTGCCCTTTTTGGTCATATTTCACATAGGCTGTTAGTTGCCTTGGCCACCCCCCACCCCCCCCAACAAATGCTGACCTCCCATTAAGACAATAAACCTACACTCTGCGTACTGTACGTGCAAGTGGATATTAAAGATCACACAAAGAACAGGGATGTCTCCGAGCTCCTGAACAACATTTCTCCCTCAGCCAGAAACCAACCCATAGAGTTAATCCAACTTGTTGCTGTTTAGCGAACTCGCCATACCACAAGCCACTGTTGCATTTAATTGCTGCGATGGTGTTAGTGCCAAGTTCAATCCCAGCAACACCATGGTTCAGGGGCTGCACGCTCCCTTTTAGAAGGAATCTGTGGGTTTAGTCAATATTCCAGGCACCCGAGCACATCATATAGCTGGCATTGCAATGCGGCACCCCAGGAGTGCCACACGGTCAAATGCTGCCCTTCAAACTGATTGACACCTCAATTATCTCAGGCTGTACTAAGACCAGTGGAGAGGTTCTTCCTTGTAGCCTTACACCTTAACTAACGCCACCAGAAAATGGAAGAACTTTGAAAATGGTTTATACAATGTAAGGTGTTTCAGCACTTAGGATGGTTAGGAAGGTATTTAGCACACTTGTCTTCATCGCTCAGAGCTTTCGGTACAGGAGTTGGGATATCATGTTGAAGTTATACAGGACATTGGTGAGGCCTCTTCTGGAATATTCTGTGCACTTCTCGTCTCCCTGCTATCGGAAGGATATTATTAAACTGGAGAGGGTTCAGAAAAGATTTACCAGGATAGTGCCATGTATGGAAGGTTTGAGTTATAGAGGCTGGGACTTTTTTTAACGGAAGTATAGGAGATTGAGGGGTGACCTTATAGAGGATTATAAAATCATGAGGGGGAATAAGTAAAGTGATAGGTGTCTTTTCCCTAGGGTGGGGACTTCAAGACTAGGAAGCATGTTTTTAAAGTGAAGGAGAGGAATTTTAAAAAGAAATGAGGGGCAACTTTTTGTTATGCAGAGGGTGGTTCATGTGTGGTATGAGATTCCAGAGAAAGTGGTAGATGCAGGTACAGTTACAACATTGAAAAGGTGGTTGGATAAGTTGATGAACAGGAAAGGTTTGGAGGGGAGCAGGCAGGTGGGACTAGTTTAGTTAGGGATTATGGTCAGCGTGGATTGGTTGGACCGAAGGGTCTGTTTCCCTGCTGTATGTACCTCTGACTCTATGCATTGCCAATATTTCAGCAGGGAGTGCACTCCAAAAGAGATTTATACAGTATAAAGTGCTACGGCACATCCCAAGGTGGTGAAAGGCACTAGATAAATGCAGGTGTTGTTTTATGAAGAATTGAATTGCTGTCAGAGGGACAATCAGGGCTGCATATTTTCCAGCTTCCATTTTCACAGCAATTGGACCCTTGAAATTGTGACTGGCAGCCCATAAAGCAGAAAACAACACCTGCATTTATCTAGCGCCTTTCACCACCTTGGGATGTGTAAAGCACAGGCAGCGAACAGAACCTTGTTTTGCAATTCAATAAATCGTGGAAGCCAGTTGTCTTTTGGGACATTTGCATTTTCATTACGAGAAAATGTCACGGGTGATTTGAGAGAATGGAGCAGGAGATGTACCATTAGCATGTGACAGGTACATCTCCAGGCATCCGTAATCCTCCCAGCACGTGACCATGCTGCTCCTTAAACTATCAGAACCGTGTGTGAGGAGGTGCACTGAGCACGTGCCAGCTCTATTAAAGAGCCACCCGCTGCCAAACCCTGCCCTGAGTGCTATTCCTGAAAACATTCCCCTTTCAAGTAATTTATTTCATTTACATCTGAAAGTTATTGAGTCTGCTTCCAGCTCGGAGTTAGGCAGCACATTCCAAATGACAAAAACTTAGTGTCAAAGAAAACAAAATCACCACCAAACAGAATTATTCCCCTGGCCTTGTTCCTTTTTGAGTACAGACCCTTCCCCCGATGGTTCTAACCTGCCTATACAGCCCATTGAAGTGTACTCTCTGTGGTAAATAAGAAATAATTCGGTACTGCAGAGCCCCACAAACAGCAACTGAGGAACCGCATTTTGAGTGACGTGGGCTCTGGGGCTGGGGAACCAAAGGGAACACTCCCTGCTCCTCTTAAAAGTAAGCAGAGTGGGAATGTTTTCATATCCACCTTTGGGACAGGTGGGACCCAGAAAACCTTAGCTTCTCATCGGAAAGATAAGACCCCCTAGCTCGAGTGGAATACCGTGCCCGGTTCTGGTCGCCCTGTTATTATGAAGCTGGAGAGGGCTCAGAAGAGATTAACCAGGATGTTGCTGGGAATGGAGGGTTTGAGTTGTAAGGAAAGGTTGATAGCTGGGACTTTTCTCACTGGACCGTAGGAGGTTGTGGGGTGATCTTTTATAGAGGTTTATAAAATCATGAGGGGGTTCTGGATAAGGTGAGGGGTAGGTGTCTTTTCCCTAGAATGGGGGGGGGTTTCAAGACTAGGGGCATATTTTTAAAGTGAATGGAGAAAGGTTTTAAAAAAGTAATGAGGTGCTATTTTTCACACAGAGTGGTTCACAATACAGAATATCCTTGTATTGTTATGTGCACTCCATTGTAGGAATACAATGAAAAGCTATTACACTGTCTTCTGCCTTACGGTGACAACTTAGGTACAAGTGCCTGGGTACAATTCTTGGATACAGCAGTGGAATAAAAACAATAGCATTGACTTTGCAGAGTCAAAAAATAGGTTTAAAAATAGCATATCATTAAAGAGCTGACACTAAAGTAAGGTGGAAAATTTCAAATAGACATCACACTGCAGCAGCTCATCCTTCATTTGTAGAATGAGCCCCCAGAAGAAGTGGTGGATGTGGGAACAGTTGTAACATCTGAAACACATTTAGATATGTATTTGAATAAGAAAGGTTTGGAGGGATATGGGTCAAGCGCAGGCAGGTGGGACTAGTTTGGTTTGGGATTAGGGTCAGCATGGACTGGTTGGACCGAAGGGTCTGTTTCCGTGCTGTATGACACTGACTGGAAGTGTGTGCTCGAGTCCGTGCAGTTCGTTTTGAACCTGTACTGAGTCGGATCTAAACTCATCTGGAGTCATAGAGCATGGAAACAGGCCCTTCAGCCCAACAAGCTTTGATAAACATGATGGTCAGAGAGGATGTTTTCAGGGACTCTACAAACCCAGGCCACAGTTCCACATAATCTGACATTGCTTCTTTTCTCATATGCTCAATATCTAATCCAAGAGTAAACGCTGAATTAACAGTTTACTCCTTAGAAGTCACTTTCATGCTACAACTGCATTTGATCACTTTTGAAATGTTAGCGCAGAGCGATCCACAGCGAACACTTTCAGACACCTGTCCCTGTGGATCACCTGGGTTTGATGGAGCCTGTTCTCCCACCAAAAGTGCAAGTGACGTGACGTCTTTTAGGGGTCAAGGGTCAGTAGTTGGCCATCCCTGACGGGAGGAAGGGTTTAAGCAAGGTGTTGGAGTTCTGCTCAGTCAATAAGAGTCGCAGCAATCTGGCTGTTCCTGGGATTTGGTCGGTGATGGGTAGTCAAGGTGGGATGTGGAGCTGGAAACAGTCACATGACCACCCACCCACTGCTGAGCTTTTAGGGGGCAGTGTTGAAGATAACAAGCTCAGTATTGACCCATCACCAAACCCATTGAGTGTTTCTCCGAGCTATAAACCTGCTGTGCAAATAAATATGTTCATCTCCTTATTTGGCAGTGGCACTTCTTGCTCGAAGGTGCACACTTAGCAAAAGAAGTATCATGGCAGAGCCATCAAAATATACCTGAAAATCAAAAATAGAGAGAGAGGCCTAAATGGAGCTACCCAACCACTCCCTGAGGAAGGGTAATCTGGATAGAGACAGCAGCAGCAAGTTCCCATGAGAAGGAGCAAATTGCTAATTTACCTTGTTTTCCCACCCTGAATGAGTCTGTCCACTTCAACCCAGCTTTGTCAATAAAAAGGTTAATCTGTCTCTCCCTGACATTCCAACTCCCTGACTCGCCCTCCAGGTAAAGACTAAAATACCGTTTCGCTCACAATTCTGGCATTCCTGCCTCCGATTTGCTTATTTATGGATCAACATATTTCCATTACCTAAGCTGCTGAAATATGCAGCGGGACAGCTGTCAGGTAAGATCCTGCGTTCTAAAGGTGAGGGAGATAACAGCTCAGTGCTGGTCATCCAGTTCCTGTCTGGAGTGTAGGCTCACCTGGCCAGCATACCCAGCTCAAGGTTAGATACCACAGCCATGTCCCACCCATACACTGGAGTGTTATGGTATCAGCAGTGGGCCTGACTTCGGTTGCAAAGTTGAAACCACACACAGAGGAATAGAAATAATTGCCTGGTAGGGCAGAACTTAATATTACTCAACAGAAACTTGAAATCAAAGCCTTGGCACTTGCACTCATCAGGACTGGAACACAAAAAGGCCAAGTTTAAAAGGAAACAATCCATAGTGCATAAGAAGAGAGTGCTGTTTGGTTGGACTATGGCCAGCAAACAGTCAGTACCCTCTTCTCATGCTCCATCGATTTGTTTCCTTTTTAAACTGAGTTTCCTTCTGTTTCAGTCCCGATGAGTGCAAGACAAAAATCTTCATCTTCCTGTCACCATTTATCCAGAGGAATACCCTTATAGGGCACGGACAGTTCTACAAAAGGCACCTGGCTGCATAGGAAGGGTTTAGAGAGACATGGGCCAAATGCTGGGCAACGGGACTAGATCAGTTTCGGTTATCTGGTCGGTGTGGACGAGTTGGGTCTGTTTCCATGCAGTATAACTCGCTAGCTCTGTAAGTCTCACGGAATCAGTCACTGCTTAATGGGTAGGACTTTTGCTGGCAAGTTGTAGGTTCACGTTCTGCTCCAGAGACGAGCACAAAACCCGAGCCAACACAGATCATGTGGGACCGACCGAGTGCTGTGCTGTTTCGGGGGGTGGGGTGCCATCCTTCAGGTGAGAGGTTAAACCGAAGGCTCTGCCTATTCCTGAGAGAGAGAGAGAGAGAGAGAGAGAGAGAAGAACAGAACAGCAGGAGGACTTTTCCCACAACCGTGCCCAAGTCTGTCCCTCGGCCAGCATTGATAAAAAGGGATCATCTCATCCTTGTGGCTTGTGGGATCCAACTGTGTGCAAATCGCCTGCCATGGCTCCTACAACAAAGACCACACTACAGACAAAGAGGTACTGCCATTGGCTGCACAAGCACTTCCAAGCATCGGCATCGGGAAAGGTGCTAGAGAAATGCAAGTGTTTCTTATCTGGATCAGCAAGAGTGCACTCATGAGTTGACAGGAAACCAGGGGTTTTTAATTCAGTAACAATGAAAGCTTCAGATGAGACCAGTTTGGGTATTAAAGGGAGATCGACAGTGATGTTTCCAAAAGTGCCTATGTTTGCCCAGGGTGTTATACACATTACTGAGATTTCTGGCTAATTCTTAGTCATGAGCACTGAGACCAATCAAAATCATACAAATTGCAATTTAGTTCAAATTAAAGCGGCCATAATTACAGGTCGTAAAATCACTGTTTATCTTGAGGCACTCCATTCCGTTTGGAATACTTACATACGTTGCTAGTTCAGGGTTTCTGAGAGTTGCCAAGCAGTTATACAGTTTTGGGAAATATTCATCGGATGTAGGTCAGCATTATTGCCCATCCCTAATTGCCCTGGGAAAGGTGATGGTGACCTACATATTGATTCCAAGATTTTGACCCGGCGACTTGGGGCAGCAGTGTATTTCCAAGTCAGGCGTGTGATGTCTGACTTGGAGGGGGAGTAGCACTTGGTGCTCCTGTGCATCTGCTGTCCCTGTCCTTTTTAGGTGACGAAGGTCAAAGGTTTTGAAGCTGCTGTCAAAGGTGGCTAGGAGTAAATTTTGGCAGATGCTGGAATCTGTACTGAAAACCACAAATGGTGGGGATCACAGTGGGTCAGACAGCATCCATGAAGAGAGAGCGCAAGCTAACGTCTTGAGTCATCTCGACTTGAATTGTTAACTTGCTCTCTGTCAGAGGTCCCTTCCTTGCTGCATTTCTGCAGTGCATCTTGTAGGGCATACACTGCAGCTACTGAGTGTTCGAGCTGGAGGAATTAAACATTAAGGGTGGTCAACGCCATGCCAATCAAGTCGGCTGGTTTGTCCCAGATGGTGTCCAACTTCTTAATTGCTGGAGCCTCAAATGTGACCATTCCATTAGACTTATATCTTGTGGATGGTGAACAGGTTTTGGGGAGTCAGGAGGTGAATTATTCACCACAGCATTCCCAGCCTCTGACCTGCTTTTGTAGCCACTGTCTTTATGTAGCCGATCCAGTTCAGTTTTTGATCAATGGTAACCCCCAGGATGAGGGGTTCAGTGATGGTGATGTTGCTGAATGTCAAGAGGAAGCTTGTAGATTCACTCTCACCGCTAAATGATATGGATTGTTTCAGTATCTGAGGAATTGTGAATGGTGCTCAACATTGTACGACCATCAGTGAACATCCCCACTTCTGACCTGATTTTTTTTTCTCTAAAAGTCCACATCGACCTGCCGAAGCGCACCCACCCAGACCCATTCCCCTACATTTACCCCTACACCTAACACTACAGGCAATTTAGCGTGGCCAATTCACCTAACCTGCACATTTTTGGACTGTGGGAGGAAACCGGAGCATCCGGAGGAAACCCACGCAGACACGGGGAGAATGTGCAAACTCCACACAGTCAGTCGCCTGAGGCGGGAATTGAACCCGGGTCTCTGGCGCTGTGAGGCAGCAGTGCTAACCACTGTGCCACCGTGCTGCCCAATTTCTGACTTGATGATGGAGGGAAGGTCATTGACAAAGCAGCTGAAATGGAGGATGCGGTTATGTACTTATTTTAGGAAGACTTCCTAAAAATGCTTCACAGGCTCGTTATCAAGCAGTATTTTAATGGGCCCTTTGTGGCTCAGTGGTAGTGCCCCTGCCTGTGGACCTGGAGGCCCAGGTTCACGTCCCGCGTGCTCCAGAGGTGCCTAATAACATCTCTGAGCAGGTTGGTTGGATAAATACTAGGTCAAGCCCATATCTTAACACCAGGCCACAGGAGGTTACGTGATGACAAATGAAACGAGTTTTAGGGAACATCAGGAAAGATAATAAAGGCTTAGGGAGGAAATTTCAGAAGTTATGCTCCAGACAGTTGACTGCACAGTCACCAATGGCGAGGCAAAGGAAATCTGGATTGGGAAAAGGCTGGAATTGGAGCACTGTTGAGATCCTGCAGGTTTATGAGGCTAAAGGACAGTGCAGAGGAAGGAAGAAGGAAGTCAAGAGACGGCTTTGACGACAGGGAGGAGGATTTTAAACACCGACCAATGCCACACCAGGAGCCATTGCAGGTTAGCACAGAAAGGCAGAGGATGGGCTCTGGGAAGGTGCGGAGGCTGGTGCCGGAGAAAGGGCAATAAAGTTTAACAAGGCTTTCTGAAGGGCAACATTTTGGATGAGTTCATGTTTATGCAAGGTGGAAAGGTAGTCAGGAGACTGTTACAGTGGTTATACGTAAAGGTAACAGTGGCATAGGATGTGCACATTTCAGCAGTGAGTGATCTGAGGCAGTTCACTAAAATGGATAAAGAGTCATCATTGTGAAGACAGCCCCATCTTGTAGACGGTGTAAGAATGTGGTTCAGCACTGCGTTACAAATAAGCTGCCATCCCAACATCCATCCCCTTGCTACCTGCTGCAACCCTCTCTCTCGAGCTGCAGCCTGAAATTCACGTGGTCTGTTCACAGGGTTCAGCACACCTACCAACCACAAGATGAGAGATCGCAATCTCATAGTCCTGCCATCACGAAAGCCATCTATTTCCACCTCCTTCACATCCTCCTGTCTCTGTCCATCTGCTTTGTGACCTCTGGACGACACAACTCGAATCCACTCCTGGCTACGTAGTCTCTCAAATTGTCCTCTCTGTAAACTTGTGGTCGTCTGGATACCAACAAGCGTGCTGTCACCTCCTGTGTTTGCTGGTCTATGTTGGTTCCAAGTCGAGGAACATCTTGACTTTAGCATTCTTATCCTTCTTTACATATTCTTCCATGGCCTTGCTCCAACCTTCCTCCCCCCCAACTCCAAACCTGTAATCGCCTCTAAACTACAATGTTGATCGGTGCTCCTGTGATTTTGGCCTCTTGAGCATCTGTGATTTAATTCTCCCTCAGTGTCCCTTCAGTGACCTTCTCCCTTCACCCCTCCATCTTCCTTTGAAGATGCTTCTTCAAACTTAGGTCTTCGGCCAAGCTTCTGATTTAAGTGTCCTGATCTCATTTTACGTGACACGTTGCCACTCTGGAGACAGGAAACATGTTTCCGCTGATGGGTGAGTGCCGAACCAGAGGACACAGCTTAAAAATACGGGGTAGACCATTTAGGACGGAGATGAGGAGAAACTTCTTCACCCAGAGAGTGGTGGCTGTGTGGAATGCTCTGCCCCAGAAGGCAGTGGAGGCCCAGTCTCTGGATTCATTTAAGAAAGAGTTGGATAGAGCTCTCAAGGATAGTGGAATCAAGGGTTATGGAGATAAGGCAGGAACAGGATACTGATTAAGGATGATCAGCCATGATCATATTGAATGGTGGTGCAGGCTCGAAGGGCAGAATGGCTATTGTCTATTGCCATATTTGGTTTGGCAACGCTCCTGTGAAGACCTTTTCATTTTGTGAAAGGTACTATATAAATATACGTTCTTGTTGGTGCACTGGAGATGTCATTTTGCCACTCTTCTAAGGTATCAGAGTGAACATTTTTAACAAAATAGTTCACCAGCTTCCAAGATGTCAGAGACAGAGACGTAGAAGCCTTATGGTACGTGGAAATTCATTTCCATTTGTTCCACACCGAATGGTTATGCGAGCGCTTAAATGGTTAAGAGCTTGGATTCTATGCCAACTCAAGTCACTGAGATACAAACAATTGCAGTTCAAATGTTATTAGGAGAAAGCTTGCCTGCCGTTTTGTTCCAAGCTGCCTATCCCCAGCCGAACGCGAGATAATAAAGGCCGATAGTGAATAAGGGGCCCAGCAGGCTGTTGGGGATGTGCCAGCAGATTCACTTTGGTTTCAAAAGACACAGGGGAGCCACAGGTGCCTATTCAGCCCAACAATGAAGAAAAGAAGTGAGGCTCCAACATTGCACTGCAGATTAAGAAACAGGAAGAAATGACTTGCATCTATATAGTGCCTTTAATCGGTGCTCCTGTGATTTTGGCCTCTTGAGCATCTGTGATTTAATTCTCCCTCAGTGTCCCTTCAGTGACCTTCTCCCTTCACCCCTCCATCTTCCTTTGAAGATGCTTCTTCAAACTTAGGTCTTCGGCCAAGCTTCTGATTTAAGTGTCCTGATCTCATTTTACCTGACACGTTGCCATATTTGGTTTGGCAACGCTCCTGTGAAGACCTTTTCATTTTGTGAAAGGTACTATATAAATATACGTTCTTGTTGGTGCACTGGAGATGTCATTTTGCCACTCTTCTAAGGTATCAGAGTGAACAGGATGAACCTAACACACACAAAATAGCTCATAAGTACATTGCCCTTCGTGGGGGTTTGCTGGGGAGGAGCAGATCTGCTGGCACGTTTCCCTGGCAACAAATGATTACATTTCCAAAAAAAAACTTCACCAGCCAGAAAGCGCTCTGGGAAATCCCCAGCTTGCGAAAGGTGCCATCTACACACAAGTCTGCCTTTTGTTTAACAGGAGGGGTCTTGATAGTTCGGTGTTGCAGCGAATTGTGCTGAGAGTCAGGGCCATACTCAGCATTGGTAATGGACATGGACAGAGAGAAAATCACTCTTTAATTGACCCTATTGTTGACACTAGCTCTCTATGGTAGTGATGGGGAGTGGGGGGGGGAGTGGCAGTGAGAGGGCCAGGAACAGGGACTGCTTTGCAGGCTGTGGCGCTGGGCTGTCAACTGCTCAGAGAAATCCAGCCCTGAACAATGAGGTCTTTCATTATATTACAATATCTCGTGCAATTAGTGAAGATAAGGCCTGAAGGAGGATAATTAGCTCCATTGTTGGTTTGAATGCAGGCACCCTCCAACATTTCCATTAACTCCTGCAGGCTGAAACAGACACATCACCGTTCCCAACACAGGCAGGTTTTAGGCCCGGCGTGCTGTCCAATACCCTGTGGATGGTGGTAGTGTGGCACTCATAATCCAGGGGCACTGGTTAATGCTCTAGGGACACGGTTCAATTCCCAGCTCGGATTTCAATTTATTAAGTAAAGCCAAGAATGTAGATCTGGTCAGCATAGGTTTAGGGTGACGGGGGGGGGGAGGGGGGGCAAGATTTAAAAGGGATCTAAGGGGCAACTTTTTCACACGGAGGGTGATACGTGCATGGAATGAGCTGCCAGAGGAAGTGATGGAGGCTGGTACAATTGCAACACTTAAAAGGCATCTGGATGGGTATTTGAATAGGAAGGGGTTGAGAGGGATATGGGCCAAGGGCTGGCAAATGGGACTAGATTAGGTTAGGATATCTGGTCAGCGTGGATGAGTTGGACTGAAGGGTCTGTTTCCCTGCTGTACATCTCTATGATTCTGTGGCTGTCCCCTCACTTTGAGGATGACATCTACGCAGGGTCGTGAGGGTCACCTCCCAAAAGTCAGGCCTATGCTTGACTTGGAGCAGGACACTCCTCTCCTGTGTTATATCGGAGACAAATTATGGAATCATACTCATTGGAATTTCGAAGAATGAGTGGTGATCTCATTGAAAAATTCTTAACGCACTTCACAGTATAAATGCTGAGAGGCTGGTTCCCCTCATGGGAGATTGTAGGACCCGGGTTCGATTCCACCCTCGGGCGATTGTCTGTGTAGGCTTTGCACGTTCTCCCCATGTCTTTGTGGGTTTCCACCTGGTGCTCTGGTTTCCTCCCACACGAAAAAATTCCCATTCATGAAAGCCAATTCAGAAGTTTCAAATGCCCTTAAGTGCTTAGTCTATTACATAATCAAGCAGACTTCTAATTATAACCCCTCGGGGAAGAGAGTTAATTCTTTAATAACCTGAGTTGTCAGTCATCGGTGGAATTAGGACCTTATGGTGAAACTATTACAGTTTGTGCAAAGCAACCAAGCATTTCTCATGTAATTATTAGCCTTGAAGAAATGTCAACAAACTGTCATTGTGATTCCAAGGACATTTTTTCAGCACGCCAGCATCCCACAGACGCTGGAGATCAGAGTCCCAAAGTGTGGCGCTTGGAAAGGCACAGTAGGTCAGGCAGCATCTGAGGAGTAGGGGAGTCGACATTTCGGGCATAAGCCCTGATGAGGCTCCTCGGATGCTGCCTGACCTACTGTGCTTTTCCAGCGCCGCACTTGTTGATTCCTGCTAAATTGCCCCTTAGTGTCCAGGGATATGTAGGTTAGGCGTATTAGCCATGGGAAATACAGGGTTACAGGGATGGGCAGGGGGATGGGTCTGGGTGGGATGCTGTTCAGTGTGGACCTGTTGGACTGAATGGCCTGTTTCCACAGTGTAGAGATTATATGACCACATGGCATAGCCTCAGAATAAAGGGGCACCAATTGAAGACTGAGATGAGGAGGAATTTTTCTTTTCAGACGGTTGAAAGTCTTTGGAACTCCTTCCCTCAGGGAGCTGGGGGGGCAGAGTCCTCATGTATATTTAAGGCTGAGAGAGAGAGTTTCTTGCTCAGTCAGGAAATCAAGGGTTACAGGGAATGGACAGCAGGAAGGAGAAATGTTGGATCAGCCATGATCCTATTGAAATGCTTAGCAAGCTTGAGGGGCTGAATGGCCTAATCCTTTTCCTATTTCTTATCCTTTTATGGTCTTATAAGACAAGAGAACTTTCAGCCAGTCGGGGCTGTGTGGCTGAGTTATCTAACTAGATTCCACTCTTCTTCCATAATCCTTCAATGCTTTTTTTTATAATTGAGGGATTAACATTTGGAATGAATAACAAGCACTTGGGAAGCAAATTTAAATACAAAATGGTTGGAGCGGTTAAGTGAAAGTTAGAAAATCTACCTCGAGGATGTACATCAAATTTAATTTTCAAATTGTCGAGTTCAAAGAAAAAGTCCTTCAGAAGGCTGAAATCTAATGTGATTCCACATCACTGACCTTCACACTGCATTACATTCACTGTACACGGAGGATGGTGAGGGATGTCAACTTGAATGTTTCTCTTGTAACGGAGGTGCCCTGAGGGGGTCATGCTGATTAAAGATGCTCACTTCAAAATGAGGGAGAAACAGAGGGTGAAGGAAGAAACGAGACCAGGGAGAGAGACCAAAGCAGTCTCTTAGAGACATGTAAGATAATCAGAGGGTTAGATAGGGTGGACAGGAAGAGCCTTTTTCCAAGTGTGGTGACGGCGAGCACGAGGGGGCATAGCTTTAAATTGAGGGGTGATAGATATAGGACAGATGTCAGAGGTAGTTTCTTTACTCAGAGAGTAGTAGGGGTATGGAATGCTTTGTCTGCAATGGTAGTAGATTCGCCAACTTTAAATGCATTTAAGTCGTCATTGGACGTACATGGAATAGTGTAGGTTAGATGGGCTTCAGATTGGTTGGCGCAACATCAAGGGCCGAAGGGCCTGTACAGCGCTGTAATGGTCTATGTTCTATGTTCTAAGTCAAGGTCTGGAAACATGGGGATGACTGAATTTGGAGCCATGATCTGTCAGAAAGGTCACTTTTACTCCGATGCCAGACAGTCCGCTCTGAAAGCACTCTCAGCCGATTCTGAAAGTTGTGAATTCAAATTCCAACTCCGCACCAAACTCTGACCTGGCACTCCATGGGTGCAGTACCCAAGGAGTGCTGCCCTGTTAGAGGGTGTCATCTTTCAGATGAGACATGAAAACCAAGGTCCTGTTTGCCTTCCAGGGATAACCAAATTTCCTCACCCCCACATCATAAAGTGCAGGGGAGGTTTCCTGGTCAACACAGATTATGGGTACAAATCCCACCATAAAAATATCATGGGATTAAATCAATCTTGTGGCTCCTGGATCTGCATCTTGAACGAGCATGAAAAACTGGCAGCAACAAATAGTGTACACACACAAATTTGGAGAAATTCAACAGGTCTGGCAGCATCTGTGGAGACAGAAAGGAAGTTAATGTTTTATGTTTTATGATTCTTCTTCCGAACTGAAGGGAGAGGTGGAAATGTGATGGGCTTTATACTGGCGAGGAATTGGGTCAGAAAGCTGCCAGATTCTTACAGGAACAGACCGGTTCTAGGTTTAGGGAAGGAAATATGTCATCTCCGTGAGCCTTTTTATGTTCTGGTCTAACTGGATTCTGAGTGAGCAATTCTTGAATGACTTGGAGGTAATGCAGACTCGATGGTAAATACTCCTCTGTGAGAGTCATCTGGAGTCCAAGAGATGACAAAACAACAATGTAAAACCAGCTTTCAAGCCCAGGAGGAGGATTTGCAACAGTCAGTATGTTTACTGAATAAATCACTGCCTCTTTCGGATGTAGAGTCAAAGATGGAGTTATACGTTAAAGTATAGGAACAGGCCTGCAGCCTGCACCAATTCCCATTCCTTATTTTGACCTGTCACATATTGCCCAGCCGTGGTTTCTATCCCCCGATCGCCTCTCGTTCATGTGTCCATCAAGATACCCCTCAAACGTTGCTAATGTGTCTGCTTTCACCACCTCCACTGGCAGTGCATTCCAGACACCCACCACCCTCTGGGTGAAACATTTTACCTGCACTTCTCACCATAACCTTCCCCCTCTCACCTTTGAGCGTGTGCCCTCATGTAGTTGACCTTTCCACCCTGGGGAGGAATAAAAACCTATTCTATCTATGATTTGGAGATGCTGGTGTTGGACTGGGGTGTACAAAGTTTTTTAAAAATCACACACAACAGGTTATAGTCCAACAAGTTTAATTGGAAGCACACTGATGAAGGAGCGACACTCCGAAAGCTAGTGTGCTTCCAGTTAAACCTGTTGGACTTATAACCTGGTGTTGTGTGATTTTTAACTTTATTCTATCTATGCCCCTCATAATTTTGTAGACCTCTATCAGGTCGCCCCCCCCTCAGCCTCTTGTCTTTCCAAAACAATCTACGTTTATCCAACCTCTGCTCCCCACTAAGACCCTCCAGATCAGGCAGCATCCTGGTAAACCTTCTCTCCAAAACATCCATGTCCTTCTGGTAATGTGGTGACCAGAACTGCACATAGTTTAATGAGAGTGGATATGATAATGAGATGGTGTGTGATACTGTGAAGAAAGGACAGACAAATGTGCTCACAGAGAACCATGTTGCGTACATTAGTGGAAAGAAGAGTTTGCATCAGATGATAGGGAGGGCCTCAGCCGGGACCTTGGGTTCATGTCACATTACAGGTGATCACCATTGCACCACACGAGCACACACACACACACACACACGAACACATACACACACGAACACATACACACACACACACACGAGAACACACACACACACAAACACATGTGCACACAGACACCCACACACACAGTTATAGACACACACACTCACACATGCACCCCCTCACAGACTTAAGACACTCTGCACTCACTATACACACACACACTTTCTCACACTCACAACCCCCACCCCAGACAGACAGACACACACACACAGACAAAGACCCATATGCACACACATAATTTGTGGGGTGAATTTGTATTTGCAGAGTTACATTGTACTTTGCTCAAAAACTGCATGAATTTATGTAAAACTCTGTTATCTCACTTTTAGATTAGAATCAATCTCAACATCAGGTCATAGACAGAGAACACAGGGGGCTAACACCTTCAACATATTGTCTAGCTAACACCCATTGTTACAGCTAATCCGAGAATGCAACTTTTAAAAAAAGGGTTTTGTGATTTACACATGAAAGAAGTGAAACTGTCACTGTATTCTAACAGCTGAAAGTCTTAACAGACAATCAATTTTTCAATGTATAATTTCAGTTACATCACACTGTAAATTTTTATAAATTTTGTGTTATGATCGAGCTCTCCACAATCACCTGATGAAGGAGCATCGCTCCGAAAGCTAGTGCTTCCAATTAAACCTGTTGGACTATAACCTGGTGTTGTGTGATTTTTAACTTTGTCCACCCCAGTCCAACACCGGCATCTCCAAATCATAAATAATTTCAGATTCACACAGGGGGAGCTGTTACTGTTAATGAACTCCCAGACTTCTCTGTGCTACACCAACTGTTAATGTGAGGACCACACAAGTGTATCGTCTCCCTCCCCTTCCCCACACACAAGACAATATTACACCTTCCAATTTTGTGGAACTGAGACAGGCAGAGCAGAAGGAATCACCAATTCTTTGTATCGAGAGTTCCATGTAAAGAATTAAAATCCTCTCCCTTCACAACAGGGAAATTATTAGGTGCTATGTTTGCTGATGACTCATCCAAAAGCGTTTGGCACACTCCCCTTTATTACTCCGTCCTTTTGAGTATAGGATTTGGAAAGTCATGTTGAGGTTGTACAGGGCATTGGTGAGACCTCTTCTGGAATACTGTGTCCAGTTCTGGTCGCCCAGTTATAGGAAGGATATTATTAAACTGGAGAGGGTTCAGAAGAGATGTACTAGGATATTGCCGGGAATGGAAGATTTAAGTTATAAAGAAAGTCTGGATAGGCTGGGACTTTTTTCACTGAAGTGTAGGATGTTGAGCTGCAACTTTATAGAAGTTTATAAATAGAGGTATAGATAGGGTTAATGGCAGTTGTCTTTTCCTTAGGAAGCAGGATTTTTAAGGTGTGAGGAGAGAGATTTAAAAAAAAGCATGGGGGCAATTTTTTTATACAGAGGGTGGTTTGTGTGTGGAATGACCTTCCTGAGGAAGTGGTGGATGTGGGTACAATTAGTGTTTAAGACATTTGGATAGATACGTGAACAGGAAAGGTTTGGGGGGACATGAGCCAGGAGCAGGCAGGTGGGACTAGTTTAGTTTGGGATGGACTGGTTGGACCGAAGGGTCTGTTTCTGTGCTGTAGGACTGCATGACTTAGCCGTGACAATCACCAGGCAGTCAATCAAAAAATGAATTTGCAAACTTTTTCGGAGAAATTGAGCAGCAACAGTCAAAATCCAAATGATTTAAGTTTTCAACATGACACCATTGATCCATTACTGTCCGGTTCACTTTTAGTTGTCAGGCAGTAAGTCAGTTGCTGTTGTCTCCGTGGTAAACCCTTTGCAGAGAATGCTGTCTGTGTGTAACCACCTCAAGACTGGCAAAGAGACCGTTCTCACCAGCTGATCTTTGAGAGGAAGTCCCAATGTGCCAGAAGTCTGCAGCTTCTCAGGAAGGCCTGGATGCACAGCCCGAACCAAAGCAATGACTGAATGCTCAGAGGGGACTGGGAGTAACACTCCAACCTTACCCACATGATCCAACAGGTTATAAGCCCAAATCTCAACCACAGCACAGATTGTTGTTAGAGTGACTTCAGGGGATGGTGATGGCCTGATGGTATTATCGGATTAAGGTGAGGGTGATAGGCCAGAGTGGGGGTGGGGGCGGAGAGGTCGGGAAGAAGATTGCAGGTTATGAAGGTGGTGCTGAGTCTGAGAGTTGGGACTGAGAAAAGGTGGGGGGACGGGAAATGAGAAAGCTGGAGAAATCTGCATTCATCCCTTGCATCCGAAGACCCGGAAATGTCTGCGGATCTGGTTTCGAATCCTGCCACGGCAGATGGTGGAATCTGAATTCACCAAAAAAAAAACTGCTGTTGAGAGTCTAAAGATGACTGTTGCTGAATTGAAGGAAACTGTTGTCTTTACCTGGTGTGGCCTACATGTGACTCCAGACCCACATCAATGTGGTTGACACTTAACTGCCCTCTGGGCAACTAGGGACAGCAATAAATGCTGGCCTGACTAGTGATGCCCACACCCAATGATAAAGGAGAAAAATCCAAGGAGTTTTTGCTTCACGTTTCACCTAATTTCTGCTAGAGGTTGCCTGTTTAGAAGTTCCTGTTTTGGTCCCATCTTGTGATAAGGTGGGATTCTTGCTCCTTCCAGTTAGTTGAAGTACAAGTGAATCGAATTATTTAAACAAAGTATGCCAAGGGTACATCTGATTCCTTCTAGAACATTGAAAGGACTGAGTGCCTGTGTTATAAGTGGATAAACTCCAGACTTAAACGCACAGGGGAAACAAGTTCGATAACACTTAGAATGAGATGGTGCATGCTGTGTTTCAGTGACCAGCGTTGATTTTGGAGCTGTGGTTCATTTGCTCGGATTCCCCCAACCTGCACAATAGTCCCTTTTAGCTAAACCTGCATCACGTTTTTGAGAGTTATCAAAGTTGCTCAGAGACTTCGGACTGAGGCCCTCTCAGGTGACTGTAAGAGAGTCCACAAATGAGTTTGTCAGGCAGCGATGTTCTCCTCTCTTTCCTCACCAATATTTACCCTTCAAACACCACCAATAAAACTGATCATCCAGCCTTTTGATCATTGTTGTCAGTGGGAGCTTGCTGTGGGCACATTAGCTTTTGGGTGTTTTGTGGAGGGTGGGGGAGGGTTGAGGGTGGGGGTTTGGGAGGACATCCATTACTTTGGCCTTGCTTGAACAATCCTTTATTTTTCCTTTCCTGGGGAAGAGCGCAACATTAGGTACTTTGGATGTAGACTGGGTTGGTTGGTACGGGTGTCCCACAGGTGTTCTCTGAAACGTTCCGCAATGTATAGGGGAGACAGGCCACTTACTTGCGGAACGCTTCAGAGAACAACTCTGGGACACCCGTACCAACCAACCCAACCGCCCTATGGCTGAACACTTTAACTCCCCCTCCCACTCCCCCTCCCATCACCAGACCATGGCAACACAACGCCTGGAAGAAGAACGCCTCATCTTCTGCCTAGGAACCCTCCAACCACAAGGGATGAATGCAGATTTCTCCAGCTTTCTCATTTCCCGTCCCCCCACCTTTTCTCAGTCCCAACTCTCAGACTCAGCACCACCTTCATAACCTGCAATCTTCTTCCCGACCTCTCCGCCCCCACCCCCACCCCCACTCCGGCCTATCACCCTCACCTTAACCTCCTTCCACCTATCGTATTCCCAGCATCCCTCCCCCAGTCCCTCCTCCCTACCTTTTATCTTAGCCTGCTTGGCACACACTCCTCATTCCTGAGGAAGGGCTTATGCCCAAAACATTGATTCTCCTGTTCCTTTGATACTGCCTGACCTGCGGCACTTTTCAGCAACACATTTTTAAGCTCTGATCTCCAGCATCTGCAGTCCTCACTTTCTCCGAGCAGAAGCTGATAGCCAAGCTTTGTACCCATGGGGATGGCCTCAACTGGGACCTTGGGTTTATGTCACACTGCGGGTGACTTACTACACTCTGTCTGTCTGTCTGTCTCACATTCACACACTCTCTCTCTCTACACACACACACATACACTCTCTCTCTGTCTCTCACACACACACACACACAGTCTATGTCTCTCTCTTTCCCCGAGACTCCAGCAATCAAGCAGACTCTCTCTTATACGCGATTACAGCAACAACACATGAAGCGCTGTTCCGAAAGCATGATATTTCTGTAATGTGGGGTTGCACATGAATGCAGCCATTTTTGGAGAATTACCCATATGACACTAATCTTTCCTCTGGGATTTGTGAAAATTCTCATAAATGTCCAACCCCCGATTGCTGACTTCCCTATCTCTGGACAAAGTTTAATGTCACTCGCAAATGCAATTTGCAAGAATTCAATGCAGTCAACTTTATCTTCAAAGGAGTTTTGAACGTTAGCTCAGTCTCCAGCAATAACCCACATGTTATAGGGTGATGGCATGTTTCAATTTAGAGTCATAGCATCATAGAGTTATACAGCACAGAAACAGACCCTTCAGTCCAACTCGTCCGTGCCAACTGGTTTTTCCAACTAAACCAGTCTCATTTGCCTATGCTTGGCCCATATCCCTCTAAAACCTCTCTGAATCTCTCTTAAATGGTATGATTGTACTGATGTCTACTACTTCCCCTGGCAGTTCCTTCCATGCACACACCACCCTCTGTGTGAAATGCTTGCCCCTCAGTTCCCTTTTAAGTCTTTCCCTCTCACCCTAAACCCCTGCCCTCTAGTTTTGAACTCCTCAAGCCTGGGGAAAAGACCTTTGATATTCACCTTATCAATGGCCCTCAGGATTTTATAAATCTCTTGAGGTCACCCTTCAATTTCCTACCCTCCTGGTGGGGGAGAAACGGTCCCAACCTATTCTGCCTTGCCTTAAAAGTCAAGTTCTCCAGTTCTGGTAGCCAGGTTCAGAACTAGAGAGTGACAATTTAAAATTTGAGGTCACATTGTGATGTTGGTCCAATATACAGTGTCTTGCTTTAACATTTCGTCAGAAGATGGCACTTCTGACCCTCCCTCAGTGCTGCACAGGGAGTGACAGATTTGGCCTGTTTTTATGGTGGATATTCAGCTCTTTCCAAGCCAAATGAAGTAAAACATGATTTGATGACTGCATTTAGCGTTACCAGAACATTGCAAAAATACCTCTCACTGTCCTGAATGGGTCAGAAGCTGAGGACATGTCTAAATCTGCCCCCGTCCCCATCAGTAAAATTACGATATGTGGAACAGGACTGAGTGCCTTTAGCTGGCAAGCCCAGGCATGCCATCTGACATGAGCAGGACACGGTCAATCTGCCTGGAGCCTATGCTGAGCCTGGGGCAGGGCAGGGTTGTGGACAGAGAGGCCTGGGGTTGGCATGGAAACCGTGAATGGCCCGGTCTGTCCTGTAACACGCACAGCTGCTGTGCATATTTTTCCTCCCCCTGTTTCTTCAAAATCGAATTCTGGAAACAAACCAGACGTTTTCATCTGAGCAATCGTTTCTAACTCTGTTGGTCAGTTCCCCAACAGTCTTGGGAAAGAAGCTCAACACATTTGAATTGGCAGCAGCTGTCTTTTCACAATAAAAGTCCATTGTTTTCAACTGTTGTCATTGGTCAAAGTTGATTTTAAAGTTGAAATGTGTTGGTTTTGAGATGATAACTTGAGAAAGGGGTTGCAGCCCCTGTAGAACATGTCTCTGCAGATTGTCGATCTTCTTGTTACACAGCAGAAAGGGAAGTCTTGCATTTATATAGTGACTTTCAGGGATGCGGGATGCCCGAACCAGTGGCGTTCCCCTGAGGCATGGGTGAGAAAGGTGACTCTGTGAAATAGTGTGTTGATCCGTCAGTGACAGTTGCCAACTCTGGTTGGTCGTATCTACTGAGGTTGTACCATGTGCCCTCCCGGTACAGCACCATCCCCTTCCCTTCCCACAAGATGGTCACATTTTGTGACGTGGACTAAAGGATCAAATAGCAGCCAGAACACTGGGGAGAACTCTGCTCCTCTGTGCAATTTTTAAAATAAACAGATATATGGAAAGATGGCATCTCTGGCACACCTGCAAGGCCTCAGTATTGCACTGGAGGTTCAGCCCCAACATCGATGCTGTTATCTGGAATAGGAATTGAACTTGGGACCTCATTACTCTGGGCTGAGATTACTCCTAGGGTTTAGATCAGAGTGGTGCTGGAAAAGCACAGCAGGTCAGGCAGCATCTGAGGAGCAGGAAATTCGACATTCCCAGCATGGGTGGCACGGTGGCACAGTGGTTAGCACTGCTGCCTCTCAGCACCAGAGACCTGGGTTCAGTTCCCGCCTCAGGTGACTGTCTGTGTGGAGTTTGCACAATCTCCCAGTGTCTGCGTGGGTTTCCTCCGGGTGCTCCGGTTTCCTCCCACAGTCCAAAGATGTGCAGGTCAGGTGAATTAGCCATGCTAAATTGCCTGTAGTGTTAGGTGAAGGGGTAAGTGTAGGGGAATGGGTCTGGGTGGGTTGTTCTTCGGAGGGTCGGTGTGGACTTGTTGGGCCGAAGGGCCTGTTTCCACACTGTAAGTAATCTAATCTAATCTAATCTCATCAGGAATGGAGGCAGGAAGCGGATAGGTGGGCAGGGAGATTGGCAGGTAGGATAGGTCATGAGGAGAGTGCTGAGCTGAAAGGTTGGAACTGAGGTAAAGTGGTGGTGGGGGGGGGGGGGGAAACTGGTGAAATCCATATTGATGCCCTGGGGTTGAAGTGAGATTACTCCAAATTGAACCATGCCTGACACCTGCGAGTTGGGAGGGAACATGGTGAGCTGTCATACAATATGTTCTTGTCCAGGAAGGCTATAGAGAGAGAGGTTGATGGTGTGTAGATATTGGCTTAGAATATCAGTAAACTGAACAAAGATAATATGAAAATGTGTTGCTGGAAAAGCGCAGCAGGTCAGGCAGCATCCAAGGAGCAGGAGAATCGACGTTTCGGGCATGAGCTGAAGAAGGGCTCATGCCCGAAACGTCAATTCTCCTGCTCCTTGGATGCTGCCTGACCTGCGCTTTTCCAGCAACACATTTTCAGCTCTGATCTCCAGCATCTGCAGTCCTCACTTTCTCCTCCAAAGATAGTATGAACAATGGTACAGAACAAAACACAAACCTGAGGGCTACACGTTAGACAGCTCAAAAGATGCATACAGACCATCATCTGTAATCAGTTCAATAATGTTAAAAATCACACAACACCAGGTTATAGTCCAACAGGTTTAATTGGAAGCACACTAGCTTTCGGAGCGACGCTCCTTCATCAAGTGATGAAGAAGCGTCGCTCCGAAAGCTAGTGCTTCCAACTAAACCTGTTGGACTATAACCTGGTGTTGTGTGATTTTTAACTTTGTACACCCCAGTCCAACACCGGCATCTCCGAATCAGTTCAATAATATTATTGAGACTTTGGGAGAGATGTAGCCACACTATAGAGTCCACACCTGGCCATTCCACTTCAGGGAGGAGGATGAGAGAGTACCAGAAGGTAGTACAAGTGATGAGGGACTTCACTTAATAAAATCACAGAGATACACAGCACGGAAACAGACTCTTCGGTCCAACTCATCCATGCTGACCAGATATCCGAAATGAATCTAATCCCATTTGCCCATATCCCTTTTAACCCTTCCTATTCATATACCCGTCCAGATGCCTTTTAAATGTTGTAATTGTACCAGCCTCCACCACTTCCGCTGGCAGCTCATTCCATACACTCACCACCCTCTGCATGAAAAGGTTGCCCCTTAGGTCCCTTTTAAATCTTTCCTCTCACCCTAAACCTATGCCCTCTAGTTCTGGAACCCCCGCCCCAGGGAAAAGACCTTGTCTATTTATCCTATCCATACCCCTCATGATTTTATAAACCTCTCTAAGGTCACCCCTCAGCCTCTGACATTCCAGGGAAAAGAGCCCCAGTCTATTCAGCCTCTCCCTATAGCTCAAACCCTCCAACCCTGGCAACATCCTTGTAAATCTTGTATCCCTGGGCATACAAATCTTAGCATCTCCCTCCTCCTGCAAAATGCCCCTTAAAACCTATCTCATTGTCCAAGCTTTTGATCATCTGATCTTTGGGTTGACATTTATTTGGTAACAAATAACATGAAGTGCCTGAAGACCTCTTTACACATTCAAGGCATTAGGTGAATGCGAATTGTTTTTGAAATGGGACTCTAGATTGCATGTCAGAACTTTAGAAAGATCAGCCAATGGGGTGGGGTGTTTGCAAAATGGAAGGGGGAATTGTGGAAGCGGTGTTGGGGAGATCAGTGTTTTTTTTAACCATTGGTTGCACTTGGAACAAGAAAGCGTATCAAAGTTTATTGGCAACTCCTTCCCTTGCAGGGCGAGGTGTGGTCCCTTTTAGGGTGGAATTTATTCGCAATGTAACTGAAATGATTCAAGGCAGACTCGGAGAGGCAAAGCCAACAGGCTCAGGAAACAACTGCCTCAAAATGAAGGGTGCAGCCTCCGTGGTCACCCTGTTACCTTGCAATCCCAGGGTCCTGTTGTGGGAGGGAGGCCGAACAAGAGTGCCTAACAGGTTGCCATGGAACCAATGTGTCCTGCCTACAGAGTCGGTGGGAAGGAATGCTGAGACAACTTGTTCGGCCAAATGGTCCACTTCTGTCCTATGGATTCTGGATCAGTGGTGCTGGAAAAGCACAGCAGTTCAGGCAGCATCCGAGGAGCAGTAAAATCGACGTTTCAGGCAAAAGCCCTTCATCAGGAATAAAGGCAGAGAGCCTGAAGTGTGGAGAGATAAGTGAGAGGAGGGTGGGGGTGGGGAGAAAGTAGCATGGAGTACAATAGGTGAGTGGGGGAGGGGGTGAAGGTGATAGGTCAGGGAGGAGAGTGGAATGGATAAGTGGAAAAGAAGATAGGCAGGTAGGACAAGTCATGGGACAGTGCTGAGCTGGAAGTTTAGAACTAGGGTGAGGTGGGGGAAGGGGAAATGAGGAAACTGTTGAAGTCCACATTGATGCCCTGGGGTTGAAGTGTTCTGAGGTGGAAGATGAGGCGTTCTTCCTCCAGGCGTCTGGTGGTGAGGGAGCGGCGGTGAAGGAGGCCCAGGACCTCCATGTTCTTGGCAGAGTGGGAGGGGGAGTTGAAATGTTGGGCCACGGGGCGGTGTGGTTGATTGGTGCGGGTGTCCCAGAGATGTTCCCTAAAGCGCTCTGCGAGGAGGCGTCCAGTCTCCCCAATGTAGAGGAGACCGCATCGGGAGCAACTCTGTCCAATGGACAACCATTTGCCTTGTTCTTGGGTTAGAGGGAGGATTTCTCCAGAGAGAGAATGGAAAATGCCCAGATCTCTTCATGTAATTGGTTTCATTCCTTTATGTCTTGAAACTATAAGATAAATTTGGAAAGCTAAACTGATCCTCTTGCATTTTTCCTTGGGGTGGCCCCAGTGAAACTGAACCACCGCATTCCATAGGACATAGAACAATGCAGCACAGTACAGGCCCTTCAGCCCTCGATGTTGTGCCAACCTTATATCCTACTCTAAGATCAGACTAACCTACATATCCTTCATTTTACTATCATCCATGCGCCTATCCAAGAGTTTCTTAAATATCCCTAATGTATCTGAGTCTACTACCACTGCTGGCAGTGTATTCCACGCACCTACCACACTCTGTGTAAAAAAAAACCTACCTCTGACATCTCTCTGAAACCTTCCTCCAATCATCTTAAAATTATGTCCCCTTGTGGTAGCTATTTCTGCCCTGGGGAAAAGTCTTTGGCTATCCACTCTATCAATGCCTCTAATCATCTTGTACACCTTGATCAAGTCACCTCTCAACCTCCTTCACTCCAATGAGAAAAGCCCTAGCACCCTCAACCTTACTTCATAAGACACACCCTCCAGTCCAGGTAGCATCCTGGTAAATCTCCTCTGCACCCTCTCGAAAGCTTCCACATCCTTCCTATAATGAGGTGACCAGCACTGAACACAATATTCCAAGTGTGGTCTAACCAAGGCGCTGTAGAGCTGCAGCATAACCTTGTGGCTCTTAAACCTAACGCCCTGCTAATAAAAGTATTGACTCTGGTTTGACGAGGGAAAGCCAAGTTACAAATCCGACCTTCAAACTGGCCTCGGTGTCGGAATAATCACAGGGATTCCCATTGTGGGCAGGCGTGGGGGTCACTTGTGCTTCTTTGGATATCTGATACAGTGCCATGGTAACCGGTGTGGTCTGGGGATGGGATTGATTGTGGGATAGTGAATGCTCATTGGCTGACTGAACAGTTGCCTGTGAGCAAAAGTTGATGTGTTTTCCAAACAGTGTTCGTGGGGTAGCAAAGGGTGTGGGGTGGGACAGAGGGGACGGATGTGGTGGGTTGGGGTGGGCTGCTTGATAGCACTGAATAGGCTTAGCTCTCTCAGACCTGTCCCCCCCGTCAACCACATCCCCAAAAAATGCGGAGTGACACAAAGCCTCCCTTTTCAACATGCTTTCAGAGAGAGGCTTGAAATAGCTTTTCACTGAATAGAGCATTTTAACCAATAGTATATCCTGGACAGAAACTTGTCTAATCTTGTAATTCCCCTGAAGCTGTAGACACTGCACAGTCAGTTGGAGAAAGGGCCGGAGTGCAGGGGAGCTAATGCCTGAGGAAATGTTAAATCCCTGACTCAACGGAAAACATTCCAGTGTCAAAGGATTCCTCTTAACTTCAAAGTAAGTGCCAGTCCACTGGTGCATCGCTTCCATTAGTGGATGTTTGTTTTGGACTCACAGGTCTGCTTATTTTCTCCCCTCTCTGGGGAAATGTGAACAGGCTGATTCTCAACCTGTATGAACTGTCATTCATACTTCTTCTGTGACCAACAAGTCCCAGGGTAGGGTTTGAACCAGAGGCTTCTAGCTCCGAGGCAGGCGTAGCCATGAGGCTCCTCACCACAACTCTGCTGTTGGAATATGAGGTAGTGCATTCCAGACTTCTCAGTCTACCTACTGAGAATGGCTTGCTGATACATTGTAAGGTGGGTGTCACTGGCTAGGCCAAAATGTATTGCCCACTCCAAATTGCCCAGAGTCAACCACATGGCTGTGGGTCTGGAGTCACATGTAGGCTAGAGCAGATAAGGACTTAAGGGCAGCACAGTGACCAGATATCCCAAGTTAATCTAGGCCCATTTGGCCCATATCCCTCTGAACCCTTCCTATTCATGTATCCTCCAGATGCCTTTTAAATGTTGTAATTGTACCAGCCTCCGTCACTTACTGTGGCAGCTCATTCCAAATAGTGTGTGAAAAAGTTGCCCTTTAGTCTCTTTTCAATTTTTTCACTCTCCCCTTAAACCAATGTCCTCTAGTTTTTGGACTCTTCCCCACCCTATTCACCCTATCCATGCCCTTCATAATTTTATAAACCTCTATAAGGTCACCCATCAGCCTCCGATGCTCCAAGGTAAACAGCCCCAGCCTGTTCAGCCTCTCCCTAGGGCTCAAACCCTCCAACCCTGGCAACATCCTTGTAAATCTTCTCTGAAGCCTTTCAAGTTTCACAACGTCCTTCCTCTAGCTGGGAGACCAGAGTTAAACGCAGTATTCCAAAGGTGGCCTAACCCATGTCCTGTACAGCCACAACATGACCTTCCAATTCCTATACTCAATGCATTGACCAATAAAGACAAGTACTACTCTGTCTCCCTCTGACTTCACTTTCAAAGAAATATGAACTTGCACCTCAAGATTGTTCAGGGTTTATGAGGTCCAGCCTGGTAACTCTGCTTCTCTCTCTGTAAACTGCAGCATTCAGGTCAATATCTCATAATGTGGCTTGATGTCCAACTTGGTTTGTTAACAGTCTGATAAGCGCTTTGGAATATTTTACTGTGTTAAAAGGGGCTATGTTAAACTGCAAAAAGTTGTTGGTGCCACTGAATGCCCATAGTCCCAATCTCCTTTAATGGAAGAGCTGGTGGGATAGTTGAGAATGTTTAACTTCCCAGCATCCAATGTAGATGCAGAAACTTGCTAAATTCCCCTTTGAGCAAGTTCGGAGTCTAACCCAGTTGAGCAGCACCCAATTCTAACACTTTTTCTTATATAGCTGCCTTCATGAGGACTGAAACACTGTAAACCAGTCTAACACATCTTATTAATGGCCTTACTGTGGCTTTCCCAGAGAATTCATTAGACCAAGCGACCTCTGTTCCCTGAGAAAGGTTTACTTTTGTTGAAAATTGAAGGTGCAGAAAACGGGCTATTCAGCCCTTCGTATGTCGTCATGCCTCACATGAACCTCCTCCCACTTTCCTTCATCTAACCCCATCCACGTATTGTTCTGTTGTATCCATCCTCTTGTGGTTAATTAGTTCCCCTGAAATTTATTCATTCACCCGTCATCTCTGCCGTTGGCGGGTTCATTGCTCATTGTCAGCTGATAGAGCTGTGCTTTCATGGTTTGTTCTGTCAGGGGTGAGTCACCGTGACCTCCTGCTCCTGGGGAAAGGCAAGGAAACTAAGCTTGGCAGAGCAGGAGTTGAACCACAAACTGGCTATTTAGCTGCCTGAGCTAAACCCCACCCTCTTCCCTTTTTACGTCCATTCAATCCCTCCATCTGCTAACAGCCTCCATCCTTTAACACTGCTCTGCACACCACAAAGACTCTGGTCACAAGCTTATGAATGTTTCTCGATCTCAAGTTGGGTAACTATTGATGTAACAACTCTGTTCGGGGACCTGACTACCAAAGAGCTCACCTACATTTACAATGAGCCTTGACTGGCTTTAGGACATCCATGAATGCATTCCATTGAATAACGTACAAGGCGACCCCCGTATCCATGGCATCGTTTTCCATGGTCTCAGTTACCTGTGGTTTACTGCGCCCGGAACACATTACAGGGAACGTTCTAGAACCAGGGACCAAGGGGCTGCCGGGAAGGTATGTTTCCCATTTAAGTGAATGGGTTCACTCCTATCCGTGGTTTCGAGCTTCGCGGTAGGCCCTGGAACGTATCCCACGCAGGTGGAGGTGGGGGAAGGGGGGTGGGGCTACTGTACTTTCGACCCACAGTCATTTTGTATAACTTGGGAAACTCAGCAGCCAATGTATTGACAGCAAGCTCGCATATCATAGCAAATCATCTGGTTTTATGACCTTGGCTGAAGGAGACAAGTTGTCCATGGGGCAACCAATTGTCACCAAATAGAATCGGGCAGTAAACTGCATAGTGTTAAGACAAGAGGCTCTTCTGATGAAGAGTCAGTAGTGGTTTGATGCTGTAATGGGGTACAGGCTAATTAGGCCACAGGAAAGAAAACCGGATCAGTAACTGCTGAGTATCACCATGATGGTGTCATGGTCTGTACTCTTCTGTTGTGGTTACACCAACCTTGGCTCAAAGTGGCCAGAATACAGTTGATTGAATAATTGCCATTGATTACGGAAACTATATTGCTGCAAACGAAACAATCTTGTGGTAGTATTCCTACCTCTTAGCCAGAAGGCCTGGATTCAAGTCCCACCTGCACCACAGGTGTTTGAACAGATTGTTTTAAAATAGTTCCAAGAGGAAGAAATGGGGGGTGGGGGCAACGTACCTCTCTCCATTACTTATTCATCGTTCGATCAATGTCACTAAAGCAGGTGATTTGATCATTATCTCCCCGTGGGGTCTTGCTGTGCACAAACTGGATCCGCTGTTGGCTCATTTCCAACAGTGCCCTTGCTCTTATTGGCTGCCAAGTGTTGCGGCATGCCCGATATTCTTAAAAACAAAAGATTTAGATGCAGGAATAGGCCTTTCAGCCCATTGGTCCTGCTGCATCACTCAGCAAAACCATGGCTGATCCAGTTGTGATCTTAACACCATTTTCCTGCCTGTCCCCATAACCCTTGACTTCCTTATCAATCAAAGATTAGTCTAAGTCAGCCTTGAATATATCCAATCACCCAGCCTCCAGTGCTTTGGTGGAGAAAATGCCACATGGTACTGACCATTGGAAATGAAATTCCTCCCTGTCTCCTTGAATAAGAGAGCCCTTATTTTGAAACTGTGTCCCCCCTGACCCTTGGTTCACACACAAGGGGAAACATTCTCTCAGTATCTCCCCTGTTAAACCCTACTGGAATCTTAAATGTTTCAATAAGATCACCTCTCCTGGTTCTATGCTTGCAAACTTTCCTCATAAGACAACTCCTTCATCCCAGGAATGAGACCAGTGGACCTCTTCTGAGTTGCTATCAATGCAAGTATATCCCTGATTAGGTAAGTGGAGTTGAACTGTGCATTGTGTCCTAGAATCTCACCAATGCCCTGAATAGATGGAGCACACGAATGGTGTCATTGAAATACCAATTGTTTTGAATTGTGGCAGCATTCTGTCTCTCTGGAATGTGAATGTAACGACACTCAAAGGGGGCTTTCAAAGTTTCCCCTTCTCCTGCAGAACAGTGGAGGACCAGTTAGTGGTAAAGTCCGCCGAGTGTATCCTACCTCTTTGTGAAACAGAGCCACGGGGTGGCACGCTGGCTCAGTGGTTAGCACTGCTGCCTCACAGTGTCAGGGACCCGGGTTCGATTCCAGCCTCGGCTGACCGTGTGGAGTTTGCACATTCTCCCTGTGTCTGTGTGGGTTTCTTCCCACGGTCCAAAGATGTACAGGTTAGGTGGATTGGCAAATGCTAAGTTGTCCTTTTGATGTGCAGGCTGGATGGATTAGCCGTGGGAAATGCCGGGATCACGGTGGGTCTGGGTGGGAGGTGCTTTGGTGGGTTGGTGTGGACTGAATGACCAACTTCCACACTGTAGGGGTTCCATGAACCGATTCCACTGCCATGTCATTTTCCTGGGATTCCTGCCACAGCCTTTGAGGACCTCAGTGGTCTGAAAACTTGACTCATTGAGGGTAAAGATCCTTAATCATCCCACAGTGCAGGGAGAGAAGCAAAGACCACTACATCTTGCACAATTGATGTTTTGTTCTTGCTGCATTAAACTCTCCAATACGATTAGCTGTCTCTGTCTGTCTCAGCCTTTCCATTATGAGCTTTGGAACCGCCCCCTCAGCAATGCTACAGCTACACAACAGCTTACAGTGAAAGGTCTTTCAGTGAAAGGTCCCAAGACTCCATTCACAGAGCATTACACAACAAGAGCTTGTCAAGGAACCCGATAAGGAAGACATTGAGCCAGATTAATGAATGTTTGGTCAAGGAGGGAGGTTTGAAGGAAGGTCGTAGATGGAGAAAGCATGCATTTAAGGTGAGGGGGAGGAAAAGTTCAAAGGAGTTTCGAGGGGCAAGTTTTTTTTTTACACAGGGTGGTAGGAGTATAGACAGGGGTAGTTTTGGAGACAGAAACAACAGCGACATGTAAGGGACTTTTAGATAAGCACATGAATATGCAAGGAATGGCGGGGGGGGCATAAGGATCGAGGGCAGTCAGAAGGAATTAGCTTAATTTGGCATCATGTTCGGCACAACATCGTGGGCTGAAGGGCCCATCCCTCTGCTGTACTGTTCTGTGCTCTAAAGAGAGGTACAGAGGTGTGCGGATGGAAATCCTGAGCCTGGGGGTGTCAATGCAACGGAGAGGACAGCCACCAGTGGTGGAGCAGTTGCATGGGGTCAACAAGCCTTCTGAACGTCACAGCTACACCCCAAGTACAGCAGTAGTTAAATAAGACAGCTCATCACCACCATTGCCAAGCTAATAAATGTTGGCCGAGTCAGCAATGCCCAGGTCCCAGAAAGAAAGTTTAAAGAGTTGTCAGAATTAGAGGAGCGATTTTGTTTTCGACCTGTACATTGAGGAATTACCCCAGGTTTAATTTGCGCAATGTGAGAGGTTAATATTAGGAATTGAGAGGTCTTTGAGAAAAAAGGGGCCATAACATAATAGAATTCTTCATTGCAATTGAATGTGAGTTGTCCAAGCCGAAACTAGGGTGCTGTCTAATCAAAGGAAGCTCTGAAGGTGTGAGATCTGCCCTGGCTGTGATAGACTGGATAACTTAATTAACAGGTATGATAGTGGACTGGCAATGATTAACAATTAAGAAATGAATGCGTGCATTGTAGCAGTTAAGCACTCTTCCTTGGCAAAACAACGCCACAGGATAGATGGCTCAACCATGGTTAATAAATCAAAATTATGGATGTGATCAGCTCAAAAGAGGATTCTCTTAACTTTGCTAGAAAATATACCTCTGTACACATCAAACTTGCTGAGAGGGGAGTGTAGAATCTAGCTCCTGGAACTCGCCAGATATTTTTCGGGATGTTGGCCGAGGGGAAACTGGGGAGAACCCGGCTACACTTCTGCTCCGGACTCTTTTGCATCCACCTGAGAGGGGAGAAGGGGGACCTTTTTTTAATATCTCACTCGTACAATGGTACATCTGAACGTGCAGCACCACCTGAGTGCTGTGCTGGAGTCTCAGCCCCAGATTCCATTCTCGGGCCTGAAGCTTGAGGTGACATGAGAGGGGAAAGTGCGTTCCAATGAACTGTGCTGACACAGTAGGCTCATACAGAAGAGGCACAGGAAGGGTCGCCACTTGCCATAGAGCCGGGTGGGTGGGGATGTGGGGGCACGAGGTAAGAGCTGAGCTCGCCATGCTCACCAAAACCCTGCCCCCTACCGACTGGTTCCTTTGGTTGGGAGCAACTGTGGGAATGCCAGACATTGGAAGTTAACCACAAACACCTGGAATTCTTGGAGCTAGAGATTCAGTTAAAACAATGGCCTTTTTTAAAAAATTGTTGTTGCTATGTACAACATACAGTGTCGCACACCTGGAAGTCCAGATGGACAGCTGTTTAATATGTAGATCAAGAGTTGCACATTCTTCCTCTGACTATAACTCGGCCCAGTTTATTATTACTTTTGCTCATGTGGGTTGTAGCTCTTAAAGTGACACATTCCAAAAGCCATTAGCATAGATGCGTCAGTCAAAAGCAGATCATTCGGTTAAACTTTGTCCTCCACATAAGCCCCCTGTCACCTCACTGTATCTAGTCTGCACGGTCATTTAAAATCGATAATAAAATGGGATTTTGTCTGTATGTGTGAGCAATTGTGAATTGGAAGGGGTCTATTCATTCGTCCCTCATGCTTATTTCTGATGTATAATATGTTACAGTTCATTCCTGGAGTCTGAACTGTAGTGACACATGCACGTTATTGTCTGAAGCTATGGATAGCGATGGTGGATGCCAAAGTTGTTTTTCCCACAAATTACCGACCAGAAAGCAGAGAGGATACAATAAATGAGTTTTTTTTTCCCCCAATTTGTGATGAGTGGAATGTTGCTAAGATCAGTTCTGGACCTCAATGTTATGCAGTTTATATCCAGGTGACCCCCAAATCATGAGCATCTGACCTCCGGTCGCTCAGTCACATGAATCATAGAATCCCTATAGTGTGGAAGCAGGCCTTTTGGCCCATCGAGTCCACGCTGCCCCTCTGAAGAACATCCCACCCAGCCCTCCTCACCCAGTCCCTGTAGCCCTACATTTCCCATGGCTAACCCACCTAGCCTGCACATCGCTGGACACTGTGGATAATTTAGCACGGCCAATCCACCGAACGAACACACCTTTGGACCGTGGAAGGAAACCGGAGCACCCAGAGGAAACCCACACAGACTGGGGAGAACATGCAAACTCCAAATGAACAGTCGCCCAAGAGTGGAATCAAACCTGGGTCCCTGGTGCAGCGAGGCAGCAGTGCTAACCTCTGAGCCCACCGTGCTGCCCATATGAGCAAGGTCCCATATTATTAGTAATATGCTTGTCCTTACGACTGGCTAAGTTATATTGTACTGTATTGTATTCTGACTTGCTGACGTATCGACTTATGAATGTACTCAGGAAGGGAACCTGTTTACAACCCTGAGACTGCCGGTAAATAACTTGGATGAAAGGATGTTTGGTAAATTTGCTGATGACACCAAGAACAAGCCGAAAAGTAAGTTGCGACGAGGACAAATGGAGGCTATAAAGGATTGAGAAGAGTGAGCAAAGATCTGGTAATTGATGCACAGTGTGGGGAAAATGTGAAGTGGTTCGTTCTGGCTGGAAGAACAAAAAAAGACATATTATGTAAATAGTGAGAGATTGCAGAGCTC
The DNA here is from genome assembly GCF_037043375.1 of Chiloscyllium plagiosum. Lineage (NCBI taxonomy): Eukaryota > Metazoa > Chordata > Chondrichthyes > Orectolobiformes > Hemiscylliidae > Chiloscyllium > Chiloscyllium plagiosum. The sequence goes on from NW_028270145.1 coordinate 23,116,304, forward strand.
TGAAATGCAGAGGTTTCTGGATGCCCTCAAGCAGGATCGCAAATGTAGGGACAGCAAGTAATTGGTAAAGCTAACACAATGTTATCATTCATGGTGTGAGAAATTGAATACAAAAATATAGAGGTTATGCTTCACTAATAAAGGGAACTGGTGAGACCACATCTAGAGCACTGTGTACTGTATTAGTCACTGCATTAAATGAGGGATGTAAATGTGTTGGAAATGGTTCAGAGAAGGTATACCAGACTAATAACTGGAGGGGGTGAGTGAGTTACCTCGTGAGAAAACATTGGGTATTCAAGGCTTATGTCCACAGGGGTTCAGAAGACTGAGGTGACTTGATTGAAACATCAAAGATCCTGAGTACCTTGCTATATTGGATGTGCAGAGGGATGCTTTGTCTCGTCAGAGAATCTACAGATCACTGTTTCAAAGCCTTGGGGTTGCCTATTTAAAACCGAGGGGAGAATGTTTTTTCTTTCAGAGGGTTTTTGATCTCCCTCGTTCTGAAAGGGTGTTGGAAGGCAGAGTATTTTTAAGGCAGGGGCAGACATTTTCTTGGTGAGCAAAGGGGTGAAAGGACAGGGCTGTGGATCTGAGGTTACAATAGAGAAGCTATGATTTTATCAAATGGTGGAACAGGGCCAAATGGCCTACTTCCTGTTCCTAATTCGTATCTATTTCTCCTGCTGTTACCACTTTTAGATTTTTTAGATTAGATTAGATTACTTAGTGTGGAAACAGGCCCTTCGGCCCAACAAGTCCACAGTGACCCGCCAAAGCGCAACCCACCCAGACCCATTTCCCTACATTTACCCCTACACCTAACACTACGGGCAATTTAGCATGGCCAATTTCACCTAACCTGCACATTTTTGGATTGTGGGAGGAAACCGGAGCACCCGGAGGAAACCCACGCAGATACGGGGACAATGTGCAAACTCTACACAGAGAGTCGCACTTCTTGGAATGATTTCACAAATCCTCCAACCTTGTTTTGACCACGATATCAACACGTGTTCCTTGGCCATCATATTCTGGAGTGGGATTCGAACCCAAAGCTCCTGGCTCAGAGGGAAGGATACTACCCACTGACGCCTCAAGATTGCCAAATATAATCTCCCCCTAATTCACCTCAGCTACTCCATGTTGTTGTAACTTCCCCATTCTTGTCTGCCCTAGATGAGGAAGATTCTCTCGAACTTCGTTTGTGGTGTGGAAGCAAGCCACGCTGACCCTCCCCAGAGCATCCCACCCAAACCCAGCCCACTACCCTATCTTGTAATCCTGCATTTCCCATGGCTAGACCAACTAACCTGAGCATCCCCGTGGGTACTGTGGGCAATTTAGCTTGGCCAATCCACCCAGCCTGCACACTTTGGACTGTGGGAGGAAACCTACGCAGACACAGGGAGAATGTACAAACTCCACACAGACAGTCTCCCGAGGCTGGAATCGAACCTGGGACCCTGGCGCTGTGAGGCAGCACTGCTAACCACTGAGCCACCCCATCATCAGATTAAATTTATCATCAGGTTTATTAGCATATGATTCCCTAATTCTAGACAATAAACATTTTCTATACATCAGCCTTATACCCTTCCTAAATATAAAGACCTCTCTCTAAGGATCAAGTCTTACCTTTCTTGTTTTGTTTTCCAGAGCCTGTTATTGACAGTAAAGCTCTTAATTCTAACATAGTCCTTTGTACCTCTGTACGGTAATTTAGTCATAGACAGAGTCAGCACAGAAACAGACCCTTTGATCCAACTCGTCCATGCTGAGCAAATGTCCTAAATTCATCTAGTCCCATTTACCAGCACCCGGCCCATATCCCTCCAAACCCTTCCTATTCATATACCCATCCAAATGCCTCTTAAATGTTGCAGTTGTACCAGCCTCCATCACTTCATCTGGCAGCTCATTCCATACACGTACCACCCTCTGCATGAAAAAGATGCCCCTTAGGTCACTTTCAAATCTTTCCCCTCTCACCCTAAACCTATGCCCTCTAGTTTTGGACTACCCCAGTCTTGGGAAAAGACCTTGTCTATTTACCCGATGCATGATTTCCTAAACCTCTATAAGGTCACCCCTCAGCCTCCGACGCTGCAGGGAAAACAGCCCCAGCCTGTTTGGCTTCACCCTACAGCTCACAACGTCTGGTCCCAGCACCATCCGTGTAAATCTTTTCTGAATCCTTTCAAGTTTCACAGCATCTTTCCTACAGCGGGGAGACCATAGCTGCACATAGTATTCCAAGGGGCCCATTGAGTTTGTTTGCAGATTGAAAGAGTCAGATGCAGGAAAGGAATTCTGAAGAAGTAATGCTGAACAAAGGTTAAAAGGAACATGAGCCTGGTTGAGATGCTGTGCCTGATTGAGTGGGGGGGTGCGGACTGACTAGAAAATGAGGCAAAGGGAATGAATTGATAATGGGACTCCATTTCAAGCCTGAATTTCTAGGACTTTTAAAAAATCTTTGACGATTGATTTTTTGGAGTTCCCTTCCTCCTAAAGGCAGTGGATGGAAAATCTTGAAATATTTTTAAGGAAAGCTAGGTAGGTTCTTGATTATCAAAGGAATGAAAGAATATCGAGGATATGCAGAATGTAGAGCTGAGGGTGTAATCAGAGCCACCACCAGCGCCACTCACCTGCATTCTGCTGATATGCCCCCCACAGACCCCACTGTCACTATCCCCACCCCCCAGAACCCCGAGGGGAACACTACCCCTGCTCATGACTCCACCCCCATTTCCCCCTCCATCACACCCACTCCAATTACAGGTTCCGCCCCCACTCCCAGCTCCACACCCACACCAGATCCCAGCTCCCAGCCCTGCCGAGTTTTCACCATCCCTCCAGACCACCCCCTCACTGAGGACGAACGATCAGTCCTCAGCAAAGGACTCGCCTTCATCCCCCTCCGCCCACGCATCAATGAATTTAATACACGCCGTGATGTCGAACACTTCTTCCGTTGCCTCCGCCTCCGAGCTTACTTTCACAATCAGGATTCCCGCCCGCCTTCCGAGGACCCCTTCGCCCACCTCCAACACACTGCATCCACCTGGACACCCCGCGCTGGCCTATTACCTGCCCTCGACCTCTTCATTTCCAACTGCCGCCGGGACATTAACCGCCTCAACCTGTCTACTCCCCTCCCCCACTCCAACCTCTCACCCTCACAACGCGCAGCCCTCCAATCCCTCTGCTCCAATCCCAACCTCACCATTAAGCCAGCGGATAAAGGGGGCGCAGTGGTAGTCTGGCGCACTGACCTCTACACCGCTGAAGCCAAATGCCAACTCGAGGACACCTCTTCCTACTGCCCTCTCAACCATGACCCCACCCCCCATCACCAATCCATCATCTCCCAGACCATACAGAACCTCATCACCTCAGGTGATCTTCCACCCACAGCTTCCAACCTCATTGTCCGGGAATCCCACACTGCCCGGTTCTACCTCCTTCCCAAGATCCACAAGCCTGACCACCCTGGCCGACCCATTGTCTCAGCATGCTCCTGCCCCACTGAACTCATTTCTACCTACCTCGACACTGTCCTATTCCCCCCTAGTCCAGGAACTCCCCACATACATTCGAGACACCACCCACACCCTCCACCTCCTCCAAGACGTACGTTTCCCTGGCCCCCAATGCCTCATTTTCACCATGGATATCCAATCCCTCCATCTGCCATGACCAGGGTCTCCAAGCCCTTTGTTTTTTCCTCTCCAGACGTCCCCAACAGTACCCTTCCACTGACACTCTCATTCATTTGGCCAAACTGGTCCACACCCTTAACAATTTCTCCTTCGAATCCTCCCACTTCCTCCAAACCAAAGGGGTAGCCATGACCACACGTATGGGCCCCAGCTATGCCTGTCTCTTTGTTGGCTACGTAGAGCAGTTGATCTTCCGTAATTACACCGGCATCACTCCCCACCTCTTCCTCCGCTACATTGATGACTGCATTGGTGACACCTCGTGCTCCCGCGAGGAGGTTGAGCAATTCATCAACTTCACCAACATATTCCACCATGACCTTAAATTTACTTGGACCATCTCTGACACCTCCTTCCCCTTCCTGGACCTCTCCATCTCCATTAATGATGACCGACTTGACACTGACATTTTTTACAAACCCACCGACTCCCACAGCTACCTGGATTACACCTATTCCCACCCTACCTCCTGCAAAAATGCCATCCCGTATTCCCAATTCCTCCGCCTCCGCCGTATCTGTTCCCAGGAGGACCAGTTCCACCACAGAACACACCAGATGGCCTCCTTCTTTAGAGACCACAGTTTCCCTTCCCACGTGGTTAAAGATGCCCTCCAACGCATCTCGTCCATATCCTGCACCTCCGCCCTCGGATCCCACCCCTCCAACCGTAACAAGGACAGAACGCCTCTGGTGCTCACCTTCCACCCTACCAACCTTCGCATAAATCAAATCATCCGCCGACATTTCCGCCACCTCCAAAAAGACCCCACCACCAGGGATATATTTCCCTCCCCACCCCTTTCCGCCTTCCGCAAAGACCGTTCCCTCCGTGACTACCTGGTCAGGTCCACACCCCCCTACAACCCACCCTCCAATCCTGGCACCTTCCCCTGCCACCACAGGAACTGTAAAACCTGTGCCCGCACCTCTTCCCTCACCTCTATCCAAGGCCCTAAAGGAGCCTTCCACATCCATCAAAGTTTTACCTGCACATCCACTAATATCATTTATTTTATCTGTTGCTCCCAATGCGGTCTCCTCTACATTGGGGAGACTGGACGCCTCCTAGCAGAGCACTTTAGGGAACATCTCCGGGACACCCGCACCAATCAACCACACCGCCCCGTGGTCCAACATTTCAACTCCCCCTCCCACTCTGCCGAGGACATGGAGGTCCTGGGCCTCCTTTACCGCCGCTCCCTCACCACCAGACGCCTGGAGGAAGAACGCCTCATCTTCCGCCTCGGAACACTTCAACCCCAGGGCATCAACGTGGACTTCAACAGTTTCCTCATTTCCCCTTCCCCCACCTCACCCCAGTTCCAAACCTCCAGCTCAGCACTGTCCCCATGACTTGTCCGGACTTGTCCTACCTGCCTATCTTCTTTTCCACCTATCCACTCACCCCTCCCCCCCACGACCTATCACCTTCATCCCCTCCCCCACTCACCTATTGTACTCTGTGCTACTTTCTCCCCACCCTCACCCTCCTCTAGCTTATCTCTCCACGCTTCAGGCTCTCTGCCTGTATTCCTGATGAAGGGCTTTTGCCCGAAACGTCGATTTTACTGCTCCTCGGATGCTGCCTGACCTGCTGTGCTTTTCCAGCACCACTGATCCTGAATCTGGTTTCCAGCATCTGCAGTCATTGTTTTTACCCAGTATAATCAAAGCAGCCGTGATCTCATTGAAATTGGAGCAGGTTTGAAAGGTCTACTTTAGTATCAAACAAAGAACTACTGTTGCTGGAGTTCTGAAATTAGACCAGAAATTGCTGGAGAAACTCAGCAGGTCTGGCAGCATCGTCAGAACGAAAAATAGAATTAATGTTTTAAGCCCAGTGATCCTTCAGAACTGATAGTAGTTAGTGAAGGTGGCACTTATGACAGCGACAGAGCGAGGGAGGTAAGATTGAGTAGATTGGAGACTGAGCCCAGAGAGAGAGAGAGAGAGTGGGGGGGGGGGGGGGGGGGGGGGGGGGCAGTGAGGCAGGCAAAAGGGTGGATAACGGTAAGCCAGGGGGAAAGAAAAGCTGGCAATGGGGACCCTGAGTAAGTGAAACTGGGTTGGCTGTGCTAAAAGCAGCCCAGGTCATATCAGGGCCTGGGTGTGTGGGGGTGGATAAAGGACGTGGAAGGAGGTGCTCAGCGCTAAAATTGTTGGAAAGAGAAAATCAAAATCGTTGTGGATGCTGCAAATCAGAAACACAAACAAAAGTTGCTGGAAAAGCTCAGCAGGTCTGGCAGCAACTGTGGAGAGAAATCAGAGTTAACGTTTCGGGTCCGTTCTGAGGCAGGGTCACCGGAAACGTTAAGCCTAATGTTTTTGAACTCGCTATTGAGTCTTGAATGCTGCAGGGTCCCCAAGCGGAAGATGAGACGCTGTTCTTGCAGCTTGGCTGGAGCACTGCGGGCAAGCCTGAGACAGAGTTGTTGGCCGGGGAACGGGGGGGGGGGGTGTATTGGAGTGGCAGGCAGCTGGAAGCTCAGGGTCTCTTTTTGTGAATGGAGCGTAGATGTTCTGCGAAGCAGTCACCCAGTCTATGCTTCGTCTCCCCACTGTAGGGAACAAGGTCAAAAATCACACAACACCAGGTTATAGTGCAACGGGTTTTATTGAACACCTTAGCTTTCGGAGCACTGCTCCTTCATCAGGCATTGGTGAGAGTGGAGGACCTTTTGATACAAAATTTATAAGGAAAAGATCAAATGGTCATACAACTTATGCAGACAAATTGAACGCACCTCAGATAGCTCTTAAATCTTTAATCAGTTAGAATGGAGGTGCAGCTTTTGATTGATTGATATGCAAATCCCAGAAGTCACTGCCCTGAGATAACTTAGGGTTTTGTCAATATAAAGGAGGTCAACACATCTGGTCTGACTTTAGGTTAAGACACAGACAGACTCCAAACAAAACCTCGTGTCTAAAAATGTGTCACCTCCACATCAAAAACTTGAGAGCCATTTTATGTGTGCTCAGTTCGTTTGCATGAGTTTTATGACCCTTTGATCTTTTTCATAAATTCTGTGCCTAAGGTCTCCCTGTCTCACGAACACTAACACTAACACTCGGAAAGCTAGTGTTCTCTAATAAACCCGATGGACCATAACCTGGTATCACATGATTTTTGACCTTGTCCAATCCAGTTCAATACCCGCTCCTCCACATCACCGTAGGGGAGACATTATTGTGAACAGCGAATATAGTATACTAGATTGTGTGAAGGAGAAAGTGAGGACTGCAGATGTTGAAGATCAGAGACAAAAAGTATGGCGCTGGAAAAGGACAACCGGTCAGGCAGCATCCGAGGAGCAGGTCAATCGAGGTTCTGAACATAAGCTGTTCATTCGGAATGTGTGAAGTGCAGGTAAAGGGTTGCTTTACCAAGTCTTGTTCCTTGTTAGTGGTTTGAATTCCGGAATGAACAACTCTGGTGTTTCCACAAGCTGAGCTTTGTCAGTGAACAGGGCTGGTTAATCTCCTACAAACTGCACCGGAGGTGACTGTCAGATGTCCTCATGTATTAATACTTTCCCGTGCCACTGGGTTCAGAGGTACTGATGGAGATCTTCCCAGAAACATTGCATTCCTGAAATAGTTTTTATTTCACTTGGTAATTTTCCTGAAGGTGGGAGTAGCAGTGAAGGTTTTGTAAGTGGTCTGTTGATGAGATGCAGGTTTCACCTCACAGACACTCGACACCAGCCTTTGTCCACAAGCTGATAGCCCACAAAGGCTACTGTTTCTCTCCAGCACATACTTTGACGAATTCCTTTCTGCTGAGTTGAAGGATCTCAGTGCTCGCATTCCTGCCCCTTCAGTCAGAGAGTCACAGGTTCAAGTCCCACTCCACATACCTGACTGTGTGAGAAAGATGTGAGTTTACATAGCGCCTTCCACCACTTCACAGCCCTTTCAAAGCACAGTCGCTACCGCAGTGGTAGCCAACACTGCAGCCATGTGCATGCAGCAAGATCCCACAAACTGCAATGTGATTCGATTCCAGAGAAAAGGAATCTTGCTACAGAAGGAGCACATTCCGCCCATTCAATTTATGCTGGCTCCGCGTAGACCGATCCACTCAGTCCCACTGTACCGCTCTGTCCCCATAGCCCTGCAAGGTTATTTCCCTCATGCACATCGAACCTCTCTTCATCTGCACCATCCCCAATATGCAGCTGGTTTTCAGGTCATTTCCAATTGCTGAGTTAAACACTTTCTCACATCCATCTTGAGGGCAGCACGGTAGCTCAGTGTTTAGCACTGCTGCCTCACAGTGCCAGGGACCATGGTTCAATTCCACTCTTGGAGGGAGTGTGGAGTTCGCACATTTTCCCCATGTCTGCATGGGTTTGGGTGCTCTGGTTTCCTTCCACCGTCACAAAGATGTGCAGGTTAGGGTGGATTGGCCATGCTAAACTCCCCATAGTGTTTCAGGGATATGCAGGTTAGGGTGGATTGGCCATGCTAAATTCCCCATAGTGTTTCAGGGATGTGCAGGCTAGGGTGGATTGGCCATGCTAAATTACCCATAGTGATCGGGGATGTGCAGGCTAGGGTGAATTGGCCATGCTAAACTCCCCATAGTGTCTCAGGGATGTGCAGGCTAGGGTGGATTGGCCATGCTAAACTCCCCATAGTGTTTCAGGGATGTGCAGGCTAGGGTGGATTGGCCATGCTAAACTCCCCATAGTGATCGGGGATGTGCAGGCTAGGGTGGATTGGCCATGCTAAACTCCCCATAGTGTCTCAGGGATGTGCAGATGTGGGTGGAGTAGCCAGGGGAAATGTGGGGATAAGGGGGTGGGTCTGAGTCAGATGTTCTTCAGAGGGTCTGTGTGGACTTGAAGGGCGAAATGGTCTGTTTTCTCACGGTTGTGATCCTACCATCTCCCACCTGCCACCCCTTCCATTGCCCAACTTATGATGTCCTCCTAATATTTGTTGCACTAGTGAAAGGGATCAGCTTTTTCTTTGTCAAACTTACCTAAACCTGTCACAACTTTGCTCCTCCCTTGATCTCTGCTGCTTTGAGGACAGCACCCAGCTTCCACAACCGAACCTTGTGTCTAAACCCCCTCACGCTGTTCCCAGGAAACCTCTTTGACACCCTTTCCTAAAACACCCTCCCTTAAATGTGGTGAGCTGAACTGAACCTAGTAATCTAATTGTGGCCTAATCAGAACTTTATGAAGTTTTGGCTAAACTTTGTTCTCTTTAAGTTTGGAATCATTGGCAAAGTTTGAAATTCCGTCTGTATTCCCGCAACTGAGTCATGTAATATATTACAGTAGCAGTTGCTTTGCAATAATTCTTTGGGAACGGCACAGTCTATTATCCACCATTCATTCACCTGTTGTTCTTTTTTAAAATTCAAGCCAAAATAGTCTTCCTGGTCCTCAGTTTTATTGACCAGTCTTTTATGTAGCTCTTGTCAAAGGTTTTTTTTAAACAATCTGTACAGATAGGATTCACCACATTCCCTGCATCAACCTTGTCTGTTACTTCAGCACAAAATTCACTGGGATCATTCAAACACTGTTATAGAGTCATGGAGGTCATAGAGATGTACAGCATGGACACAGACCCTTCGGTCCAACCCGTCCATGCCGACCAGATATCCCAACCCAATCTAGTCCCACCCGCCAGCACCCGCCCCATATCCCTCCAAACCCTTCCTATTCATATACCCATCCAGATGACTTTTAAATGTTGTAATTGTACCAGCCTCCACCACTTCCTCTGGCAGCTCATTCCATACACGTACCACCCTCTGCGTTAAAAGTTTGCCCCTTAGGTCTCTTTTATATCTTTCCCCTCTCACCCTAAACCTATGTCCTCTAGTTCTGGATTCCCCCACCCCAGGGAAAAGACCTTGTCTATTTACCCTATCTATGTCCCTTATGATTTTATAAGGTTACTGTAACGTTACTTCTCAGCCTCCAACCCTCCAGGGGAAACAACCCCAGCCTATAGCTCAAATTCTCCAACCCTGGCAACATCCTTGCAAATCTTTTCTGAACTCTTTCAAGTTTCACTACATCATTCCTCTCGCAGGGAGACCAGAATTGTTACAAATCACTGCTGGCTTCCCTCAATTAACTCAAATCTTCCCAAGTACAGTCAGTTCTGATATAACACGACAGCTCTGTTCCCTTGCGATCTGGTCTTATAAGAAATCATTCAATAGCCACGGCGTTTAAACTAATTGGGCCAGAATCGTGTTATAGCCAGCGCAGGTAAAGAATGCTCACATTCTTCAAATAACGGTCTAAGTTCCTCAATTGTGTTAAAGCCAGTTACGTTGGAGAAATACGTGTTATAGTGGAACCTCCTGTACCTGTGAATGTTTTTTTTTCCCTTATGTTTAAAACCTTACCCGCCACCTATGTTTCCTAAACTGTTTTATTTTCTGTTGTGCAGACTTCTGAGATCTAATTACCTCTACCGTCTCCACTTCTAATGTTGTCAGCTTCATCTTCCCTGGTAGTCACCAAGTACAGGTCGAAGATCCTTTATCTGAGCATCCAAAAACCGAAAAGCTCCGAAATCGCAAGGGTTTTTTGTGAAGTTTTTTGTTCTCATTAACAAGGTTGTTTGGAGAGCAGACCGTTAACCCAAGTTGACACCCATTCGATGCGTGTCGTTCAGATGTGACATGGAGAGGGGGAGTGTGGCCAAGCACGTTCTCTTACTTAGAAGTTTGCTCCTCCGGTAGGAGGTTTTAAAATTTCACCATTAAACTGTCACTGACTCTGAAAACCGAAAAAATGTCTGAATTCTGAAAAACAGCTGGTCCCGAGCATTTCAGATAAAGGGTCTTCTACCTGTCCTACTGTGTATTTCAGCCTCACCCAATGCTTTTAATAAAATACTCGCCATCCCTAGTAGGCCCTAGCCCACATGTTAAGCTCTCTTTCCGATTTGTTCTTGAAAGGTTGGGTGAGAGAGAAATATTGACTAGGACATCTACCCTGTTCCTCAAAGAAGGCCATAAAATATATTGATTTGGTTTGATTTATTATTGTCATATGTACCTAGTTACAGTGAAAAGTTTTGTTTTGCGTACAGTACAGGCAGATCATACCATACAATGTGCATTAGGGTAATAGAACAGTGTCAGGAATACAATGTTGTGGCTACAGGGAAGGTGAACAGAGAGTGAGATCAACAATACATTTAAAATTTGAGAGGTCTATTCAGAATAACAGCAGGGAAGAAGCTGTTCTTGAATTTATTTGTAAATGGATACAAACTTTTATATCTTCTGCCCATCCGAAGAAGGTGAAAAAGAGTGTAACTGGGGTGGGAGGGGTCTTTGATTGTGTTGGCTGCTTTCCTGGGGCAGTGGGAAGTATAGATGGAGTCAGTGGATGAGAGGCTGGTGTGTGCGATATTTCTTGTGGCGACTTGCGAATTTCCTCCAAAGCACAGCACCTCCGACCATGCCGTGCTCTGTGCTGGGAGCATCGGCCTAGACTTTGTGGTCAAGCCTCCAGAGTGGGACTTGAACCCGTGACCTCCTGACCATGCAGACAAGTCTGCAACCCGCTTTGGCCTGAATGCAGACTGGACTGTGGGCCCGGGCTCGACTTGGGAACGGGGTGATGTCCGTCCGCCTTTGGGGACAGCAGCCGTCAGTGGGCAGGGTGGACTTTCCAAACCTTTCCAGCAGTCAGATGGTTGGGAAAGGCTTTTGAGTGTGTGCAGTGGTTTGCTTGCCCTCAGGCACAATGAGAAATTGTACAGTGCTGGATGTCAGCCAGTGCCACAAAACTGAGATGGGTTTGTGCACATAATTCTGTCCTTTGTGCACAGGCCTTTTATTTCTGGGTCGCGTTTGGTCTTTTTGTGATGAGATGGAACAATTTATTTAGTTTCTTCGTCAATGCAAACCATTCATTGGCCGTGAGGGGAGGAGCAGTGGCAAAGATATTTTCCCTATTGTTGACGGCAGTTTAATTGAGCAACAGCGACAAGTGGCTCCACAACCCTTCACCCAGAGTCTTGTGAGAAAGAGATGGGTCGCCTGCTTTCAGGAACAGGATCCCACCCCACCCAGCTACTCGTCAGATCCTCAAGGTGGAAGAGTAAGTTTAACATCGTGCCAGCCAACCTCCTGAGGAGGCTTTGAGCCTTTCCTTTCCCTCTGATGTTGGTGGATCTGAGCCAAGGGGATTATATATGAGATGCTCTGAGTCACTTCGGTCTGATTGTAATCGAGACTTTTCACAGTTCAAGACAGTTGTCTCGTCATAAGCTGACTCACGGCTCTGGGTGGGCCAACATAAACCCACCCACCCTTGTTTTGGGGCTTTTTTTTAACTTATGAAAGGCAACCCAAAGCCTGATGAGCCGACTCTCACGATGCGAACTTGTGTACAATTGAGAATTTGGAACACGTGTGGTGGGCAGCACGGTGGCACAGTGGTTAGCACTGCTGCCTCACAGCGCCAGAGACCCGGGTTCAATTCCCGCCTCAGGCGACTGACTGTGTGGAGTTTGCACGTTCTCCCCGTGTCTGCGTGGGTTTCCTCCGGGTGCTCCGGTTTCCTCCCACAGTCCAAAGATGTGCAGGTCAGGTGAATTGGCCATGTTAAATTGCCCGTAGTGTTAGGTAAGGGGTAAATTTAGGGGTATGGGTGGGTTGCGCTTCGGCGGGGCGGTGTGGACTTGTTGGGCCGAAGGGCCTGTTTCCACACTGTATGTAATCTAATCTAATCTAATCTAATCTAATCTAATCTAATCTAACTTGGCCCTTCAAGCCGATGAACGTGGCTAACCTTTGTCAAAAACATTTGGAACGCAGAGGGGTAGGGCTTATACAATTAATGGCAGGGCCTTGGGTAGTCTTGTAGAATGGAGGGACCTAGGGGATCAGGGACATAATTCTTTAAAGTTTGTGTCACATGGTTAAAAAGGTGTTTAGCTCACCTGCCTTCACTGCTCAGTCCTTTGGGTACAGGAGTTGGGACGTTATGTTGAGGTTGTACAGGACATTGGTGAGGCCTGTTCTGGGGTATTGTGCCCAGTTCTGATCTCCCAGTTATAGGAAGGGTATTATTAAGCTGGAGAGGGTTCAGAAGAGATTTGGGGTGTGGAAGGTTTGAGTTATTAAGAAAGGCTGACTAGACTGGGACTACTTTCACTGGAGGTGACCTTGTAGATTATTATAAAATCACGAGGGGTGTAGATAGGGCTAATGGTAGGTGTCCAGGTTGGGGGAGTTCAAGACGAGAGGGTACATTTTTAAGATGAGAGGAGAGAGATTTACACAAGACGTGAGGAGCAAATCTTTTACACAGAGCGTGGTTCGTGCTTGGAATGAACTTCCTGAGGAAGTGGGTGTAATTACAATGTTTGAAAGATGTTTGGATAGATACGTGAATAGGAAGAGTTTGGAGGGATATGGGCTGGGTGCAGGCATGTGGGACTAGTTGAGTTTGGAACATGGTTGGCATGGAATGCCTGGGCTGAAGGCTCTGTTTCCATGCTGACGACTTAACTAAAAATACAGATGGTGAGCCAGCCTCCATTCGAACCTTCTCCCACCTGGTCTTGGCTCCATGTGATATGACATGATCTAGCATCATTGATGCACTCTAGCTATCAGCATAGTAGCTGTTAATCCCCTTTTCGTGTTTGCTAAAGTCTTCTACCTCAACCACACTTGCTCGCCTCTTTCCTATATCCCATTATCACCTGATAAACCAAACTCTTGCCTGTCTCAGCCTTAAATATACCCCGTTATGTACCAGGCACAACCCTCTGGGATTTCCAAAGATACGCGAGCTTTGAGTGAAGAGAGTCACGGTGGAGGGACAGAGGGGTAATGGTAACGTCCATTGAAATGGTAATCCAGAGGCCCAGACTTCGGGCCTGTGGTCATGAGTTCAAATCCTAGCATAGCTTAGATAGAGTGGGGGAGGGGAGGGAGATCTGTTCGAGGTGAGACTGGAGGTTTAGAGGGGATTTGAGGAAACGTGTTTTTCACCCATAGGGTGAGGGTGTATCTGGGGCTCACTACCTGAAAAGGGTAGTAGAGGCAGGAAGCCTGAAGACCTTTGAGAAGCACCAAGATGAACATCCAAGGCTATGCTGGAAAATGGGATGAGAGATGAAATTTAATTTAGATAAATGGGAGGAGCTGCATTTTGGGAAAGGCAAATCAGGGCAGGGCTTAATGCTAAGGTGGATGTTGCCAAACAAAGAGACCTTGGAGTGCAGGTTCATAGCTCCTTGAAAGTGGAGTCGCAGGTAGATAGGACAGTGATGAAAGGATGAATCACTCCACCCATGACTAAAAAGCCATCTGTGTTTCCAAAGTGAGGAGACTCCACACTGCTGCCCCATACCAGGGCCTTAAGGCCATTTTCCCATCTCTGCCCAGCAACTAATTGTGCTTACACTACAGTGCCTGGTAGGGTGTTGTAACCATTTACCGTGTGAGTGCCAGCACGCTTTCCTCTTCACTGTATTATGGACCAAACCAAACCTCCTCAAAATATATTAAGAAGGTAGCCTAGACTCGAACCTTTTTCTCTTTTTAAAGGTAAGTGTAAGGTACTGTATTCCAGATGCTATTCAATTGGTCAAACTTCCAGATTTGAAGCAAAACACACTTTAATCATACACTCTAGTTCAAATGCAACTAAAGAAGAAGTAAAATAATGGGCTTAGCTGTGACTCTCTGGCGAACTTAACAGAATAATAGATTAGTTAGCTGCCAAACAGTAACTGTTCTAATATCGCAACATCCCAAGGCAAAAGGCAAATTCAGAAAACAGATTTTGTCTCACAAGCACTTCCAGCAGCCCAAGAGGAGAAACCCCAGCTTTTAGCTGTAACAGAGACGGGGGGACAAAAATGCTTCGACATTTTCAAGACCCCGACAGCAAAAGATTTAAAATTATAAATCCTGCTCCTGTGGGAGCTTGACCACACCCGTTCAGGTTGCTTGTATTGTTTCAGCTTTCTAAAAAAAAACACAAGGCGCCTCAAACTATTTACTCAAGTGACTCTCACAGACTGCTTGCTACCTCTGCCTTAAAACCTCTCTTCAAACAAAAACCTATTGAAGCCACAGCATCGTCACTAATGCTATAAATTTAAGCTGCCCCTCTTACTCTTGTACACCATCTGAGGTTCCTGTGCCATTTTGCAATTCTGTCGCTGCATTCCCAGCTGTATCCCTTTCGCGTCATGTCACATCCTCAGTATCTGACAGTTGCTGCTCAGAGCTCAGTGATGCCATGATATTGCAATGCCACAGCTACAAGGGATGGGCCCCAAGGAGACACTCAGCTGGTACAGGGACTGAGCCCACTCTGTTGGCATCACGTTCAACTGGCTGAGCTAACCAATCCTACCTCATGTCCTATTAACATCATTTTGAACGGCCGTGATGGTTTTGCACCTAAAAGAGAGAAATATTGAGTGTGGTTAATGGTGGAGTGTGGATCATGGTGTTATATTTGGACTCTGTCCTTGATGTAACGTTTGTAGATTCTCTGTCCTAACTCTTGCCTGTTACGCATTATTTTAGGATTTAGTCCGGTTTTAGCGTTACTACAGCAACACTAACTTGCCTTTAAATAGCACCGCTCAATGGTATGAAAGATCTCAAGGTGTTCACAAGCATGAGTGGGCAAAGTTTGACACCAGGTTACAGGAGGACACAGTGGAACAGGGTGACCAAGGGCTTAGCCAAGGTTAAAGAGCAGCTTAAAATGGTGCAGAGACAGACAGAGGTGTGTGAGAGAGAACTTCGGAGCTTAAACCTTAGGACTGAAGGTGTGTCCCCCTATTGGGGTGATGGAGGGATGGATTTAGCATGGCCAATTCACCTGACCTGCACATCTTTGGGCTGTGGGAGGAAACCGGAGCACCCGGAGGAAACCCACGCAGACACGGGGAGAATGTGCAAACTCCACACAGTCAGTCGCCTGAGGCAGGAATCGAATCTGGGTCCCTGGCACTGTGAGGCAGCAGTGCTAACCACTGAGCCACCATGCCTCCCCAGCAGGCCGTGGTGGTGAATGGAACTATATTCTCTAAACTGTGAGCAGCCTGGACGTAAGACTCGAGGCAAGCGTGTAGAGCAGAGAGGCAACACAACTGTACCGAGCCCGAGGCTGGGAGGGAACACTGAAAGGTCGCAGATAGAGAGGTGGGAGCTGTTGGAAAGGTGGAGGGAGAATTAGCGGAGGGAATGCTGAGAGCTGGGAAGCAGTTTGATTTAGCCCAGGTAGTGGGGTAATGAATAGTGTTAAACTAAAATGAGGTAAGACTTACAAAAAATGGGCCATTCAGTCCATCTTGTTGATGCCATTGTTTGCACTGCTGTCCACATAATGTCAGCAGATCTTTATCTTCCTCTCTCCATCGTGTATTTAACTGCTTTAACCATCTTCCTGAGCATTTCATTCCCACTACATTCTGGAGAAAAACCTTTCCAGCTCCAGCCGAGTGCTACCAGTCACGGTCACTTTGCGACCTAAGCAGCTTGTCGAATGAAGGGGTGAGGTCCCTTTCGAGTCTTGGTCAGGAAACCAGGCATCGGATTTTCTGACCCTGCACTTCTGGTCGCAGTCTCCCTGGGCAACGTGGGTAAGGTAAACTGTCACTGGCCTCAAGGCGGTCACTTTCCAGAACCTTCCAGAGGATGTTCATTACCCGAGGCTGGAATTAGTAACAACTCCACTCAAGGGAGAAAGAGACAGAGAGGTGCACCTGCCTTTATATAGCATCAAGTGCGACCCATCACAAACTGTTAGGTTTTCTTGCAGCTGAATAAAGTACTTGAGAAATGCTGTTGTAATGTAGGAAATGGGGCGGGCAGTTTGGTGGATAGGTAGAAAAGTGGGATTGGAGCCATCATCCTACTCAGTGCCATAACAGGCTGGAGGGGCAGGCTGGCCTATCCCTACTTTTAATGATTGCATTGTTGCGGTGTGTCGAGATACAATGACCCGATGATCCGTTTTACAGTGAGGGCTAATTATTGGCTCAGCCACCTCCCGAAATGGTGCCATGAGGTCTTTCACTGCCTCGGGCCCAGGGTTTGAAGGTTCTGTCGGTGAGACTGCAGCACCCCCTCAGCCCTGCACAGCCTGGATAATATGCTGGGGTCTGTGGAGTGGGACAGGGGCCTATGACCCTGGAATGGGGTGGGGGCCACCCTGCTGCTGCCTTTCCTCACTGTGACGGCCTGCTCCAAGAACCACTCCAGCTGCAGAGAGCACTGCTGTCCACTGAGACCATTAATGCTATGGCGGCCTTCACCAAGGGCTGGAGTTTTACATTCTGTTCTTGATTATCTCTCTCTGTCTTTCGCTCTCTCTCTCTCTCTCTCTCTGTCTCTCTGTGTGTCTCTCTCTCTCTCTCTCTCTGCAAACCTGTTTTCAGTCAGTGGTCTCTTTGTTGTTCCCAGAGCAGGTGTTACAGCCAGACCCCTCCCTGCCTTTTCATCTTTATGAATGGGAGCCGGTGGTCCTCTCTCGTAATGGGTTCTGGTCACAGGCTTCATTCCATTCATAACATTTGTTGAGTGAGCCCTATTGGTTAAGCACTGACGGAGATAATTGTGTGCCGTTTTGGAGATTTTAATAATCTGTTGTCAGGGAGTGTTTTGAACCTGGCCATTTATACTGGGCGGAGAATACTGTGGGTTGAGGCCCAGGTTTCATTTGACAAAGATTGACTATAACTATTCTGCCCTTGTACTCTGCACCATTAGCCACAAAGCTCAGGCAGCCATTTCTGAAGAAGGGCTTATGCCCAAAACATCGATTCTCCTGCTCCTTGGATGCTGCCTGACCGGCTGTGTTTTTCCAACTCCACAGTGGCGAGGCTTAATTGGATACTTACTCAACCTACCGTACCACTTTCAATGGTTCCCTATAAGTCCCCTTTACCGCCGGGCACTTTATTTTATTGTCAGTCCACGTGCTTTCTGTCAAAATTAATCACTGCCCTCTTCAGCGCATTTGGGTTTTATCTGCCATTTATCCACCCGTTTCACCAGTCTCTCTGTGTCCTCTTCAAGTGTATCCCCACAGTTCACTTCCAAGTTCAAACCCATCCACACATTCACCCATTACACTGCATCAGGTAAAGACAGGGCCCTCACCCTGATCACTGACTTCCAGCCTGACCGCTCAGCTTTCCTCCTTGTAAAGTTATAAAATATTGAGCTTAAAATATTGAATAACTAATTGACTAGCGTTCCCAAGTGAAGTTATTTAAATGGTTTACACATAATTGAGCAACGTCATTTTCAGTTCTGTGAAATTGGGTTCGTTACAAAAGGAACGAGAGAACTAAATGGTTTTAAAAACATATTTTTGCAGATGATGAGCTGTGATAAACTGCACCAATCTCCAATGAACAGCTTTATAGTGGACATTAATGGGTCAATGACCTTGTGGTTCTACTCTGATCCGAGCTTGTGAATGTATTTGTTTGGAAACTTGGCCTGTGAACTAACCGGCCCGAGAGTCAAGACCGTGAGGGGGCAGTTTCCAAAGTGGCAGCCCTGTCCCTTGATTTCTGGTGGTGTTACTTGGATGCAGTAAAATGCCCCAGGAGTATGAAAATTTGGTAGGAGACACTTGGTCCACTTGGTCAAAGAGGTCCACCTCTTAGCAACATCTTCAAGGAGAAGAGAGCCATAAAGTCTGAGGGATGGTACTCCAAAGCCGTAAGTAGTTGCAAGATTGGCTGTCAGTGGTGGGGCTTTGAATGCGTGGAGGCTAGAATTGAGATGTCTGGAGAGATATGGGGCTGGACGAGGTTACGGTGATGAGGTGTCAGGCTACAGCTGGGTTTGAACATGAGGATGAGTATTCTATCCTGTAATCCATGCCAGAAGTGTATTCATTATAAAAGCACAAAATAAAGGAGCAAGCAAAGGTTACTTAGTCCCTCTGGCCTGCTGTACCATTTAATCAGGTCATGGTTAACCTGACTGTGGCCTTAACTCCACTTTCCTGCCTGTCCCATAATGCACCACCCATTTGTAGAGCAAAGATCTGTCTCATCCAACCTGGAATATATTCAGTGACTCACCACTGTCACGGGCGGAGAATTCCACAAATCAACAGCTTTCTGAGAGGAGAAATTCTTTCTCAATTCCGTCTTCTGGGTGACCCCTTGAAACTGTGCACCTGGCCCTCGAGGCCCCCATGTGGAATAACCTCCTCCCAGCATCCTCTCGGTCGGAATCGTATGTGCACCATTTTAGATCACCTCTCATTCAGCTCTGCTCCAATGAGCGTTGGCCCAACTTTGGCAGGTGGTGTCACTGGACTTAGTAATCCTGTGGCCGATGGTGAAATTGGAATTTAATAAACAAAACCTGCAAGAAAAAGCTCACCTGATGTCAACAATTGTTGTAAGATCTTGTCAGGGTCACTGACATCCTTCAGAGGTGATCCGGTGTCCCTTACCTGCATGTAACTCCAAGCCCCCAGCAAATGAGGATGAGCAGTCAACAGTGGCCTAGCCAGTGTTGCTTACATCCCATGCGCTAAGGTCCCTCTGATGTCTCCAGCCGCCACACGGATATCTTTGTACGGTGGCAGCGGGAGAAACCGGGAGTGAATATGTTGGCATACCACTCAACTCTCATGGTCCCTCGGAGCAGCTGAGTCTTAATGCCTCCCATGAATGATCACAACTTGGCTCAAGCTTTTCCTGTACAACAAAACCTTGTCATCCCAGGAATCGGACCATAGAACCTTTTCTGAACTGCAGGTAGATCCTACCTTAAGTCAGGCAGAAAAATCTAGACGTTGGAGAAGATGTTTGAGCCAACTACAGGGTCTGGACGTGTGCTGTTGCCTGACCCAGTGAGGGAGGATGAGAAGCCAAGGACTTAGAGGGATAGTACTCCCTGTAAGTATCGTAAACCCTGCACAGCAATCACATTAGGAGTTGGGTTGTATGGTTTCCAAAGGTAAGGCAGTAGATTTATTATCCAGCTGTTGTGGGAGTTGTTGGGAATTTATGAATCAGACAGCAGCTGGTCCCTGGGGAGTGAGGGTTTCAGGAATGTCATGTGCCTCTGTTTTGAAACCGTTCGCATTAGCGTCCCACGTGCAGTCTGGATCGGGTACCAGTGAGAGACGACTCCATTCACTGCTCATCTTCTTCCAGGGGCTTGTGTGCTGGCACTTGGCGAGTGTGAAAAGTCACAGTTCGTGGGTTAATGGCAAAGGAAGACACTTGCTGTGTGGTCATTGGCTGGTTAAAGGGAGAGTTGGACTACAACGGGCTACATGCTTGTGCCCACTCCAGAGAAGTGAGCACGTTTTCTAGACTGGCACATGCTTCAGGTGCAGTTTCATGAATGAGCTGTTAACTCCGTCTGTGGGAGGATGCCAGTGTTCTGGAATCAGGCAGAATTTCCTTAACTCAAAGGGACCTCGATGCTGCTCAGTCTCACATTCTCCCCATCACTGTTTAATACTCCAGATCTTGTGGTGCCCGTTATGTAGCAGCCCAACCTCCCTCTCGGCTTCTAGTTTCTGAAAGCAAAAATGTGCGGCCACTTATACGATGAAGTACTTTACGAAGCGTCGTTGCTGTTGTAATGTGGGAAATGCAGCAGCTAGGTTTATACACAGCAAGCTCCCACAAATGGCAGTCATTGTCAACGGTCCACCAAAGCGAAGATGCTGCCCATTTAGTTGTGTACTTCTGCTGCAGGCCTTCATTGTGTGACTGGATAGGTCAGGCCTCAACCCACAGGCCTCGGGGACATGGCACAGGTTATCCGTGTGGTAGGGAGATCTTGGAGGGGGTGGGGGGGGGCAGGCTTTGCTTCCTTATCTTTCCTTTTTTTCTATTTTGCCTCGTGATTCAGACATCTGGGTTCAAAACGTATGAGAACTTGGTGGGCAAGTGGCCGCCATTTTGAACAAATTGGTAGTTCACTCCTCTCAGCCATAGAGAGCAGTCTTGCCTCCCTTTGAGGAGAACCTCACAGTGTGGATTGTGATGACCTGACTAATGTGCCCTGGGAAGTTAGCCAGTTGAGAGCTGAGATATAAGGACCAGCCAGGTTAAGATGTTTTCCAGTCACAGTACATTAAAGGTGAATTTTCAGGAATTTTACCTTTACTATAAATAGTCGTGTCCTTTCTTGGAGTTAGTTCCTCAGATATTTTGCCGACAGTCCTCCGAGGCTGATTTTATTTGGAAGAAAATTGGATAAGCCCTTGAGGAAGTTTGTGGAATAATGGGGAAAGGCAGTGGATGGGCTGAATGGCCTGTTTCCACGCTGTATGATACATCATTGGGAACAGACAGGGTCAGTCGTGCATCATTTCAAGAATGCAGACACAGAAAAACAATAAATCCATACTGATCCCCCCCCCCCTCCCTCCCAAACCTTGTTGTGGGGGGGGGGGGGCTGTTTTCTAACAGGAGAGACAATTAGGGCAGCCAGAGAATAATTGTCTCTCTCTCTCTCAAATCCAGGAATTGCCTGGTCGGCACCCTCAGAAGTCGGGGAATCAGATTACAATCAGTCACTGTTCTGGGAATGTTGATTTTTCATCCAACTAAATGAGGCCAGACAGTGTGATAGTTTGTTTTTGTTTAATTGTTAACCTCTCTGTTCCAGAGCTGGTGGAAGGTACCTGATGTGGTGTGAAGTGATTCTCACTTTGTTCTCTGGTCAGTCTAGCTTAGAGTCATGGAGATGTACAGCATGGAAACAGTCCCTTTGGTCCAACCCGTCCATGCCGACCAGATATCCCAACCTAATCTAGCCCCATTTGCCAGCACTTGGCCCATGTCCCTTCCTATTCATATATCCATCCAAATGCCTCTTAAATTTTGCAATTATACCAGCCTCCACCACATCCTCTGGCAGCTCATTTCATACGTGTACCACCCTCTGCGTGAAAATGTTCCCCTTGGGTCCCTTTTTTTCTCTTTCCCCTCTCACCCTAAACCTATGCCCTCTAGTTCTGGACTCCCTCACCCCAGGGAAAAGACTTTGTCTATTTATCCTATCCATGCCCCTCATGATTTTATAAACCTCTATAAGGTCACCCCTCAGCCTCCAACACACTAAGGAATCAGCCCCAGCCTATTCAGCCCCTCCCTATAGCTCAAATCCTCCAACCCCTAGGCAACATCCTTGTAAATCTTTTCTAAATCCTTTTATGTTTTTTGCCCAAGCCCTATATTCCTTGATTCCCACAGAGTCTGAAATTCTGTCGATTTGGATTTGCCTGTTGCCAGAGCATTCCCATCTCACTCACACCGGAATTGTAATGATTCACAATTCTATTTATGGCTTTTGCCTATCCAAAATGGCCAACCCTTTTATCCTCAGACTGTGCCCCCTCGGAAGAATATGAGTCATCATTTGCAGTACTCCACAAGTTCATACTCTGTGGCATTTGCAAAGCTCCAGTCACTTCCAGCATGGATGCTTTATTTCTGCTGGACACACTCTCTTCATTCCTGAAGAAGGGCTTATGCCCGAAACGTCGATTCTCCTGTTCCCTGGATGCTGTCTGACCTGCTGCGTTGTTCCAGCAACACATTTTCACCTCAAGGATTTCCCCCCTGCCAGGCAGACAATAGACCAAAGCACTGCAGCTCAGAGGGTTGCAGCTTTGTAAAACAAAGGTTTTATCGAAACCCTAGAAAGCTTGAAAGGGTTCAGAAAAGATTTACAAGGATGTTGCCTGGGCTAGAGGGTTTGAGCTATAGGCAGACCCCTGGAGCATCGGAGGCTGAGGGGTGACTTTATAGAGGTTTATAAAATCATGTGGGACATGGATAGGGTAAATAGGGTCTTTTCCCTGGGATGGGGGAGTCCAGAACTAGAGGGCATAGCTTTAAGGTGAGAGGGAAAGATTTAAAAGGGACCTAAGGGGAACATTTTCACACAGAGGGGGTGGTGCATGTATGGAATGAGCTGCCAGAGGAAGTGGTGGAGGCTGGTACAGTTACAGCAATTAAGGGCATCTGAATGGGTATATGGATAGGAAGGGTTTAGAGGGATATGGGCCAAGTGCTGGCAAATGGGCCTAGATTAGGTTAGGATATCTAGTCAGTGTGGACGGGTTGGACTGAAGGGTCTGTTTCTGTGATGTACATGTCTGATTCTATGTAAAGGCCAAGGGACAAAACAATGCTCTTGACAAGGGACAAAATTCAGGTTGAGCCTCCAGTACAGTTCTGATGCAGTGCTGTATTGTTGACGCTACACCTCTCAACGCATTCAGCTGATCCACAGTCTGACCTCCCTTGGAGTAAACGATCCAACTTTGCAGTAATGCAGGAGTGTTCTCCCCAGTGTCCTGACCAACAGACATCCTGCAGCCCATGAGTTGCCCAACGCATTGTGGTTGGTGTGGGCCCTCAGTGTAATTTGGAAAGCTGGGTTTTTTTCCCCCCACATTATACAGTGACAACCCCTGAAAAGTGCTTCATTCATAAAGCGCCTGGGATGTCACGAGGTGGTGAAATGTGCAAGTACAAGCTGTTTGTGAGGAGGGGCTGGGATGGTGTGAATGTATGGGGAGACCCGCACGGGTTTGACGTGGTAGGACAGAGCTTCCTGTACAACTGAAGCCTCCCAGCTCCCGGAGCAGCCTCACTCTGTGTACAATAGTTTAGGGACCTTTGTCTCCTCATTAAAGGCCGTGCTTAATTAAGTGGAAAATTATAATGAAGTGGAAATGTTTGCATCAATGTGTTGAATGATTTCGGCCTGTAATCAAATCTTAATGGAATCCTTTGGGGATGAGGCCAGGGAGCCCTGGGTTTAACTGCAGGCGTCCCACTTTTCAGTCCCTGGTATGTCAGCCTACAGGTCCCGGGGGTGGGGATTAAGGTGAGAGGGGAAAGATTGAAAAGGGACCAATGGGGGCAACTCTTTCATTCAGAGGGGGTGTGTGAATGCAATGAGCTGCCCCCCACCACCATCCCCAGTGGTTTCTGTTTATTTGAGTGTTGGAGGATGGGGGAGTGGCAATTTTTTTTTTGAGAAGATTCAAGGTTTCGAGTGCAGGGGAAGGGACCTTGCATTTGTCTAGCACCTTGCACTGACTCTGGGACTGACTGTGCAGTCAGTGCAACAACACTGAAGCATCTGCCGTATATCGCCCATGCACAGCAAGATCCCAGCAGCAGCGACTAAATGATGTGTTTGTCATGATGGGATGTACGTGGGTCAGGGCACCAGGGAGAATTCATCTGTTCGGTTTCAAAGCCGGGAAATAGCCAGAGCCTCAGTTTAAGGTGGTGCCAGAAGGGGCGCCTCTCTGAAAGGACAGGGACAGTGTCCTACACCTTTCCCCCAAACCCAGGGTGTTGAGGCCTAGTGTTAATACGAACCACCCCGCCCAGTCCGCACACTCTCTCTCTGTCACTGTCAGTAGTGCAACATGCAAACAGTTTACTCCCCAAAACAAGATGGCAGACGTGACAGACAGCGGCTGCAGCTGGTCTTCAGATACTTGTTGGAGACCTAGTCTCACTGCCCCACCCAGCCCATGTCCCCCTGCCCTACCTGTAAGGAGCCAGTCTCTGAGCTGGACCTCACTGGGAGGTGGGATGCTGTACTTTGCTGCCATCCACTGGTCACTGAATGTATTGACAAGCTGACCCTGATGGAGTAAGTGTGCTGTCCGAAACGATGTTAATGGGGGAGCTTGCTGCTGTTTCGTGAGCGCAGGGCCCTGTTGATTTGCTAGTTCTTTCCGCCACACCAACACCCTTCCCTCCGTTTTGATCGACATTAGCCCAGCTCTCTGATCAAATACTGGGCTTGGTGTCACATCAGTCAGAGTTAAGTCCTCATTATCGCCAAAGCCATTACTGTTGTAGTCCAGCACCATCTTTTTAAAGGGGAGGCACGCTTCATTCCTGCTTGCTGTGTGCTGGGATAGGGGCAGTGGTGGGCAATGGGGAGGGGGGTGCAGTTGGTGGTGGGGGGAGGGAGCTCAAGCCCCTGTTTTGGGTTGGTGTCCCACAACGGGGACCTGAGCACCCGATCCAGACGGACACTCACGGGGCAGTGACGGGGGTGTGCCGCACTGTCTGAGGAGCTGAACAGGTCAGAGAGGTTCAGGAGAGTCCATCCCAGGGGCCCCTGGGCAGCACATCGCCTCCCAACCAGCAGCTGTGAAGGTGTTGGGTTGGCTCCTGTCACGTTATGGGATCTTGCTGTGCACTCTGAGACAGCGCTCCTGACAGGGAGCACACTTGGACGGTACTTCGTAATGTGAGGGGGTCGGGAAACTGGAGGGGGGGACGCCCTCCAAAGGCAACAGGACGCTACGCGAATGCGGGCCGCCTTTATATGGGTGACCGTGTCTGCTGGTGAGCTCCTGTCTGAAGGCCATGCTTTGCCAGGGGATTGTTGGTGCTGAGGCAGTTGGCGGGAACATTTCGACAATAAGAGGCCTCATTCCCCAGGTCTGTGTGCATCTTGCACGCCCCCACCCCCCCCCCACCCCTGCCTGGGCAGGTTAGGGATGTGTGCGTTCAGACGGGATGGTGAGAGATAGTGAAGCAGAAGATGTGCAGGTTAGGTGAACTGTCCGTGCTAAGTTGCTCATAGTGTTCAGGAATGTGTAGGTTAGGTGCATTAGTCAGGGGTAAATGTAAAGTAATAGGGAAATGAGTCTGGGGTGGGTTACTCTTCGGAGGGTCGGTGTGGGGCCGAAGGGCCTGTTTCCACACTGGAGGGAATCTCCGATTCTATACCGTGTTTGAACAGCTGCTGTGGGAGATGGGAACTTTCTCCTGGCTGACGTGTCGATCTCTAGAGAGGGAGAGAGAGAAAGAAGACTGAGTCAGCACTCAGCTGCCCCTCATCGTTCACCCCCCCCTCCTTTATTGCCCCGATTTCACAAACAGCTGATGTTGGATGCGCTTCCAGGGAGATCAGATCTCGCTCTGTGACAGTTCAGCTCCTCTGAGGGTCCTGGAGCTGTTTTTCTAGCTGCCTCATTCAGTCACACTCTCCGAGTCACTTCCAATCCCTGAAAGCAAACTCCCAGAGTGAGGTACCGAGGGAGTGCTGCACTACCAGAGGCGCGCCAACACACCGGGCTCTGTCTGCTCTCTCAGGTGGATGGGAACAACAAAATCCTCCAGGGCTATCTCGAAGGAGAGCCAGAATGTTCTCCCCAGTACCCTGACCGACATGTAACCCTCCCCTTACATCAACACGCCTGGTCATTGTCACGTCGCTGTGTGTGTGGGAGCTTGCTGTGCATAGAATGTCGTTTGCAATAACTATGAGCTGCCGTAATGCTCTTGGGCTGTGGTGTGATAAGAGTGAAAATATTTTCCCTCCATGTGGCTGCCTCCTTCAACTCCCCAAAGGTAATAAAATGGACTGTGCTCCCTCCCTAAGGATCAGTCGCATTAACACGTTCTGAAAAAGCAACATTGAATGGCTTACCGCTTAACTGTGGGCTGTTAGCATCCTCTGGTGGACAACGTGCAAACTACAATGTACAAATTGATTGTTGAACAGGGAGACCTAGGGGTTCAGGAACATAATTTTTTGAAGTTTGTATCTCGTATAGTAAGGATATTATTAAGCTGGAGAGGATTCAAAAGAGATTTGCCAGGATTGGAAGGTTTGACTTTGAAGGAGAGATTGAATAGGCTGGGGACTCCCTTCACTGAGGCATTGGAGGCTGAGGAGTGACCATGTAGAGGTTTATACAATCATGAGAGGCAGAGATCAGGCAAAAGGCAGGTGCTTTTGTTTCCCTAGGGTGGGGGATTTCAAGACCAGGGGGTATATTCTTAAGATGAGAGGAAAAAGATTTTAAAAAGACACGAGGGGCAACTTCTTTAAGCAGAGGTCGGTTTGTACGTGGAATGAATCGACAGAGGATGTGGGTACGATTGTAAGGTTTAAAAGTCATTTGGATAAGTTCATGAATAAGAAAAGTTTGGAGGGATATGGGTCAAGCGCAGGCAGGTGGGACTAGTTTAGTTTGGGAACATGGTCAGTGTGGACAGGTTGGACCGTAGGGTCTGTTTCTGTGCTCTGTGACTATTAAGCCAGAAGCCTGCGTAATGACCCTGAAGACCCAGGACCTGCTGATGGTGGAATTTGAATTCAATTAAAAGAAAATTTGGAATTCGGGATGCAATGATAACTATTGTTGATTGTCAGGAAAAACCCACCTGGTTCACTTTAGGGAAGGAAACTGCCATTCTTAATCGGTTTGGCCCAAATGTGACTCCAGACCCACAGTAATGTGGTCGGCTTTTAACCACCCTCTGGGCAACTAGGGACGGGCAATAAATAACCATCCTGGCCAGTGCTATCTATGTCCTGTAAATGAATTTAAAATAGCTCTGCACTCAAACCCAGGACCTACCTACTCTCTCGAGGGACACGGAGTGGTGCAACTCCCCAGTGTCCTGGCTAATACTGTCCCTCAACCAGCATCACTGGAACAGACCACCTGGTCAGTACCACCTTGTGGGAGCTTGCTGTGCACAGCCCGCCCTGCCCGATTTCCTACACCATGGCTGTGACTGTGCTTTTAGAGAGTAGCCCACTGGCTGCAATGTGGGGCCAGGTGCTATATAAATGCAGCCACCTTTCTGTTTCAGTGGTGGGAGGGAGCAGACTTGATTTGAATTGGAAATAGATTTTACTGTCATTTATTGATTGTATTTTATTGTATTGTAATGAGTTGATTTTATTGAGGGGATGGTTTTGAAGTTGTGGGTGGGTGGTGGTGGACGCGGATTTGCAAAGCACAGGGTTTTTCGGAAAGGGGATTGTAAACGGAGCGACAGCAGCACACAATCACCAGAGGAGCAGGGCTCAAAAATCAGGGTTTCACTCGGCGGGGGGGGGGAGAAAAGCCAAGAGCTCACGGGGAAGCATCGAACCTGAGCTGTTGGGATTGGCATCTGTCTGAATAAATAGTTAGCACTGAGCAACCTCAGTGCCACTGAACAGCTGTCAGTATTGACCACTGTGCTTTCCTGTGTCTGTGAAGGCAGTTAGTACAGGGGAGTGTAAGGGAGCGAGTGTAACAGAGTCACAGCTCGACCTAACCCTGACATACCCAGCACTTTAAACTGTTTCCTTCCCTCGCCAACCTGTTGCCGCGCTCCTGAGAGCGAAGCCCAACGCCTCTTTCTCTCAGACAGTGAGGGAGGGCCCTAAATGTGACCCCCAACCCCCATTTCTCCCCCCCGGCTGGTGAACAAAGTTAAATTCCCAGCTTGGTTCCTCTCCCCGCACTTCTGCTCATGGTCAGCAGAGGTCAGTAGCAGCTCACACTCAATATATTTGGACCGATCACTGTTTCTGATGCCCCCTCACTCTCACCTCCCAGTTAACTGGGCGTGGGCTTACATCAGGATCCCACTCTCATCCACCCCCCCCCCCCAACCCCAACCCCCATCCCCAAATTATGTCTTCCTCTGACTCCCAGCTCTTTCTCTCCATCAAACACCCTAGGTCTGCCCTTCCTCAATCTCCCAGATATCTCTCTCTCGCTCTCTCTCTCTGATCCCCACCTCTCTTTCTCCCTCGAACGCCAGCTCCCTCTCTCCTCCCAACCCCAACTCTCCCCCCCTCTCTCTCTCTCTCTTTCTCTCTCTCTCTCTCCCTCTCTCTCCCCCCTGACCTCAGTGCTCTCTCTCTCTCTGTCTCTCTCCCCCTGACCCCAGTGTGCGCTCTCTCTCCCACGACCCCAGTGCGCGCTCTCTCTCCCCCTGACCCCAGTGCTCTCTCCCCCCCTGACCCCAGTGCGCGCTCTCTCTCTCCCCCTGACCCCAGTGCGCGCTCTCTCTCCCCCTGACACCAGTGCTCTCTCCCCCCCTGACCCCAGTGCGCGCTCTCTCTCTCCCCCTGACCCCAGTGCGCGCTCTCTCTCCCCCTGACACCAGTGCTCTCTCCCCCCCTGACCCCAGTGCGCGCTCTCTCCTCCCCGACCCCAGTGCTCTCTCTCCCCCCTGACCCCAGTGAGCACTCTCTCTCCCCCTGACACCAGTGCTCTCTCCCCCCCTGACCCCAGTGCGCGCTCTCTCTCCCCCTGACCCCAGTGCTCTCTCCCCCCCTGACCCCAGTGCGCGCTCTCTCTCTCCCCCTGACCCCAGTGCGCGCTCTCTCTCCCCCTGACACCAGTGCTCTCTCCCCCCCTGACCCCAGTGCGCGCTCTCTCCCCCCCTGACCCCAGTGCTCTCTCTCCCCCCTGACCCCAGAGCGCGCTCTCTCTCCCCCTGACACCAGTGCTCTCTCCCCCCCTGACCCCAGTGCGCGCTCTCTCTCCCCCTGACCCCAGTGCTCTCTCCCCCCCTGACCCCAGTGCGCGCTCTCTCTCTCCCCCTGACCCCAGTGCGCGCTCTCTCTCCCCCTGACACCAGTGCTCTCTCCCCCACTGACCCCAGTGCGCGCTCTCTCTCCCCCTGACACCAGTGCTCTCTCCCCCCCGACCCCAGTGCTCTCTCTTTTCCCCCCTGACCCCAGTGTGCTCTCTCTCTCCCCCGACCCCAGTGCGCACTCTCTCTCTCACTTCCCCTGACCGCAGTGCTCGCTCTCCCCCTGACCCTAGTGCTCGCTCTCCCCCTGACCCTAGTGCTCGCTCTCCCCCTGACCCTAGTGCTCTCTCTCCCCCTGACCCTAGTGCTCGCTCTCCCCCTGACCCCAGTGCTCTCTCTCTCCCTCCCCCGACCACAGTGCGCTCCCCTCTCTCCCCCCGACCCCAGTGCGCACTCTCTCTTTCCCCTCCCGACCCCAGTGCTCTCTCTCTCTCCCCCGACCATAGTGCGCGGTCTCTCTCCCCCCCTGACCCCAGTGCGCGCTCTCTCACTCCCCCCGACCCCAGTGCACGCTCTCTCTCTCTCCCCTGACCCCACTGCGCGCTCTCTCTCCCCCCTGACCCCAGTGCGCGCTCTCTCTCCCCCCTGACCCCAGTGCGCGCTCTCTCTCCCCCCGACCCCAGTGCGCGCTCTCTCTCCCCCCTGACCCCAGTGCTCTCTCTCACTCCCCCGACCCCAGTGCTCTCTCTCACTTCCCCCCGACCCCAGTGCTCTCTATCTCTCTCCCCCCTGACCACAGTGCTCTCTCTCTCCCTCGCCCGACCACAGTGCGCTCCCCTCTCTCCCCCCGACCCCAGTGCGCGCTCTCTCTTTCCCCTCCCGACCCCAGTGCTCTCTCTCTCCCCCGACCCCAGTGCGTGCTCTCTCTCCCCTGACCCCAGTGCTCTCTCTCTCCCCCCCGACCCCAGTGCGTGCTCTCTCTCCCCCCGACCCCAGTGCTCTCTATCTCTCTCCCCCCTGACCCCAGTGTGCTCTCTCTCTCCCCCTGACCCCAGTGCGCTCTCTCTCTCCTCCGACCCCAGTGTGCTCTCTCTCTCCCCCCTGACCCCAGTGTGCTCTCTCTCTCCCCCCCGACCCCAGTGTGCTCTCTCTCTTCCCTTTGACCCCAGTGCTTTTTCCCCTGACCCCAGTGCGCACGCGCACTCTCTCTCTTGCCCCCGCGACTCCAATGCGTGCTCTCTCTCTCTCTCCGACCCCAGTGCGCTCTCTCTCCCCCCCTGACCCCAGTGCGCGCT
Organism: Chiloscyllium plagiosum; assembly: GCF_037043375.1. Lineage (NCBI taxonomy): Eukaryota > Metazoa > Chordata > Chondrichthyes > Orectolobiformes > Hemiscylliidae > Chiloscyllium > Chiloscyllium plagiosum. Next base: position 23,146,616 of record NW_028270145.1, read on the forward strand.
CTCTCTCCCCCCGACCCCAGTGCGCGCTCTCTCTCTCCCCCCGACCCCAGTGCGCGCTCTCTCTCTCCCCCTGACCCCAGTGCGCGCTCTCTCTCCCCCTGACCCCAGTGCTCTCTCCCCCCCTGACCCCAGTGCGCGCTCTCTCTCTCCCCCTGACCCCAGTGCGCGCTCTCTCACTCCACCCGACCCCAGTGCACGCTCTCTCTCCCCCTGACCCCAGTGCTCTCTCCCCCCCTGACCCCAGTGCGTGCTCTCTCTCCCCCTGACCCCAGTGCTCTCTCCCCCCCTGACCCCAGTGCGCGCTCTCTCTCTCCCCCTGACCCCAGTGCGCGCTCTCTCTCCCCCTGACACCAGTGCTCTCTCCCCCCCGACCCCAGTGCGCGCTCTCTCCCCCCCTGACCCCAGTGCTCTCTCTCCCCCCTGACCCCAGTGCGCGCTCTCTCTCCCCCTGACACCAGTGCTCTCTCCCCCCCTGACCCCAGTGCGCGCTCTCTCTCCCCCTGACCCCAGTGCTCTCTCCCCCCCTGACCCCAGTGCGCGCTCTCTCTCTCCCCCTGACCCCAGTGCGCGCTCTCTCTCCCCCTGACACCAGTGCTCTCTCCCCCCCTGACCCCAGTGTGCGCTCTCTCTCCCCCTGACACCAGTGCTCTCTCCCCCCCTGACCCCAGTGCTCTCTCTCTCCCCCCCTGACCCCAGTGTGCTCTCTCTCTCCCCCGACCCCAGTGCGCACTCTCTCTCTCACTTCCCCTGACCGCAGTGCTCGCTCTCCCCCTGACCCTAGTGCTCGCTCTCCCCCTGACCCTAGTGCTCGCTCTCCCCCTGACCCTAGTGCTCTCTCTCCCCCTGACCCTAGTGCTCGCTCTCCCCCTGACCCCAGTGCTCTCTCTCTCCCTCCCCCGACCACAGTGCGCTCCCCTCTCTCCCCCCGACCCCAGTGCGCACTCTCTCTTTCCCCTCCCGACCCCAGTGCTCTCTCTCTCTCCCCCGACCATAGTGCGCGGTCTCTCTCCCCCCCTGACCCCAGTGCGCGCTCTCTCACTCCCCCCGACCCCAGTGCACGCTTTCTCTCTCTCCCCTGACCCCACTGCGCGCTCTCTCTCCCCCCTGACCCCAGTGCGCGCTCTCTCTCCCCCCTGACCCCAGTGCGCGCTCTCTCTCCCCCCGACCCCAGTGCGCGCTCTCTCTCCCCCCTGACCCCAGTGCTCTCTCTCACTCCCCCGACCCCAGTGCTCTCTCTCACTTCCCCCCGACCCCAGTGCTCTCTATCTCTCTCCCCCCTGACCCCAGTGCGCGCTCTCTCTCCCCCTGACCCCAGTGCGTGCTCTCTCTCCCCTGACCCCAGTGCTCTCTCTCTCCCTCGCCCGACCACAGTGCGCTCCCCTCTCTCCCCCCGACCCCAGTGCGCGCTCTCTCTTTCCCCTCCCGACCCCAGTGCTCTCTCTCTCCCCCGACCCCAGTGCGTGCTCTCTCTCCCCTGACCCCAGTGCTCTCTCTCTCCCCCCCGACCCCAGTGCGTGCTCTCTCTCCCCCCGACCCCAGTGCTCTCTATCTCTCTCCCCCCTGACCCCAGTGTGCTCTCTCTCTCCCCCTGACCCCAGTGCGCTCTCTCTCTCCTCCGACCCCAGTGTGCTCTCTCTCTCCCCCCTGACCCCAGTGTGCTCTCTCTCTCCCCCCCGACCCCAGTGTGCTCTCTCTCTTCCCTCTGACCCCAGTGCTTTTTCCCCTGACCCCAGTGCGCACGCGCACTCTCTCTCTTGCCCCCGCGACTCCAATGCGTGCTCTCTCTCTCTCTCCGACCCCAGTGCGCTCTCTCTCCCCCCCTGACCCCAGTGCGCGCTCTCTCTCCCCCCGACCCCAGTGCGCGCTCTCTCTCTCCCCCCGACCCCAGTGCGCGCTCTCTCTCTCCCCCTGACCCCAGTGCGCGCTCTCTCTCCCCCTGACCCCAGTGCTCTCTCCCCCCCTGACCCCAGTGCGCGCTCTCTCTCTCCCCCTGACCCCAGTGCGCGCTCTCTCACTCCACCCGACCCCAGTGCACGCTCTCTCTCCCCCTGACCCCAGTGCTCTCTCCCCCCCTGACCCCAGTGCGTGCTCTCTCTCCCCCTGACCCCAGTGCTCTCTCCCCCCCTGACCCCAGTGCGCGCTCTCTCTCTCCCCCTGACCCCAGTGCGCGCTCTCTCTCCCCCTGACACCAGTGCTCTCTCCCCCCCGACCCCAGTGCGCGCTCTCTCTCCCCCCCTGACCCCAGTGCGCGCTCTCTCACTCCCCCCGACCCCAGTGCACGCGCTCTCTCTCTCCCCTGACCCCAGTGCGCGCTCTCTCTCCCCCCTGACCCCAGTGCGCGCTCTCTCACTCCCCCCGACCCCAGTGCACGCTCTCTCTCTCTCCCCTGACCCCAGTGCGCGCTCTCTCTCCCCCCTGACCCCAGTGCGCGCTCTCTCTCCCCCCTGACCCCAGTGCGTGCTCTCTCTCCCCCCGACCCCAGTGCGCGCTCTCTCTCCCCCCTGACCCCAGTGCTCTCTCTCACTCCCCCGACCCCAGTGCTCTCTCTCACTTCCCCTGACCCCAGTGCGCGCTCTCTCTCCCCCTGACCCCAGTGCGTGCTCTCTCTCCCCCCTGACCCCAGTGCTCTCTCTCACTCCCCCGACCCCAGTGCTCTCTCTCACTTCCCCCCGACCCCAGTGCTCTCTATCTCTCTCCCCCTGACCCCAGTGCGTGCTCTCTCTCCCCCCCTGACCCCAGTGCGCGCTCTCTCACTCCACCCGACCCCAGTGCACGCTCTCTCTCTCTCCCCTGACCCCAGTGCGCTCCCCTCTCTCCCCCCGACCCCAGTGCGCGCTCTCTCTTTCCCCTCCCGACCCCAGTGCTGTCTCTCTCCCCCGGCCCCAGTGCGTGCTCTCTCTCCCCCCCTGACCCCAGTGCGTGCTCTCTCTCTCCCCCGACCCCAGTGCGTGCTCTCTCTCTCCCCTGACCCCAGTGCTCTCTCTCTCCCCCCCTGACCCCAGTGCGCGCTCTCTCTCTCCCCCGACCCCAGTGTGCTCTCTCTCCCCCCCGACCCCAATGCGCACTCTCTCTCTCTCTCCCCCTGACCCTAGTGCTGTCTCTCCCCCTGACCCCAGTGCTCTCTCGCTCTCCCTCTGACCCGATTGCTCTCTCTCTCTCTCCCCCCTGACCCCAGTGTGCTTCTGTCTCCCCCCTGACCCTAGTGCTCTTTCTCTCTCTCTCTCTCCCCCCTGACCCCAGTGTGCTTCTGTCTCCCCCCTGACACTAGTGCTCTCTCTCTTCCTCCCCCGACCACAGTGCGCTCCCCTCTCTCCCCCCTGACCCCAGTGCGCGCTCTCTCTCTCTCCCCTGACCCCAGTGCGTGCTCTCTCTCCCCCCTGACCCCAGTGCTCTCTCTCACTCCCCCGACCCCAGTGCTCTCTCTCACTTCCCCCCGACCCCAGTGCTCTCTCTCCCCCTGACCCCAGTGCGCGCTCTCTCTCCCCCCTGACCCCAGTGCGCGCTCTCTCTCCCCCCTGACCCCAGTGCGCGCTCTCTCTCCCCCCTGACCCCAGTGCGCGCTCTCTCTCCCACCTGACCCCAGTGCTCTCTCTCACTCCCCCGACCCCAGTGCTCTCTCTCACTTCCCCCCGACCCCAGTGCTCTCTCTCCCCCCGACCCCAGTGCGCGCTCTCTCTCCCCCCTGACCCCAGTGCGCGCTCTCTCTCCCCCCTGACCCCAGTGCTCTCTCTCACTCCCCCGACCCCAGTGCTCTCTCTCACTTCCCCCTGACCCCAGTGCTCTCTCGCTCTCCCCCTGACCCCAGTGCGCTCTCTCTCTCCCCCCCGACCCGATTGCTCTCTCTCTCTCTCTCTCCACCCTGACCCCAGTGCGCTTCTGTCGCCCCCCTGACACTAGTGCGCTCTCTCTCTCTCCCCCCGACCACAGTGCGCTCCCCTCTCTCCCTCCTGACCCCAGTGCTCTCTCTCACTCCCCCCTGACCCCAGTGCTCTCTCTCACTCCCCCCCCCGACCCCAGTGCACGCTCTCTCTCCCCCTGACCCCAGTGCTCTCTCTCACTCCCCCCTGACCCCAGTGCGCGCTCTCTCTCCCCCCTGACCCCAGTGCTCTCTCTCACTCCCCCCTGACCCCAGTGCGCTCTCTCTCTTCCCCCCTGACCCCAGTGCTCTCTCGCTCTCCCTCTGACCCCAGTGCGCTCTCTCTCTCCCCTGACCCGATTGCTCTCTCTCTCTCTTCCCCCCTGACCCCAGTGTGCACGCACACGCGCACTCTCTCTCTTGCCCCCGCAACCCCAATGCGTGCTCTCTCTCTCTCCGACCCCAGGGCTCTCTCTCACTCCCCCCCGACCCCAGTGCTCTCTATCTCTCTCCCCCCTGACCCCAGTGCTCTCTCGCTCTCCCTCTGACCCCAGTGCGCTCTCTCTCTCCCCCTGACCCGATTGCTCTCTCTCTCTCTCCCCCCTGACCCTAGTGCTCTCTCTCTCTCTCTCTCTCTCTCCCCCCTGACCCCAGTGTGCTTCTGTCTCCCCCCTGACACTAGTGCTCTCTCTCTCCCTCCCCCGACCACAGTGCGCTCCCCTCTCTCTCCCCTGACCCCAGTGCGCTCTCTCTCTCTCCCCCCTGACCACAGTGCGCTCCCCTCTCTCCCCCCTGACCCCAGTGCGCGCTCTCTCTCTCTCCCCTGACCCCAGTGCGCTCTCTCTCTCTCCCCCCTGACCCCAGTGCGCGCTCTCTCTCCCCCCTGACCCCAGTGCGTGCTCTCTCTCCCCCCCGACCCCAGTGCTCTCTCTCCCCCCTGACCCCAGTGCGCTCTCTCTCTCCCCCCCGACCCGATTGCTCTCTCTCTCTCTCTCTCTCCACCCTGACCCCAGTGTGCTTCTGTCGCCCCCCTGACACTAGTGCGCTCTCTCTCTCTCCCCCCGACCACAGTGCGCTCCCCTCTCTCCCTCCTGACCCCAGTGCTCTCTCTCACTCCCCCCTGACCCCAGTGCTCTCTCTCACTCCCCCCCCGACCCCAGTGCACGCTCTCTCTCCCCCTGACCCCAGTGCTCTCTCTCACTCCCCCCTGACCCCAGTGCGCGCTCTCTCTCCCCCCTGACCCCAGTGCTCTCTCTCACTCCCCCCTGACCCCAGTGCGCTCTCTCTCTTCCCCCCTGACCCTAGTGCTCTCTCGCTCTCCCTCTGACCCCAGTGCGCTCTCTCTCTCCCCCTGACCCGATTGCTCTCTCTCTCTCTTCCCCCCTGACCCCAGTGTGCACGCACACGCGCACTCTCTCTCTTGCCCCCGCAACCCCAATGCGTGCTCTCTCTCTCTCCGACCCCAGGGCTCTCTCTCACTCCCCCCCGACCCCAGTGCTCTCTATCTCTCTCCCCCCTGACCCCAGTGCTCTCTCGCTCTCCCTCTGACCCCAGTGCGCTCTCTCTCTCCCCCTGACCCGATTGCTCTCTCTCTCTCTCCCCCCTGACCCTAGTGCTCTCTCTCTCTCTCTCTCTCTCTCCCCCCTGACCCCAGTGTGCTTCTGTCTCCCCCCTGACACTAGTGCTCTCTCTCTCCCTCCCCCGACCACAGTGCGCTCCCCTCTCTCCCCCCTGACCCCAGTGCGCGCTCTCTCTCTCTCCCCTGACCCCAGTGCCCTCTCTCTCTCTCCCCCCTGACCACAGTGCGCTCCCCTCTCTCCCCCCTGACCCCAGTGCGCGCTCTCTCTCTCTCCCCTGACCCCAGTGCGCTCTCTCTCTCTCCCCCCTGACCCCAGTGCGCGCTCTCTCTCCCCCCTGACCCCAGTGCGTGCTCTCTCTCCCCCCCGACCCCAGTGCTCTCTCTCCCCCCTGACCCCAGTGCGCGCTCTCTCTCCCCCCTGACCCCAGTGCGTGCTCTCTCTCCCCCCCGACCCCAGTGCTCTCTCTCACTCCCCCGACCCCAGTGCTCTCTCTCACTTCCCCCCGACCCCAGTGCTCTCTCTCCCCCTGACCCCAGTGCTCTCTCGCACTCCCCCTGACCCCAGTGCTCTCTCGCTCTCCCCCTGACCCCAGTGCGCTCTCTCTCTCCCCCCTGACCCGATTGCTCTCTCTCTCTCTCTCTCCCCCCCCGACCCCAGTGCACGCTCTCTCTCTCTCCACCCGGACCCCAGTGCGCTTCTGTCTCCCCCCTGACACTAGTGCGCTCTCTCTCTCTCCCCCCGACCACAGTGCGCTCCCCTCTCTCCCCCCTGACCCCAGTGCTCTCTCTCACTCCCCCCCCGACCCCAGTGCGCGCTCTCTCTCCCCCCTGACCCCAGTGCTCTCTCTCACTCCCCCCTGACCCCAGTGCGCTCTCTCTCTTCCCCCCTGACCCCAGTGCTCTCTCTCGCTCTCCCCCTGACCCCAGTGCGCTCCCCTCTCTCCCCTGACACTAGTGCTCTCTCTCTCCCTCCCCTGACCACAGTGCGCTCCCCTCTCTCCCCCTGACCCCAGTGTGCTCCCCTCTCTCCCCTGACACTAGTGCTCTCTCTCTCTCTCCCCCAACCCCAGTGCGCGCTCTCTCTCTCCCAGCGACCCCAGTGCGTGCTCTCTCTCTCCCCCGACCCCAGTGCACGCTCTCTCTCCCCCTGACCCCAATGCGCGATCTCTCTCCCCCGACCCCAGTGCGCGCTCTCTCTCCCCCTGACCCCAGTGCTCTCTCTCTCCCCCCTGACGCCAGTGCGCTCTCTCTCTCCCCCCTGACCCCAGTGCGCGCTCTCTCTCCCCCTGACCCCAGTGCGCTCTCTCTCTCTCCCCCCTGACCCCAGTGCGCTCTCTCTCTCTCCCCCGACCCCAGTGCGCGCTCTCTCTCCCCCCTGACCCCAGTGCGCGCTCTCTCTCCCCCTGACCCCAGTGCTCTCTCTCTCTCCCCCTGACCCCAGTGCTCTCTCTCTCTCCCCCAACCCCAGTGCGCTCTCTCTCTCTCCCCCAACCCCAGTGCGCTCTCTCTCTCCCCCTGACCCCAGTGCGCTCTCTCTCTCTCCCCCAACCCCAGTGCGCTCTCTCTCTTCCCCCGACCCCAGTGCGCTCTCTCTCTTCCCCCGACCCCAGTGCGCTCTCTCTCTCTCCCCCGACCCCAGTGCGCTCTCTCTCTCTCCCCCAACTCCAGTGCGCTCTCTCTCTCCCCCCTGACCCCAGTGCGCTCTCTCTCTCTCCCCCAACCCCAGTGCTCTCTCACTCCCCCTGACCAGTGTGCTCTCTTTATCCCCCCTGACCCCATTGCTCGCTCTCTTTCTCCCCCTGACCCCAGTGCGCGCTCTCTCTCCCCCCCGACCCCAGTGCGCGCTCTCTCTCCCCCCGACCCCAGTGCGTGCTTTCTCACTTCCCCCCGACCCGAGTGCTCTCTCTCCCCCTGACCCCAGTGCTCTCTCTCACTCCCTCCTGACCCCAGTGCTCTCTCTCACTCCCCCCCCGACCCCAGTGCGCGCTCTCTCTCCCCCCTGACCCCAGTGCTCTCTCTCACTCCCCCCTGACCCCAGTGCGCTCTCTCTCTTCCCCCCTGACCCCAGTGCTCTCTCTCGCTCTCCCCCTGACCCCAGTGCGCTCCCCTCTCTCCCCTGACACTAGTGCTCTCTCTCTCCCTCCCCTGACCACAGTGCGCTCCCCTCTCTCCCCCTGACCCCAGTGTGCTCCCCTCTCTCCCCTGACACTAGTGCTCTCTCTCTCTCTCCCCCAACCCCAGTGCGCGCTCTCTCTCTCCCAGCGACCCCAGTGCGTGCTCTCTCTCTCCCCCGACCCCAGTGCACGCTCTCTCTCCCCCTGACCCCAATGCGCGATCTCTCTCCCCCGACCCCAGTGCGCGCTCTCTCTCCCCCTGACCCCAGTGCTCTCTCTCTCCCCCCTGACGCCAGTGCGCTCTCTCTCTCCCCCCTGACCCCAGTGCGCGCTCTCTCTCCCCCTGACCCCAGTGCGCTCTCTCTCTCTCCCCCCTGACCCCAGTGCGCTCTCTCTCTCTCCCCCGACCCCAGTGCGCGCTCTCTCCCCCCCTGACCCCAGTGCGCGCTCTCTCTCCCCCTGACCCCAGTGCTCTCTCTCTCTCCCCCTGACCCCAGTGCTCTCTCTCTCTCTCCCCCAACCCCAGTGCGCTCTCTCTCTCTCCCCCAACCCCAGTGCGCTCTCTCTCTCCCCCTGACCCCAGTGCGCTCTCTCTCTCTCCCCCAGCCCCAGTGCGCTCTCTCTCTTCCCCCGACCCCAGTGCGCTCTCTCTCTTCCCCCGACCCCAGTGCGCTCTCTCTCTCTCCCCCGACCCCAGTGCGCTCTCTCTCTCTCCCCCAACTCCAGTGCGCTCTCTCTCTCCCCCCGACCCCAGTGCGCTCTCTCTCTCCCACCGACCCCAGTGCGCGCTCTCTCTCCCCCCGACCCCAGTGCGTGCTCTCTCTCCCCCCGACCCCAGTGCGTGCTCTCTCTCCCCCCGACCCCAGTGCGCTCTCTTTCTCTCCCCCCGACCCCAGTGCGCTCTCTCTCTCCCCCCGACCCCAGTGCGTGCTCTCTCTTCCCCCGACCCCAGTGCGCTCTCTTTCTCTCCCCCCGACCCCAGTGCGCTCTCTCTCTCCCCCCGACCCCAGTGCGCGCTCTCTCTCCCCCCGACCACAGTGCGCTCTCTCTCTCCCCCCGACCCCAGTGCGCTCTCTCTCTCCCCCCTGACCCCAGTGCGCGCGCTCTCTCCCCCCCGACCCCAGTGCGCGCTCTCTCCCCCCTGACCCCAGTGCGCGCTCTCTCTCCCCCCGACCCCAGTGCGCGCTCTCTCTCCCCCCGACCACAGTGCGCTCTCTCTCTCCCCCGACCCCAGTGTGTTCTCTCTCTCCCCCCTGACCCCAGTGCGCGCGCTCTCTCTCCCCCCGACCCCAGTGCGCGCTCTCTCCCCCCTGACCCCAGTGCGCGCTCTCTCTCCCCCCGACCCCAGTGCGCGCTCTCTCTCCCCCCGACCCCAGTGCGTGCTCTCTCTCCCCCTGACCCCAGTGCTCTCTCACTCTCCCCCTGATCCCAGTGTGCTCTCTCTCTCTCTCCCCCAGACCCCAGTGCTCTCTCTCCCCTGACCCCAGTGCTCTCTCTCTCCCCCTGACCCCAGTGTGCTCTCTCTCTCTCCCCCCGACCCCAGTGCTCTCTCTCCACCTGACCCCAGTGCTCTCTCGCTCTCCCCCTGACCCCAGTGTGCTCTCTCTCTCTCTCTCCACCCTGACCCCAGTGCGCTTCTGTCTCCCCCCTGACACTAGTGCTCTCTCTCTCTCCCCCAACCACAGTGCGCTCTCTCTCTCTCCCCCCGACCACAGTGCGCGCTCTCTCTCTCCCCCCTGACCCCAGTGCGCGCTCTCTCTCCCCTCTGACCCCAGTGCGTGCTCTCTCTCTCTCTCCCCCCGACCCCAGTGCGCGCTCTCTCTCCCCCCTGACCCCAGTGCGCGCTCTCTCTCCCCCCTGACCCCAGTGCGCTCTCTCTCTCCCCCCTGACCCCATTGCGCTCTCTCTCTCCCCCCGACCCCAGTGCGCGCTCTCTCTCCCCCCTGACCCCAGTGCGCTCTCTCTCTCCCCCCTGACCCCAGTGCGCGCTCTCTCTCCCCCCTGACCCCAGTGCGCGCTCTCTCTCCCCCCTGACCCCAGTGCGTGCTCTCTCTCCCCCCTGACCCCAGTGCTCTCTCTCACTCCCCCGACCCCAGTGCTCTCTCTCACTTCCCCCCGACCTCAGTGCTCTCTCACTCCTCCTGACCCCAGTGCGCTCTCTTTATCCCCCCTGACCCCATTGCTCGCTCTCTCTCCCCGCCCTGAGCCCAGTGGACTCTCCCGCGACCCCAGTGCGCGAGCACTCTCTTTCTCTCTCTCTCTCCCCCGACCCTAGTGCGCGAGCACTCTCTTTCTCTCTCTCTCTCCCCGACCCCAGTGCACGAGCACTCTCTCTCTCTCTCTCTCCCCCGACCCCAGTGCACGAGCACTCTCTCTCTCTCTCTCCCCCGACCCCAGTGCACGAGCACTCTCTCTCTCTCTCTCCCCCGACCCCAGTGCACGAGCACTCTCTCTCTCTCTCTCCCCCGACCCCAGTGCACGAGCACTCTCTTTCTCGCTCTCTCTCCCCCCTACCCCAGTGCGCGTGTGCGCTCTCTCTCTCTCTTGCCCCCCCGACCCCAGTGCATGCTCTCTCTCTCTCTGTCTCTCTCTCTCCGACCCCAGTGCTCTCTCTTCCCCGACCCCCGTGCTCTCTCTCCCCCCTGACCCCAGTGCTCTCTCTCTCTCTCTCCCCTGACCCCAGTGCGCTCTCTCTCTCTCTCCCCTGACCCCAGTGCGCGCTCTCACTCCCCCCTGACCCCAGTGCTCTCTCTCGACACCTGACCCCAGTGCTCTCTCTCTCTCCCCCCTGACCCCAGTGCTCTCTCTCTCCTCCCCCCTGACCCTCGTGCGCTCTCTCTCTTTCTCTCAGGAGTTGGGTACTGGGAGGCTGTTCAAGACATTGGTTAGGTCATTTAGGCAATTCTGGTCTCCTTCCAATGGGAAAGATGTTGTGAAATTTGAAAGAGTTCAGAAAAAATTTACAAGGATGTTGCCAGGGTTGGAGGATTTGAGCTACAGGGAGAGGCTTCAGGTTGTAGGATGGGGCTGTTTTCCCTGGAGCGTTGGAGGCTGAGGGGTGATCTTATAGAGGTTTTTAAAATTATGAGGGGCATGGATAGGATAAATAGACAAGATCTTTTCCCTGGGGTCGGGAGTCCAGAACTAGAGGGCATAGGTTTTAAGGTGAGAGGGGAAAGATTTGAAAGGGACCTAAGGGGCAACTTTTTCACACAGAGGATGGTACGTGTGTGGAATGAGCTGCCAGAGGAAGTGGTGGAGGCTGGTACAATTGCAACACTTAAGAGGCATTTGGATGGGTATTGGAATAGGAAGGGTTTGGAGGGATATGGGCCGCGTGCTGGCAAATGGGACTAGATTATTTTAGGGTATCTGGTCGGCATGGACGGGTTTGACCGAAGGGTCTGTTTCCGTGCTATACATCTGTAATACACATTGGCTGTGCCTAACATTTGATACAGATGTGCTCACTATGAACCAGCATGGGGTCCACCAGCTCCTACATCATACAGTTACAGTACGTCGCCTGGTCTGGCAACTCTATTTTAATTACTTACTTCTTAAATGTGATTGTTAAAAATTTCATACTGGTCTTTCAGGTTGTAGTTTGTAAATAATTCCCCTATTTACCTTCAGCCTTAAGTAACCTATAATAGATGGTCAAATCAAGCCAATAGCCTTGTGTGCCTTGGTATCACAGCTGAACATCTAACCACTTATTAAACTAAGGGCAGGAGTAGGCCCGTCCGGCCCCATTGAGCCTGCTCCGCCATTTAATAAGATCCTGGCTGATCTTTTCATAGACTCAGCTCCACTCGCCTGTCCTCTCACCATCACCCTCAATGCCTTACTGTTCAAAATCTTTGCCTTAAAACCATTCAGCGAGGTAGCCTCAACTGCTTCACTGAGGGGGTTCCACAGAATCATAGCCCTTTGGGTGAAGGCGTTCGTCCCCAACTCCTCCCTCCATTATGAGGCTTACTGCCTTGACCACCCTAACAAGCAGAAACTTCTAGAATTGCACCACGCTTGGAGTGAAAATGTTTTTCCTCGTGTCCCTGTAAACCTCCTGGCCCTTACTGTAAACCTATATCCCCCGACCATTGAATCTTCCATCATACAGAGGTTTAGAACAGTACAGCCCAGTTCAGGCCCTTCGGCCCTCAATGTTGTGCCGACCTTATATCCTACTCTAAGATCAAACTAACTTAATGCCCTTCATTTTACTATCGACCATGTGCCTATCCACGATTCACTTAAATGTCTCTGACTACTACCACCACTACATTCCATACACCCATCACTTTGTGTGGAAAGAACCTACCTTTGACATCGCCCTATACCTTCTTCCAATCACCTTAAAATTATGCCCTCTTGTGATAGTCATTCTTCACCCTGGAAAAAAGGTCTCTGGCTATCCTCTCTATCTACACCTCTCATCATCCTGTACACCTTTATCAAGTCACCCCTCATCCTTCTGTGCTCCAATGAGAAAAGTCCTAGCTCCCTCGATCTTTCTTCATTAGGCATGCTCTCCAGTCCGGATAAATCTCCTCTGCACCCTCTCTAAAGCTTCCACATCTTTCCTATAATGAGGCAACCAGAACTGAACACACTATTCTCTGTGGCCTAACCAAGGCGCTGTAGAGCTGCAGCAGAACCTCGCGGCTCTTAAACCTAATCCCCCTGCTAATGAAAGCCAACACACTATATGTCTTCTTAACCACCTGGGTTTCTTCCTGTCTGCCTCTGTCTATGTCCCTCATAATTTTATACATTTCAATCATGCTGGCCCCCCCCCCCCCTTCAGACTCTGCTCAAAAGGAAAACAAACCCAGTCTATCCAATCTCCCTGAAACTGAATCTCTCCAGTCCAGCCAACACCCTGGTAAATCTGCTGTGCACCCTCTCCATCGCAGACACATCCTTCCTACAATGTGGATTCTGGAGCTGCACACAATCCTCCAGCTGTGGCCTGAACAGTGTATTACACAGCTCCAGCATCATCACCTCCTTGCTTCACCAGTATCCCACGTGCCCTCTTAACCACTTTATCTACCTGGTTCATCCCGTGTAGCTCAAACCTTCCAACCTGGACTTGCACACCAAGGTCCCTCTGGTCCTTATTGTTTCCCAGAGACCTACTGTTCATCATGTCTCCCCCTCGCCTTGTGTGTCCTCCCCAAGTGCATCACCTCGCACTTATCCCAATTGAATTCCATTTGCCACTGGTCAGCCCATCTATAGCCTCCTCTAATCTAAGGCACATTTACCACTCCACCAGTTTTTGTGACAACTTAGTGATCACCCCCTCCTCAGTTCCAGTCCACATTATTTATATAAACCACAAACAGAAAGGGCAGGAGCGCTGATCCTTGTGGGCCCCTCTAGGCCTCAGGTCACAAAAAACACCCTTTGACCATCACCTGCTGCTTCCTGCCACCAGGACAATTCTGGATACAATTGGACCATGTTTCCGTGGATGCCAAGGGCTCCTACTTTTTTTTATCGGTCTCCCACGTGGGATCTTAGCAAAAGCCTTGTTGAAGTCCCAAGTAGATTATGTCCAATATCATTCCTGCAGCACGATGGCTCAGTGGTTAGCACTGCTGCCTCGCAGCACCAGGGCCCTGGGTTTGATTCCAGCCTCGGGTGACCACATGGCGTTTGCACATTCTCCCTGAGTCTGCGTGGGTTTCCTCTCACTGTCCAAAGAAGTGCAGGTGAGGTGGGCCGGCCTTGGAAAATGCAGGGTTACAGGGTTAGGGTGAGGAGGTGGGATGCTCTTCGGAGGGTTGGTGTGGGCCGAATGGCCTGCTTCCACACTGTAGAGATTTTATCATTCTGTGTGTCAGGAATTCTGAGAACCTCCCCCCCCCCCCGCCCCCCCACACCAGCAGCAGGAACTCTTGTTGATTTAAGACAGAAAGATCCACATTGATCTGATGCCTAACTTTGACCCCAGATTGTGTTTCACAGCCAGTAGAAGTCGGGACATCATTTGAATTTCAGAACCAGGGCTGTCTGTTAGCAAAGAGCGAATACTGACATGGATAAAGCAGTGGGCAAAGTTCACGGCTGACCCTGGGTATGGAGGGACTGTCTCAGGAGGAGGCGTTGGATAGGCCGGGTCTGTACTCATTGGGGTTTATAAGAATGAGAGGAGACCTTATTGAAACATACACAATTCTTAATGAACTTGACATGGTAGATGTGGAGAAACTGGGGCCCCCTAGTGAGAGAGTCCAGGACCAGACATCATCATCTCAGACCAAGACAGAGGTGTGGAGGAAATTCTTCCTTAAGAGGGGAAGAGTGAAATCTGTTAAATTCCTCAACGCAGAGGGCTGTTGAGGATTGACTGTTAAGTATGCTCAGGGTCGAGACAGAGTTTTAATCAGTAAGGGAATTAGGGGAAAGGCAGGAAAGTGAGGTTGGGGATTATCAAATCAATCCTGATCTCATTGAATGCTGGAGTAGACACGATGGGGTGAATGGCCCACTTGTGCTTCTCGGTTTTACAGTCTCCTGGACGGGCTCAGTTGGCTGGGTGGCTACTTTGTGGAGCAGGGTAACTGCAGCAGGGTGGGTTCAACTCCAGAGGGCGCTGCTGCACTTAAAGAGACAGCAGGTGATGTGACCAATGGGCTGGGGCTGTTTTCCCTGGAGCGTCGGAGGCTGAGGGGTGACCTTATAGAGGTTTATAAAACCATGAGGGGCATGGATAGGATAAATAGACAAGGTCTTTTCCCTGGGGTGGGGGAATCCAAAACTAGAGGGCATAGGTTTAGGGTGAGAGGGGAAAGATATAAAAGAGACCTAAGGGGCAACGTTTTTACTCAGAGGGTGGTATGTGTATGGAATGAGCTGGGATAGTAAGAAATTGTAGAAGGTGGTGTGCAGAGCCCAGACCATCATGGAGCCAACCTCCCACCCATGGACTCCATTTACACAGCTCACTGCTGTGGAAAGGCTTATATGTGGTGGAGGCTGGTACAATTACAACATTTAAAAGGCATCTGGAAGGGTATATGAATAGGAAGAGTTTGGAGGGATATGGTCCGGGTGCTGGCAGGTGGGACTAGATTGGGTTGGGATATCTGGTCGGCATGGACGGGTTGAACCCAAAGGCCTGTTTCCATGCTGTACATCTCTATGACTCTAATTTATTCTATGACTCTAATTTATTCTTGAAGTTACTCAAATTGACAGGGCTCTGGAGAACGGGAAAGGGAGTTGGATTCATTTGGTAGTTAGTTCTTGTGTTATCGTGCCTCTCCATCGCTGTACTATTCTGTAGGACATTGCAGAGGATTCCCCCCTCCTCTACTTTGAACTGTGACCACACTATCTGTTACCTCCATGTGAGAGACCATCCAGGACCCCAGTTTAACATCTCACCTTGAAGGATGGTACCTCAGACAATGCAGCACTCCCTCAGTACAGTGCAGGAGTGTCATTATTTGTGTTGAGGTCTCAGGAATGGGGCTCAAGGTCCAACTCTGAGGCGAGAGGGAAAGAGAGAGGGCTGTGACTGATGTGCAACTACAGACTGACACAGATAAAGGGGCAGTGGAGGAATACTGTGATAAGACCGAGAACTGGAAATCTGAAACGAGAGCAGGGATTGCCTGAGAAACCCAGCCGGTCTGGCAACTTCATGGAGAGAAAACTCCATATCTGAAATATTCACTCTGGTTTCTCTCCACAGATGCTGCAAGACCTGCTGAGTTTCGCCAGCAATTTTGGTGTTAGTTTTGGAGTACTGAGCACATGGCTAGTCTCAGTGTTGCCTAACGGGGAATGAGGTTTTACTTTCGTCTCTCTGTGTTGTTTTCTGGGCAGTGACAGAGGGTGAGATGTTCCCTGCAATGCTAATCATTGATTTATTGTCACGTGTACCCGAAGTGTGGTGCAAAGCTTTGTTTGCGAGCAGATCCTAGTAAGAAGGACACACAGATCAAAGAGGCTTAGACAGGGGTATACAGGTGTGCCTGGCGAGATCGATGTTAATAAGATCAGCATTACTTGAGGCTAGAGAATCCGTTCATCAGTCTAATAATGGCAGGGAAGAAGCTGTTCCTGAACCAGCTGGTGCACGTGTTCGGGCGCCTGTATCCTCTGCCCGACGGAAGAGGTTGTAGGAGCGTGTTACCGGGGCGCGATGGGTCTTTGATGATGTTGGCAGCCTTTCCACAGCAGTGAGCCGTGTAAATGGAGTCCATGGGTGGGCGGTTGGCTCCATGATGGCCTGGGCTCTGCACACCACCTTCTCCAGTTTCTTACTATCCCAGGCCGGGCAGCAGGCCGTTCTGCACCCGGACAGTATGCTTTCAGTGGTGCATCTGTAGGAGTTGGGGAGGGTCCTTACGGACATGCTGAGTTTCCTGAGCTGCCTGGGGAAGAAGGGACATTGTTGTGCCTTTGTGACCATTGTATCTACGTGGGAAGTCCGGGACCAGTTGGTTATTGTCATTCCAAAGAACTTGACGCTCTCCACTCTCTCCACCTTAGCTCCTTTGATGTAGGTTCGGGGCATGTACTCCTCATTCCTTCCTGACATTGAGAGAGAGGCTGTCCTCACTGCACCACGACACCGAGCCCTCTATCTGCCTGTTGTTTGATATCCGTCCAACTACAGTGGTGGTGTGAGCAAACTTGGAGATGGCGTTTGTTTGGAGTTTGGCTACACTGTTGTGGATGTACAGGGAGTACAGTAGGGGGCTGAGGATACAGCCTTGAGGGGGTGTTCTCCAGTGTTGAGGATTATCATGGAGGAGATGCTGTTGTCTAAATTCACGGATTGCGGTCTGTGGGTCAGGAGGCTGACCATCCAGTTGCAGAGAGCAGAATTTTGAGATCAGTCTGGAGGGAATAACTGTGTCGAAGGCAGAGCTGTAGTTGATGAGTAGGAGTCTGATGTAGGTGGCCTTGTTGTCCATATATTTCAGGGATGAGTGCAGGGCTGGGGAAATGGCGTCTGTTGTGGACCTGTTACAAGTTTGGAGGGAATTGAGGCAGGCAGGGTGGCTCGAGTTTTGACATGGGTCATGATGAACCTGTCAAAGCACTTCATGATTACAGGGGACAGAGACATGGGCATTCAGGCATGTTGCACGCGCTTTCGTAGGTACTGAGATGATGGTGGTCTTCGGGACTTCAGCTTGTGGGAGGGAGAGGTTGAAGATGTCGGTGAATACTTCCAACAGTTGGTCCTCGTAGAATCAAATAAGGTGGAATAAAACCCCGTGGAATAGTATCCAGTGAAGGTTCTCAGCAGTTCCCTCACTGTTTCCCAGAAGAAATATTTGCTTTTGTTTCAGTCCCCGATGAAGGGGAATTCTAATTTTGTCTGAATATGTTATCGCGCACACATTGGGAGCAGGGATGTGGGAATAAGATGCCGTGAAATGACTTTTCACTTAACCCTCTATTCTTCCGAGTTGCAGGAAATGCAGAAATAGCTTTTCTCCTGCTGACTGGGTAATTTTTAATGTGAGCATTTCCCTCCACCCCCCACTTTCCTGTTCCTGGAGATACAGTTAAGTTCTCAGAGCTGGACATTAGTTCCTCACGGAGACTTCACATCAGAGCTCAGTGTTGGTGGGAATGTGCTGTCACTGGTGTTGCCTTGGGAATGAGGCGCTACAGTGGGAGCTCTCTCCCTCTCTCTGCGATGGGTATTATATGAGCAAGCTGGCCACTGCTTTGAGCAAAGTTTACCTTGTAATACAGTTTTGAGTCACACTCCGGGACTCGAAGGTTGAGACATGTGTCCACAGCACGTCAAACTCATCCTGTAAACCCTTCCGACACAAGCAGGAAGAGAGGGAAGGATTCCTGGGTGGGAAGGTCAGCATTGTATTTAATTAGATTAGATTAGATTACTTACAGTGTGGAAACAGGCCCTTCGGCCCAACAAGTCCACACCGACCCGCCGAAGCGTAACCCGCCCATACCTCTACATTTACCCCTTACCTAACACTACGGGCAATTTAGCATGGCCAATTCACCTGACCTGCACATCTTTGGACTGTGGGAGGAAACCGGAGCACCCGGAGGAAACCCACGCAGACACGGGGAGAACGTGCAAACTCCACACAGTCAGTCGCCTGAGGCGGGAATTGAACCCGGGTCTCTGATGCTGCGAGGCAACAGTGCTAACCACTGTACCACCGTGCCGCCCACCGTGTAGACTCGATGGGCTGAATGGCCTGCTTCCATACTGTAGGGAATTCCATGGTCGGCCATGATGGTGACCAGGAATTAGAGCCTAGGGTGTCACTGCCCTTAGCTACAGACGACGACGTGCTTGTAAAACATCATGTTGCCTCAGTAACTCAAACGTCCATGTGAGTGAGAAACACATCCGTCTGGTGTTTAGGGTGCGCTATGTAAATTCAAGTTACACATCTGACGTTGCCCCAGCCCATTCCTCCCCAGGAACGTGCACGTTCCGGTGACCCTCTGGTTGACAATGCCGAACCAGCCTGTAGTCCCAATAAGGGAATGGATGGTCAGGCAGTCAATGGGTTTTTGCCGGTTGTCGTACACGCTCTGCAGGACTTTGTAAATGGTGGATAGAGACTGAAGCTTTGCCTGTGCCTGACTCCACCCTTGGAGCCTGCGGATTCCCCCAGCCCAGGCCTGCACGTCGGAAGTCCGGGCAGGAGTTTGAACCCTGGTGTGAGGCGCCACCTGTAGGCGAGGTGGAACTGCAAAGGTGGTGGAAGCCATTTTGCTTTTAATGCGAAGGGAATCCAATTGGAGCTGATTGTGAATGAGTCGCGGAGGTCACTCACAGAATGGGAGACAAACCGTTACACCCAGAGTATCTCTAATCGGGTGAAGCTGAATGTGATCCTGTCCAGGAGTTGGCAGCTTCAACTAGCATGATTTGAAAGCTTTAGTCAAAGACGTAATAGCCCAAATGAGGGGCAGACGTTTGCCATGGGGCATCAGGAAGATGGTTGGGTAAACTGGGTGAGATTGGCAGTAACGTCGGGAGAATAAAAGTCCTACTTTCCAACCGAATGTTTAACTATGAGACGTGAAATGCACTCGTGGTACCAGGTTGCATGTGTTTTGCAGGTCGTTTTGATATCCCCTCTCATTATTAACCATTTTCCCAATCTCCCATCCATCGGAGAGAAGCTAGAGGGGGGTGACCGTTTGAGCAGGTACCCTGGAGATTCTATCTCGCTGCTTCCTCCTCCAGTCTGCCATCCTGGGCAGGAGTCTCCCAAATCTCAAGGGCATGCTGCCAATGGGCATTGTGCCCATAGCAACCTCACCACCTCACCGTGGCACATGCCCAATCCATGACCATACAGTTCCACACTGGGAGGCGCCCCATTGGGAAGCTGCTACACGGACACTTACAACACAGGGATAACCCGTCTCATGGATTAGGCTGAGGTGTATCTCTGGGATGGATCCTTGCTTCCTCCGTCAGCGCTCACTCACTCACTGTGCCTGCTTGAATGCTCTCTGCATCTCTGCCTGGCCTTTGCCTTTTGAGTGTGGACGGCAGTGATCTGTCCAGGGGGTGGATGTGTTGCTGTATGGCAGGGTCTTATACCAACACTGTGTACACGGTAAACGCACAGTGTGTTCATCAGCCAAAGGTCCGTGCCTCAAACTCTAAAGGGCGGACCCCTCTGTCACATTAGGGGGAGGCAGCCTTCAGTCAGGGGGTCCCCAGTGCAATACATTTAAGGCTAGTCCCTGACATCAGTCTGGGGTCTTGGGCATGGGTCAACCACTTGGGGTTGTGTTTCTTTTTTTTTGTGTCAAACACAGCCAGTGGCTCCTCCCAATCCCCTTCCACGCTTCCAGACCCCCCCAACAATGGTGCTGATCTGAGATGTACAGGGCACCTCCTTCATCGCCATAGTCACCATGAGGTAAACCTCTCATTGGTTAATACATCAGAGGATATTGTACATGGCCTTACAGCACGGCAAAGAGCAGAGGGAGCCCTCCCTTTCAGCTGCAGCTAATAGCCAGTGAGTACTGTCCTTGTGAGTGTTGGAATTAATGGCAAGCTGCCCTGCTCATTGGCATTGACCTCTGGGTAGGTGGAGGTCTGAGGTAGTGGGGCCAGCGTTAAGAGGGGAGCAGCCTGCATTCTGATCTTGTCATGGGAAGCTGGCTGACTTCCAGGCCGGAGCAAGGCAGCACAGCTGGGAGCAGATTCCACTCCGATCGCTGCCATATAAACGGAGCTTTACTGCCAGCACGCTGTCTAATCAGCCTGGCTTCATGGCCGTATCATTTTTACGTGTTCGCGCGCATTCCGATTCAAGGGGTGTCAGCCCAGCTGCTTGGAGTGGCACCATCATGACTGGTGACCTGGAGATCTAAGTGTCTCTGCAGGAGCGGAGGGAATCCTATGCTGTCCGATGATGTGTGAGTTTCCCCGCTCACTGAGCCTCAAGCCAGGATCGCACCTCCACCTTCTGAAACCACCTTCCTTGCTTTTCCCTCCCTCTGTCCAGCTGCAGCTCCATAGGCAGCATTTGTTTTTATTACCGAGCTGAATGCTTTGATGTTTACCCCCTCCTCCAGATTGATTTGATTTATTATTGTCACACGTACCTGGGTGCAGTGATAAGCTCTGTTATGTGTGCAGTACAAGCTGATCATCCCAAGCAAACTGTGCCAGGGTAATAGGACAGAGCCAGGAATACAATACGGCTGCAGAGAAGGCGCTTAGAGAGCGAGCTCAACATTGTAGTTAACACTTGACAGGTCCATTCAGAGGTCTAATAGCAGCGGGGAAGAAGCTGTTCTTGAATCTGTTAGTACATGTGTTTGAGCTTTTGTATCTTCTATCTAACGGAAGAGATTGGAAGAGATTATAACCGGGGTGGTGTTTGGTCATCCAAGATGACGCCTAAGCATGGCAAGCTTTTAGCGAGCTCTCGCCAGCAGATTGAACACAGAGTCCAGGGTGACGTGGACAGTGACACTTTACCAGGTGGTGCTGTCTGTCCGAACTGAAGCCCCAGATCTTGTCTCAGATCTTTGTTAAAGACCCAGACGAGTTCAGGGCTGTTTTCCATGCAGTCTTGGCCAATGCTTACCTGTCAACTGACGGAAAACAGGAAATAGATTACCTGGTGACTATTATTGGGACAGAGACATTTTAGAATGTGAGTCTCATGAGCTGGTAATCTTGGATCCTTTCCTGCCTCTTCCTTGCACACTGATACATACGGTAGCCTCAAGTGGACGATGCAGATTCCAATCATTGCTGTCATTACAGTGCAGTCTGTAGGGGTTGGTATGAGCAAATTGGCTGCTGCGTCACCTGCAGCACAACAATGACCTCAATCCAACAGTACTTTGTTGTTTCCCCGATGCACTTTGGGACATCTTAAGGATGTGGAAGGCGCCACAGTAATGCAAGTCAGTGGCATCAGTCAAATTATTTTCTCCCTCTCGGAGAAACTGAGGTCTGCAGATGCGGGAGATCAGAGTCGGGAGTGTGAGGCTGGAAAAGCACAGCAGGTCAGGCAGCATCCGAGGAGCAGGAGAGTCGACGTTTCAGGCGGAAGCCCTTCATCAGGAATGTGGGCTGTGAGCTGGGGGGGGGGGGGGGGGTGGATAGATAAATAGGAGGGGCTTGGGGGTGGGGGAAGGTAACTGAAAGTGTGATAGATGGATGGAGGTGGGGGTGATAGTGGGAAGGAAGATGGACAGGTCGGCACCTCCATCCACCTATCGCATTCTCAGCTATGTTTTCCCCAGCCCCACCTCCCTCCCATTTATCTCGTCATCCCCGAGGCTCCCAGCTTCATTCCTGATGAAGGGCTTTTGCCCGAAACGTCGATTCTCCTGCTCCTTGGATGCTGCCTGACCCTGCCGTGCTTTTCCAGCAACACTCTTTCTTGTATCTATTTTCTTCCTCTGTGTATCTCCGAGCATCAAGCTCGTTGTTGCTTTAGCCTTCTGAGTCAAATTCTGAATCAATGTGGTCGACTCCTTTATAGGGCAATATTTCTGGAGTTCATTCACTTTATTTGATTAAACATTATTGAATGAAAGTGTTTATGATGATCGATGGTTACAGATTAACAACGTTTCTGTTCGCTTTTATGGTGTAAGCGCACATCCCTAAGCACATCAGCTCCTTCTGAATTTTTCCATGTAGATTCAAAACATCTTGCATTTCTTCAGCACTTTCTATGATCGCAGCATGACCCAAGATGGGTTACATCTTGCTGCCTTCGCCCCCCCCCACCTCCCCCCCGCCCCACCTCACTTATCTCCACCCTGGAGGCTGCCTGCCTCCATTCCCGATGAAGGGCTTTTGCCCAAAACGTTGATTTTCCTGCTCCTCGGATGCTGCCTGACCTGCTGTGCTTTTCCAGCACCACTCTGATCTAAGCTACAGTCAATGAATGACTTGTGTTACACTGTTGACATTTAGCAGCCAGTTAACGCACAGCAAGCTACCATGTACAGTAACGTGATAGTGGCCAGACAATGTGGCTTTGTCTTGTTGCTTGAGGAATAAATATCGGGTAGTGTGCTGGGGAGAACATATCTTTGACCATCTTTGTAATAGTTCGGAGGGATCTGCTGCAGCCGTCTGAGAGGGCGGACAGAGGCTCACATTCCCAGAGAAACTGGGACCTTGTGGGAATGCGGCACTCCGTCCGTACTGCACTGGGAGGGTCAGTCCGAGGTTTTGTGCTCAGTGTGTCTGCAACGGACCAACCTTCAGACTCAGTGACTGGACCAGATGGCAGCGGGTTCTGCGTAACAAGCCCAGCGATGAGCTGTCGTTGGCGGATTTCCTGGCTGATTTGGGTGAAGGAGTCCTCCGTGACCTCCCGCAGCATCTTCGACGCCCCCACCCTAGGAACATGGCCTTGGCACGATACCTGAGCCTCCCCACTGTGCCCACAGCCTGTCGGTGTGGTGAGCTGGCAGGGAATGCGTTCACACGCCATATATTTGTGGTTCTCCTTTCAGCGTCTGTAATCTGTGCATTGATGCTCCACTTTATATCTGAATGACCTGAATCAGCCAACAGTTACAGGCTAGTAGGAGGCCACTCGGCCTATCACGTCCTTGCTGGCTTTCTGCAGGAGCGACTCACCTCGTCACACATCCTCCGCCTTTGCCCCCACAGTCATGTCAATCCTTCCTTTTTCAGGTAATAACCTAGTTCCCTCTTGAACCAAACTCTCAGGCACCATATTCCACATCCAAACCACTTCATAATAATAAGACCGTCGGACAGAGGGGAAGAAGTAGGCTGTTCAGCCCATCTGGTTCTGGATGCCTGATCTGACAATCCTCCAACCCACCTTTTCCCTATAACCCTTATTGATTATAAGCCTGCGTGCACAGAAAAGGTTTAACTCATGTCGCCCAAAGTAAAATAGATTGCAGAAATCTGAAAGAAACACAGAGAGTGTTGGAGAAAGTCAGCAGGTCTGGCAGCCTCAATGGAGAGAGAAACGGTGTTAATGTTTCAGGGTCCCAGCGCACTTCCCACAGATGCTGCCAGACCCTCTCCGATTCTCTCGCGCCTTTTTGTATCCCGTGGTCTCTGTTGCTTCTTTTGTCAGTGGTCCTCGATCTGTGCCCCCAACCCACCAAATGACCCCACCGTCCCAGGCCTGAAGAAGGGTGAATACCCGAAACGCTGACTTCTCCACCTCCCTGATGCTGCCTGGCACGCTGTGTTCTTCCAGCCTCCGGCCTGTCTACCTGCGCCAGCTCCTCCCCACCAACTCCGCCCAGACCCCACTCTCCGATCTCTGGCTAACCCGGTCCGTGGAGAGCACTCCGAATTTCTCCAATCTGTTAACGCAATTGAAGTATCTCATCCCTGCGTGTCCTCGAGTATCCGTTGTGCATACCCTCTCTCTGATGCCTCCACATCCTTCCTGAAGTCTGTTGCACGGAACTGGGCACAATACTCCTGTTGAGGCCAACCAGTCTCTTAAACAAATTGATCGGAATTTCAATCCTGTGCTTTTTATCCTGTGTCCCTGTTAGTAAAGATTAGGATGCTGTAGGTGTTATTAACTGGGCTCTCAAGCTGTTTTACTCCCTTTGACTAGGCTCTGCACCCCTTTCGGAATAGGTGCCCTTTAGTGTATGTTATTTCTGCACGTGCTCCCTGCTATTATGAATCAAACTGTTGCATTAAATTTCATTTGCAACTGTACGTTCAATCAAGTTGGACTTTAACAGTGACTGCTGTTATGAGAGTCATTTGAATGTTGCCTTAAGGAGGGCTTTGTTAAACGTACTGTGGTTGTGTTTCAGGACGGCTAGCTCTTTTCGCCCTGAGTTCTTCTGTGCAACTCTGTCTTTTTTGGCTGCCTGCGTGGGACAGTGACAGAGGCAGGAGGAGAGCAGAATGACAATGCTGGGAAGTTCCCTCCCCAGTCTGCACAGGTTTCCCCTCCACCTTCAGAGAAAGCAGCTTGTTCTCCACACTTTGCTGTCCTGGAGTGGGACTTGAACCCAGACCCCCTGACTCTGGCAGACTTGGCTTTGCTGCACAATTACATGTCTGTGCTCGACCTGTGCTTCCAAGTGACTGTCCTCCTGAATAAAAGCAATAAGCCCTGTTTCTGAGCTACAAACCGGCCCAAAGCCGATATATCCTTCTCCAGGACGAGGTACATTTACCCTGATCATCGAACCCCATAATGTGGAAGCAGGCCATTCGGCCCATCAAGTCCACACCAACACCCCCCCCCCTCAAAGGGGGTCTCACCCAGATCATTCCCCCCCCTCACATTTCCCACTTCTAACCCGCCCAGCCCTGGACACTATGGGCAATTTCCCATGGCCAGTCCACCTGACTGGCATATCTTTGGATTGTGGGAGGAAACTGGAGCAAACCTGCACATATGTGGGAAGAATGTGCAGACTCCACACGGTTACCCAAGGCTGGAATTGAACCCAGGTTCCTGGTGCTGTGAGGCAGCAGTGCTAACCACTGAGCCACAGTGCCACCCATGTTGTCTGACCAGCACTTATGCTTACTGTCTGTCAGAGTGACTTGTTCTGGTGGTCAACCTGGCAGATCCAGTTTCAACCCATGAATTTGAGCTCAGTTTCTTGCCCAGTCTGAGATATGAACTCACACACTCTCTCACACACACACACACACACACACTCCCATCATTTGTCTGGTGATGGCGTTCAGGTGAAATGAAGACAGGTGAGGGTTGTTGCGTTCAGTTAATGTGGGAGTGGAGGGAGACAGTAGCACTGGCAGAGAATAAATGCAGCACAGAAAGAGGCCATTCGGTCCATCATGCCTGTTCTAGCCCTTTGAAAGCATGTTCTCCCCTCTAAATCCCGCACCACTCTCCACTTCTGTCCTCGTCCTGCAGGTTTCTCCCACCTCAGTATTTACTGGAATTCTCTTCATCCACCCTCTGGTCCCTCTCCCGTTGGTTATGGTAGGTTGGTATCCCAAACTCTGTGGTACAATTCTGAGTTGGTGCAGCTGGCGTGTGGTTGGCGTGGCCTGGCAGGGTGGACGTTGACAGCAGTCAGTGATGTAGATGGAAGCTGGCAATGGTTTATTGGGGGCGGGGGGGGTAGTGGTGGTGTGTGCAGTACGGTAACCTCTTCGAGTCTCCCCGTCATTACCGTCTGATGGTTTGAGCAGTCGGTGAAGCGCAGGGAGGGACTGGATGTTGCTTCAAGATGCATCAGTGTGCAATCCACCGGGTTTGAGCCGGGCCTGTCGGGGACCGACAGAGACAGCTGGCTGCTGGGGCTGGAGAGGGGAGGATGTGGATTTAATCATTCATTGGCTGTGAAAACAGATCTTCAGTTGTTAGCTCTGTACAAACCTGTTTCAGTTGCTGCAAGCCTGTTACAGACTGGAGTAAACCTTTGGGGACATGGACTTGAATCTCACCCAGACGTTTCCCTTCCCTTTGCATTGTATCTTCAGTTGCCTTGGCTCAAAAATACAATTCCCTTTGTGAACCTCCCCACCTCACTCACCTCCTTTGGGGATGCTCCCGAGGGTCGAGCAAACCTATTGGACTCCCGTTCCCTGCCAGTTAGTGTTCACAATCTGGTACCTGAGAGAGGGTCAGAGTCCCACCTCTGGTCTGAAGGGTGGCAGTTCCAACAGTGCAGCACTCACTCCCTTGGTATTGCACTGGAGTGTCAGCCTGCACTGTCATAGTCAAGCCCCAGACTAGGGCTTGAACCCAGAACCTTGTGATTCAGAGACACATGGGCTACCCACTCAGCCACAGCACAAAAAGCATTCCATTTTCCACTGAAAGTGTGGGAAATGTCACCCACACAGGAATTGTGCTGCACATGTTATTGACTTCAGTTAACAATATAAATGTGGGAGTTAACAGTGAGCTCAGGAATACAGCTGCTGGGAACACTCGGTTAATATTATGTCAAGACCATGCACTCGAGAATCTTACCTACTTTCTCCTTCCTCACTCTGCTGTCCAGTGTGCTTTTCAAATTAAAACCGTCCTGCTCTGATAATGGCAGCACGTCAGAATAAAATCCACATTGTGCCAACATTTCGATGGATCACACTGGTTAGGCCAGTGGCTGCTGCAGGGATTAAGCCAGTGGTTAAACCAGTGGCTAGTGCAGTGGTTAAGCCAGTGGCTAGTGCAGTGATTAAACCAGTGGCTAGTGCAGTGGTTAAACCAGTGACTAGTGCAGTGGTTAAACCAGTGGCTGCTGCAGTGGTTAAACCAGTGGCTGCTGCAGTGATTAAACCAGTGCCTGCTGCAGTGGTTAAACCAGTGCCTGCTGCTGTGATTAAACCAGTGCCTGCTGCAGTGGTTAAACCAGTGGCAAGTGCATTGGTTAAACCAGTGGCAAGTGCAGGGATTAAACCAGTGCATGCTGCAGTGATTAAGCCAGTGGTTAGTGCAGTGGTTAAACCAGTGGCTCGTGCAGTGATTAAACCAGTGGCTACTGCAGTGATTAAACCAGGGGCTAGTGCAGTGGTTAAACCAGTGGCTGCTGCGGTGATTAAACCAGTGGCTAGTGCAGTGATTAAACCAGGGGATAGTGCAGTGATTAAACAAGTGGCTAGTGCAGTGGTTAAACCAGTGGCTAGTGCAGTGGTGAAACCAGGGGCTAGTGCAGTGGTGAAACCAGGGGCTAGTGCAGTGGTGAAACCAGTGGATAGTGCAGTGGTTAAACCAGTGGCTTCTGCAGTGATTAAATCAGTGGCTTCTGCAGTGATTAAACCAGTGGCTAGTGCAGTGGTTAAACCAGTGACTGCTGCAGTGGTTAACCAGTGGATAGTGCAGTGGTTAAACCAGTGGATAGTGCAGTGATTAAACCAGTGGCTTCTGCAGTGATTAAATCAGTGGCTTCTGCAGTGATTAAACCAGTGGCTAGTGCAGTGGTTAAACCAGTGACTGCTGCAGTGGTTAACCAGTGGATAGTGCAGTGGTTAAACCAGTGGATAGTGCAGTGATTAAACCAGTGGCTTCTGCAGTGATTAAACCAGTGGCTAGTGCAGTGGTTAAACCAGTGGCTGCTGCAGTGGTTAAACCAGTGGCTAGTGCAGTGATTAAACCAGTGGCTTCTGCAGTGATTAAACCAGTGGCTAGTGCAGTGGTTAAACCAGTGGCTTCTGCAGTGATTAAACCAGTGGCTAGTGCAGTGGTTAAACCAGTGGCTTCTGCAGTGATTAAACCAGTGGCTAGTGCAGTGGTTAAACCAGTGGCTGCTGCAGTGATTAAACCAGTGGCTAGTGCAGTGGTTAAACCAGTGGCTTCTGCAGTGATTAAACCAGTGGCTAGTGCAGTGGTTAAACCAGTGGATAGTGCAGTGGTTAAACCAGGGGCTAGTGTAGTGATTAAACCAGTGGCTAGTGCAATGATTAAACCAGGGCCTAGTGCAGGGATTAAGCCAGTGGCTGCTGCAGTGGTTAAACCAGTGGCTAGTGCAGTGGTTAAACCAGTGGCTGCTGCAGTGGTTAACCAGTGGATAGTGCAGTGGTTAAACCAGTGGCTAGTGCAGTGATTAAACCAGTGGCTTCTGCAGTGGTTAAACCAGTGGCTGCTGCAGTGGTTAAACCAGTGGCTAGTGCAGTAATTAAACCAGTGGCTGCTGCAGTGGTTAAACCAGTGGCTAGTGCAGTGATTAAACCAGGGTCTAGTGCAGTGATTAAACCAGTGGCTAGTGCAGTGGTTAAACCAGGGGCTAGTGCAGTGGTTAAACCAGTGGCTAGTGCAGTGGTTAAACCAGGGGCTAGTGCAGTGGTTAAACCAGGGGCTAGTGCAGTGGTTAAACCAGGGTCTAGTGCAGTGGTTAAACCATTGGCTAGTGCAGTAGTCATCGACTTAATGAAAGGGTTTTAAATCTGAGGAGTGTCCCTTTCCTCATCTTGACTCAATAAAGGCCCTGAAGCCTTTGATCTGGACACTGGCACGTTTGCAAGATGGCTGCCTCAATCGGACTGCACTGGGCTCAGGGCCAGAGTGGGTGTGGAAGTGCTCTCCCTCGGAATGGTTTGAGTGTGAGCTCAGACCCATTCCCAGCCAGCTGTGTGGACAGGTGGGAGTGGAACATCTTCGCCTGGCAACGGAGCCGGGGAAGTGGGAACTGCTGAAGTGACCTTATCCAATTGCTGGTCGGATGTCAAACAGCCGTGATCCGAATGGCATTCCCATGTTTGCACGGCGCAGCTGCCCACTTGGTGCCTTCTGAGAAGTACCTGAAACTCTTTCCCCTCAGCCTTCAACGATGGAATTGAACTTCAGTTCATAAAATATGGGATTGTGAGCTAGTCTCAATGATGGTGGCAGTCAAACCACCATTAACTGTTGGATAAACTCATCTGGTTCACTAATGTCTCTTTAAGGGAAGAAAATCTGCCATCCTTACTGGGTCTGGCCTACACGTGACTCCAGACCCAGAGCAACATGGTGGACTCTTAAAGAGCCTCCCAAAATGACCGAGGAAACCACTTGCTCGAGGGTAAATTAAGAATGGGCAAGAAATGGACAGTGCCACCCACAACCCGTGAAAAAAACATACAATCAGGACCAATTTGGTCAAAATCATAGGTTTTAATGAAGACGGTGAGCAGGTTTGGGAGGAGATTTCATAAGCGTACAGTCGAGGACAAGTGGAGACACAAGTCCTAGTGGTGAAGCAGCGAAAGTAGGGGGATAATTAATAGGTTTGAACTGGAGCAACGCAGAGCGACCTCAAAGAGTAGTATTGCCAGTGGAGGTCACCGAGAAAGGAATGGATGAGGCCATGCTGTGGTGGAGTCTGGAGTGCGACAACAAGAATTAGCAAACCGAACATTCCCTGTTACATCCTTCAGCACTTTGAAGACTGTGATAACCACTTGAATAGCACAAGCGCTCAGGATTAAATCACAAGCACTCGCCCTGGAATGAAAATGAGAATGTAAACACACATCGGGAATCTGTGGGGTTCTTTTTTATCTAGATTAGAATCAGTCCTGTGCAGTCAATGAATCACTTCCCTCAGCTCAAGTCAGCTATTATTGTTAGAAAGCAATAACAAAGACACATTTATGTCTGGCATTGATTCATTAAAAGCAACTCCGATGTAAAGCTGCAGACACACCAAATGATAACCTGGAACAGGATGCTCTTTTTAAACAGGTGCTTTAACCATAATTTGGTTAATTCGGGGGAGGGTCGCTAGATAGGTCCCTTTGAAGCCGAGGCAGAGGAATGAAAGCTCAAACACTAAGCATTTAATCTAATTAACCCTTCACTAGCTGCAGTTAGAGTCACAGAGATATACAACACAGAAACAGTTCCTTTGGTCCAACTTTTCCGTGCTGACCAGATATCCTAAATCAATCTAGTCCCATTTGCCAGCACTTGGCCTATGTCCCTCCAAACCCTTCCTATTCATACACCCATCCAGATGCCCTTTAAATGTTGCAATTGTACCAGCCTCCACCACTTCCTCTGGCAGCTCATTCCATACACACACCACCCTCTGCATGAAAAAGTTGCTCCTTAGGTCCCTTTTGAATCTTTCCCCTCTCACCTTAACCTCTGCCCTCTCGTTCTGGACTCCCCTGTCCCAGGGAAAAGACATTGTCTATTTATCCTATCCATAGAGGTTTTATGTTGTCAGGGTTGGAGGGTTTGAGCTATGGGGAGTGGCTGAATAGGCTGGGACTGTTTTCCCTGGAGCATCGAAGGCTGAGGGGTAACCTCATGGAGGTTTTATAAACCTCTTATGAGGTTACCCCTCAGCCTCTGATGCTCCAGGGAAAACAGCCCCAGCCACTCCCTATAGCCACTCCCTATAGCTCAAACCCTCCAACCCTGGCAACATCCTTAACTTGCATAAATATGGATATGTCCTTTATTTTTCATTATGTGAATGTAAGTGGGAAAGAAGGTGGGCAGATTGTATTCCTGGATTGCCTTTCAATACCCGGGGCCATCCCAAAGAGTTTTACACCCAACTTACGGGCGGCTCGGTGGTTAGCACTGCTGCCTCACAGCACCAGGGTCCTGGGTTCGATTCCCACCTGTCTGTGTGGAGTTTGCACATTCTCCCTGTGTCTGTGCGGGTTTCCTCTGAGTGCTCCGGTTTTCTCCCACAGTCCAAAGATGTGCAGGTTAGGTGAATTGGCCACGCTAAATTGCCCATAGTGTTAGTCAGGGGTAAATATAGGGTGGGGGAATTGGTTTGGGTGAGTATCTCTTTGGAAGGGCGGTGTGGACTTGTTGGGCTGAAGGGCCTGTTTCCACACTGTAGGGAATCTAACCTAATCCTTGAAGCGTACATGTCGTTCTGCTGTAACGTGTGTTTTATTAACGCAATTGGGGATATTGTTTCTAAAGTGTGGACCTTTAAAACATGTGTTAACTGTAATGCGATTACATCGCCAACACTTGAAGTGCTGTTTTTAAAGTGTGATTTTCCTATAACACGGGGTTGCGACCATCGCATTGTGGAAGAGCTACCTGTAGTCACAGTTGCAAGGTATGAAATGCGAAGGCCAGTTTGCACACAGCTTGATCCCACACACTGCTGTAAGCTGACAACCGGGTCATGTTGATTGAGGGATACACCGAGATCTCCCCCATCCTTCTTCAAAATACTGCCCTGGGACCGTTCGCCTCTTCGATGACACTCCCGTAATGGGGATGTTTAGCATTGTGCAAGGCGCTTTATAAATGCAGGTGGTTGTTGATGTCTATCCAATAGGACAGACAGGAGCTTCGGTTTGACATCCTTTCTGAAAGACAGTGAAATTCTGAAGAAAGGATTGCCAAAGCTGAAATGTGGAGAGTGAGGGTTGTGTGGTTCTGAACAGGTTTTGCATGATTGAACATGTCTGGTGTAGGCCAAGACAAAATAGCATTCTTTCCTTCGAGTTGCTTGACAATCCAGGTCAGCCCAGACTATACCGGACTGACTGTGGCTTTATCTGCTTACCGATTCGACAAATGAAATTAATAATACAACAGGCGAGGAGTGTGTATAGAATGGTTTTCTGCACAAATGAATGAATAGTTTTATTGTCAGGTGTATTTCACAAAGGAAAACACAGCAAAATACTGTGAAAGGCTTTTCCACTGAGGCCACAATCCAGTGCCATTTTGAATAGTTTTGAGGATAAGAAGAAAATTGAGGAACCAACAAGAAAACAGGCCAACCTAGATTTGGTTTTCATACAATCCCTACAGTGTGGAAGTAGTCCATTTGGCCCATCAAGTCCACACCGACCCTCCAAAGAGCATCTCACCCAGATCCACCCTATCCCTGCATTTCCCATGGAAATCCACCTAATGTACCCATCCATGGACTCTATGGGTAATTTACCATGGCCAATCCACCTAGCCTGTGCACTTTTGGACTGTGGGAGTAAACTGGAGCACCCAGAGGAAACCCACACAGACACAGGGAGAATTGACAAACTCTACACAGACAGTTGCCTGAGGTTGGAATTGAACCTGGGTCCCTGGCGCTGTGAGGCAGCAGTGCTAACCACTGAGCTACTGTACCACCCTATTGTGAGAAAGGAATAATTGGCAACCTAACCTTTGTGAGGCCGTTTGGTTACTATAATATGATAGAATTCTTCATCAAGGTGAAGAGTGATGTAGTTGGTTTTGGAGACTAAGGTCCTGAATCTAAACACAGAAAAATACAACGGTATGAGGCTGTAGTTGGCAATGACACATTGGTGAAAATTACTTAAAATGATGACAGTGGAAAAGCTTAACAATTGTCTGTTCCTTTCTGTGCAAAAGTGAAACAGGAAGCTGGCCAAACCATAGCTTACAAAGGATATTAGCCATAGCGTTAAATCCAAGGAAGGGGCATGGCAGTTATCCAGACAAAAGCCCACAACAGACCTGATTGGGGGTGATGGTGGAGGGTTGTTTGTTCAGACTGGAGCCCTGTGACCAGCGGTGTTCCACAGGGATTGGTGCTGGGTCCACTGCTGTTTGTCATTTATATAAACTATTACTGAGACCATGGTTAATACGTTTGCAGATGACACCAATTTTTTTAACTTTGTCCACCCAATCCCACACTGGCACCTCCACATCATGACCAAAAGTGATGGTATAGTCTACAGTGAGAAAGGTTATCGAAGATTGCAAGGGGATCTTGACCAATTGGGCCAACGGGCAGATGGTGTTTGATTTAGATGAATGCGAGGTGTTGCATTTCAGTAAAATGAACCAGGGCAGGACTTTTCACAGTTAATGGTAGGGTCCTGGGGTGGGTTGTCAGAGAGAGCTAGATACATAGGTCATTGAAAGTTGTGACACAGGTAGATAAGGAAGGCCTCCATTGTTCAGACCTTTGAGCTGGGACATCATCTTGCAGGGATTTTACAAGTTCTGGTGAGGCCACTTAAAGTCATAGAGATGTACAGCACAGAAACAGACCCTTTGGTCCAACCCGTCCATGCCGACCAGATATCCCAACCCAATCTAGTCCCACCTGCCAGCACTTGGCCCATATCCCTCCAAACCCTTCCTATTCATATACCCATCCAGATGCCTCTTAAATGTTGCAATTGTACCAGCCTCCACCACAGGCTGGGAAACCAGCCCTCCAAAAGCCCTTCCCTGGGCCTTCCCTGATGCTGCTGCAGCCTCACAGGCCAAGTGTCTGAGTCCATTCTACACCATGTGCTGGTGGCTTAGCGGTAAATCCTGAATTTTCATTTTGAACAGTTGTGGGAGAGGGGGTGCCTCCATTTTGAAAATGCCATTTCCCTCGTTTACGTTCCCTAATGCCCTTCTGCATCTTTCAGGCTGGAAGAGTTTTGAGGGTGTGCCCACAAGTGTTCATTTTACTGTCTCAGGAGCCCTGATAAGGAGAGACTGTCCCCAACATTGATTAAATTCTGTACAGTATGGAAACAGGCCCTTCGGCCCAACAAGTCCACACCAACCCTCCGAAGAGTAACCCTCCCAGACCCATTCCCTTACCCTATTCTTACCCCTGACTAATGCACTTAACACTACGGGCAATTTAGCATGGCCAGTTCATCTAACCTGCACGTCTTTGGACTGTGGGAGGGAAGCAGGGGAAACCCACACAGACACGGGGAGAATGTTCAAACTCCACGCAGACAGTCACCCGAGGCTGGAATCGAATCTCGGTTCCTGGCGCTGTGAGGTAGCAGTGCTAACCACTGAGCCACTGTGCCTGCCATTTGTTTCATTCCCTGGGAGCCTGGGATGCCTTAGGATCACCCTTGCTTTCTCCACAGCTAAACCTTGACCAATCTTTGTCAACTTGCCAACCAATTACAGGTATCCCCCACTGCCCAAAAGTAGAGCATTCCCAGGAAACCTTTCACAAGCCGAAAATGGCGGAAAGCGAATATGCATGATTTATATGGGAAAAATTCCGCCGTTTTTCGTAAAAGCGAAAATCCTCTTCTGGTCCACGAAAAGAGGTACTAATGAAACAGTAAAATTAACACTCATTGGCAGACTCCCAAAGCCTGAAAGATGCAGAAGGGCGTTAGAGAACGTAAATGAGGGAGGTGGCGTTTTCAAAATGGAGGTGGAAATTTCAAAATGGAGGCACCCCCTCCCCCACCTCCACAACTGCTCAAAATGAAAACTCAGGATTTGCCACTTTTGTAAAAGTGAAACAGCATAAAGCGAATGCTCAATAAGTAGCGGATACCTGTACCTCTTTTCTCTCCTGTCATGTAAATTGTTGTGCAAAATGTAGTGGAAAAAGAAACACTGAGGCAACATATTTTCAAGTGTATTCCAAAACAAGGGTTCGACTCCTATTGGCCTAAACATGATCGTTTGTGCAGATGTGGAGGAAGTATTAACACAAATCCCCATGATAAAGCTATGTCTAATATATATTATTCAACCTGGAGACCTTAATGGTCATTGGAATTTGAAACCCTTTTGGGTTTCTCAACAACTTGACATTGGTATATTGGACCGAGGGGCAACATGTGAGGAAACTGTTTTCAATCAGCCAACTGGAACCCAGAAAAGAAAGGTGCCTCCTTTGGACAAATCAAGGTTTTACTTGTGATTGGAGAGGGAAAAGGATGGGAGAGGCAGGTTGTAGAGACGTGGGCGAGGGAGAGGCACTGGACAGAGTGAGTCGCTATGATTTGTGGGCAGTGAGTGGCATCACATTGTGCAGCCTTGCCATTGTGAGTGACCGGCCACGTGCCATTCGGGCATGAGTACACACATGACTGTCCTTGCCCATGGGCAAAATTGGCGACGGAGTGTAATTTTGACAACGTGCTCAATGGACATTTTTAATTACCAATTAATCTTGGTGTAAATTCTGGTAAGCAATTACCTACTTAATAGGGTGAGAATTGCTGATATCCACCACTCAAAATCTGGTGAGTGGGGACTCATTCCTTAAGGTATTGAATTGTTCTTAGATATTTTAAGAAATGTCATTTTCTCCCCTCATTTTTCCTTTCTTACTGTCTCAATCCAATATTCTTTTTCCTGTCTGGATATTTCTTTCTGTAACACATTCAGCACCGATTGACCCAATTTCCTTTGATTCCTACTGAGTCCTTAAGTCTTGTTAGTTTGGGAGAAAACCTCAAGGTGTACTCCACTGACTCATCCCTCCCTATCTTCACAAACGTTAGTCAGAGAAGAGTGTTCAGCTCATGTCAGCTACGATTTCAATTTCCATAATCTTTGTGTGCTTATCCTTCCAATTAACTGTGAGCAAACGTTTTATTAATAGATGTTTGTGGGTCACTGAACAATATGGATTTGTACTTCTGTTGTCATGTGGAAGAGTTTAGTTCCATTGACGTGGCCTTTTCCAAATTCTGGATTTGTTCTGGTTGGTGTCATGCTTGTTGATCTCAGTCCAGCAACGCCTCGAATTTAAAATTCTCTGATTTGTGTTTGTGTCCCTTCATGACCTCACCTCTGCTTATCTCTGGACGATCAATCGGCCTTACAAGCCTCAGGAATATCCGTGTCCCTCGATTTTGGAGACCCTAACACACCCTCCCCTCTCAGTCTCCTTCTGTTCATGTCATGTCTTCAGTTGTCTAAGCTGTACGTCCCGGAATTCCCACCCTAATGCCTTCTTGGTCTTTTCCCCCTTCCTTCTAAGGCTCTCATTAAAAGCTGGCCCTTGTGGTCTGAGCTGGGTGTAAGACCCACTCCAGGGTGTGCGTAAAACAAACATGGCTGACGCACAGATGGACTACTGATGGACCATTGCAAATAACCTCTTGATGTTTGAATTAGGAACAGGATTAGGCCCGTTGAGATCACTCTGCCATTCAATAAGACCGTGGCTGGTCTGATTACTCCACATTCCTCCCTTCCCAGAACAACGGAAGACCACCCCGCCCCAGCCTTGCCGTTCAGGAATCTACCCGCCTCTGCCTTAAAAATAATAAGGGACTCAGCTTTTTCCTTATTTTGGAACTGGAGGGTTACAAGGACAGATGTCCTTCTGTGAGAAAAAGATTCTCCTCATCGCCAACTTAGATGGGCTTACCTTCACTTTGAAACATGGATCCCTAGTTCTGGATCTTTCCCACAAGAGAAACATCTTTTCACCACGTCAAGTTCCCTCTTGCTTGTTACCCTTCTAAACTCCAGCGGATACAAGTCTAACCCATTGAGCCTTTCCTCACAAGATAACCTGCCCATTCCAAGTGTTAGTCATTTTAAATCTTTTCTGAACCATTGGCAATGAATTTATATCCTTCATTTAAATAATGAGAGCAGTATTGTACAGAATGCTCCGGAGTGGTCTCACTAGTGCCCTATACAACTGAAGGCTAATCTCTCTATCTTAGTATTCAGTTCCCCTCATGTTAAAGGATAGTATTCCATTCGCTTTCCTAATTACTTGCTGTACTTGTCTTTTGCAACCCGTGCATCAGAATCCCTCCACATCTTAGAGCTCTGCAATCTCTCATCATTAATACTCAGCTAATGTTTTTATTCTTTATTTGAAAATGAATCATTTCTCATTTTCTTACATTATGCTTCCTTAAAATATCTGCCATTGAATCTATATCCCTTAAGCTAAATTGACAGTCCACTTTAGCTAATTCAGCTTTCATTCCTGTGTAATTGCCATGACTTAAGTTTACAATACTAGTCTTAAAGCCACTCTTCCCTCCTTCAAACTGAATAAAATTTCAATCATAGCATGATCACTGCAACCTCGGGGCACCTTTGCTATGAACTCATTAGCTAATCCTATCACATTCTCAGGTCCAGAATAGCTTGCTGTCCCTTTGGATACAGACCATACTGTTCTAACAAACTATCCCGAGAACCTTTAATGAACTCCTCATCTTGGCTACCTCTACTTATCTGATTTCTCAAGTCTATATGTCGATCAAAAACTTGGCTAATTATTATCTTATTTATATAATAAGCTTCTGTTTTTCTCTCTTCATCATATATCCTACTATGTAGTTACAGTTGAGGGATGCCAATCCCATAAATTACTTCTTGTATTTGACGATTCTCATCTCTCTCCAAACTGTTTCTCCATTGTGATTTCCTGAATGTAGCTCATCCCAATCTCTTGGGCTAATACAGTCATTAATTAACAGATCCACCCAGCACCTTTTTCCTAGCTTCCTGTCTTCCTCAAAGCTTTGTATCCTTCAATATTCAGGCGCCAATCCATGTCCTCCATAAGAGATTCAACGAGGCTCTGCCTTCTAGCCTGGGCTTCATAGGTCCCATAGGATTATTCTGGAGGAGAAGTCCTCTGTGGAGTCCTGGCCAATGTCTATCCTCCAATCAACATTAGAAAATTAAGAACAGTTATCTAGTTATTACCACTTTGCCATTGGTGGGAGTTTGTTGAGTGTAATATGGCTGCCATTTGCATTACACACCAGTGATCACACTTCAACTATACTTCATTGGCTATAAAGTGCTCTGACGTACCTAGTGGTCTCAGTAAGCTCTGTGTAAATGCAAGACATCTGTTCTTTTTTGATGAAGCTTTTGGTCCCCTGTCCTTATGTCTCCTAGTCTGACTCGGTGTCAGATTTTACAGTACTAACAATCCCATGAAAGTTATTGAAATGTTTGATTATGTTCAAGGTTCTGCCTGAATGCAAGTTGTGTGCCCAGCTCAAACACTAGCTCAAACTTGTTGACATATGAACAATGAGTTAACATTTCCATGTGATTAATTTATCTCTACATGTGGTTCCTATTTTCCATCCATTATTTTATTTCCAGAGGGTGCAGAATAAGCCCAGTGCCAGTTGTCTTATGATCAGCTTTGAAGTTTGGTCAAGTATTTTGAAATGTTTCATAACATCATAAGCGACAGGAGCAGCAGATGTTGGCCATTTGGCCCATCACCTGCTCTGCAGTTCAGCAAAGCCTGTGGCCTTAACTCCATTTTTCTGCCTAATTACATTTATTCAGGTGATCTGAGCTTCACTCGGTGGGCCAGCATTTATTGACCATTCTAGAGGGCAGGTAAGAGTCAACCACATTTCCATGGGTCTGGAGTCACATGTAGGCCAGACCAAATAACGATGGCAGATTTCCTTCTCTGGGAAGCTTAATATTCTGAGGACATTAGTGAATCAGATGGAATTTTACAAGAATCAGTATTGGTTACATGAGGCAAGATTATTATTCATATTGAGTTCAAATTTCAACCTCTGTTGCGGTGGGATTCAAAACCACATCCCCAGAGCACTCATCTGGGGTTCTTGATTACTAGTCCAGTGACATTTCCAGTACACCACCACCTCCCCACATCTCTCTCTTTATGCCCCATGACTGCTTTGTCAAAAATCTACCTGTGTTTATAATGCAGTGACCCAGTTTCCCCTGGTCACTGGGGTAGAGATCTCTGCCCTTAAATGGGAGAGCTTTTATATTTCATCTGTGCCTCTTATAGTTCTAGAAGAAATAGCCTCTCAGCATCTACTCTGTCACGCCCCCTCAGAATCTCAGTTATTTCCATAAGATGGCCTCCCGTTTTTCTGAACTGCTATACCTTTCCTCATAAGACAACCTCTTCCACCCAGGGTATCAACCTTGTGAGTCCTCTCTGATCTGCTTCCAGTACAAGCCCATGTTTCCATAGCTACACACAGTAGTCCAGGTATAATCTCACCGACGCACTGCACATTGGTAGCGAGTCTTCCATTCTTTTAGATCCTAGCCCCTTTGTAATCAAGGCCAATGTTCCATTGGCCTTCCTACTTATTGTAGCTGCGTGCAGACCTTTTGTGATTCAGGTACAGGGATATCCAGATCCCTTTGTGCTGTCGTGTTACACTAAAGTCAACAAAACAAAGAGGGGTGGATCAATAGTCTGCATGCTTTGGTTGTGGTGCACGAAAACCACAAAACGACTTTTGCGGTTAATGTCGGTGCAGAGAGTCTGCACTGACTCTCTGAAGGGCATCCCATCTGGATTCACCTCACAAACCCTATCTCTGCATTTCCCAAGGCTGGCCTACCCAGGCTGCACATCCCTCGACACTATGGGTTTGGCATGGCCAATCCACCTAACCTGCACATATAGAATCCCCACGGTGTGGGAACAGGCCATTTGGCCCAATACGTCCACACCAGCCCTCTGAAGAGCATCCCACCCAGACCCATCCCTGTAACCCTGCATTCCCCATGGCTAATGCACCTAAATCACATGTCCCTGAAAACTA
Organism: Chiloscyllium plagiosum; assembly: GCF_037043375.1. NCBI lineage: Eukaryota > Metazoa > Chordata > Chondrichthyes > Orectolobiformes > Hemiscylliidae > Chiloscyllium > Chiloscyllium plagiosum. The sequence goes on from NW_028270145.1 coordinate 23,185,327, forward strand.
TGGGTAATTTAGCACGGCCAATTCACCTTAACCTGCACATCTTTGGACTGTGGGAGGAAACCCACGCAGACATGGGGGGAATGAGCAAACTCCACACAGACAGTTGCCCGAGGCTGGAATCGAACCCGGGTCCCTGGCACAGTGAGGCAGCAGGGCTAACCACTGAGCCACTGTGCCACTCTTTCCTCTATTGCAACGTGAGTTTGAATCTAGGTTTAGGATTTGGGAGGTCTTAATGGATATTTCAGTCACAAACCTCTGGCATTCCACAAACTGAGCAAGTTTTACTTAATTGAGTAAACCTAATAATGAAACATTTCTCGCAAGTTACGTCCACAAGGCGCATTCCAGGACTGGTGAAAGGAAACGCAGGCTTGGTCTGTCAGTGCAGAAATATTTTTGTCAACTATTGTAAATGTAGCTGGGATTCACGCGTGCATTTTATCTTAATTATTGTTCTCGCACCAGACATTTTGATACCAGACATTCTTGTCTTCAAAATGAGCAGTAAATCTGTTGTGTAAACAGAGGGAGACCTCCCCTCCCTGCTCTGTCTTGTGTTAGTCTGGGTGACATGCAGCCATTCCTGCCAGCTTGTGTTGCCGACTCTCTGGGCTATCCCTGGAACCTGACAGAATTGAAAACAGCAATAAGCAAATCCTGAGGCAAAAATCATAGGAGGCATTAAGACGCAGAGGGATTTGTACAGGTTGTTCTGCTGTAACACGCATTTTGTCAACGCCCGTTCTCTGTAACGTGATTGATGAATTGGGGACGTTGTTTCTGAATCCCAAACTTTTAAAAAGTGTGTTGGCTATAATGCAACACCTTAAGCGCTGTTAAGCGTGATTTTTCTATAACGTGACGGTTGCGTATTCGAAAAGAATGAGAACTCTTTGTGATCATTTTGTCTGTTCGCTATCAAGGCAATCTCTCCATTTGCAGAATGAAGACCCTGTTTGCTTTTCGATTGGGTTTTTTGGAGGCAGCGGACTATAGGGCTCGGTCGTGTTGGATGACCGAAGATTGGGGGGAGAGGGTGCTGCTGGGTTGTGAGAGGCAGGAAGTCATGTGATGAAATCGCCAGGGAAATGTTGATGTGACAACGCAGCGAGAACAGTTAGCTGTCAACCTTCACTTGTGGATCTGTGGGTAGGTTCTGATTGGTCAGTGTGTCCCCATAGAGATGGAGCAGGGTTTGACTGTCTCCATAACTGTTTATTTTGGAAAAGGTGCACTTTAGGGGAGAGGTGGGTGCCGCGCTCAGAGAGGGAGGGTGCCGCGCTCAGAGAGCAAGGGCCACATTTAGAGAGGGAGGCACTCTTTCCTTTCCCGCTCACTCTGAGCGAAAGATCTAAGCTCCTTCTGGTCTTCAGGGGCCTCCAGCGACCTCCGGCTTTGAGATTACACTCGCCTCTGGCCACTGATTGGCCAATCCAGACAAAAGTGACATCAGGTGACCCCCGACCCTGAGACAGTGCAGGGTCACACCCTGAGAACTTGAGTGTGGATCACCTACCCACTGACATCCCATTACACCATCACCTCCTCCTGACCTGGGACACACAATATCCTCTAGGGCCAAAGTGAGGACACTGCAGATGCTGGAAATCAGAGCTGAGAGTGTGGCACTGGATAAAGCACAGCGGGTCAGGCAGCATCTGAGGAGCAGGAGAATCGACATTTCAGGCAATCAGGAATGAGGCTTGGGGGCTGAGAGATAAATGGGAGGGCGGGTGGATGGGGCTGGGGGGAGGGTAGCTGGGAGTGCGATGGGTGGATGGAGGTGGGGGTAATGGTGGTAGGTCGGAGAGGAGGGTGGACTGGAAAGGTGGGAAGGAAGATGGACAGGTAGGACAGGTCATGAGGGAGTCCTGCCCCTCGTCTCTCTGCTGTTTGATAGACGGTTGATGGCTGGTCAGGTAGAGAAGCCTCCTTTGAAATCCTGAAGGGTCTCGGCGAGTTAGAACAAAGAACAAAGAAAGTTTACAGCTCAGAAACTGTAAACCCGATCCAAATCTACTGTCTAAACCAGTCGCCCAATTCCTAAGCATCTGTATCCCTCTGCTCTGCACATACTCATGCATCTGTCCAGAGGCATATTAAGTCTACCGTGCCTGCCTCTCCCACCTCTGCTGGCAACGTGTTCCAGGTGCCCACCACCCTCTGTGTAAAGTACTTGCCGCGGGTATCCCCCTTAAACTTTCCACCTCTCACCTTGAAAGTGTGACCTCTTGTTATTGAATCCCTCACCCTGGGGAAAAGCTTATCTCTATCCACCCTGTCTATACCCTTCATGATTTTGTAGAGCTCAATCAGGTCCCTCCCCCCCCCCCATCTCCTTTTTTCTAGTGAAAACAATCCTGACCTACTCAAGCTCTCTTCATAGCTAGCACCTTCCATGCCAGGCAACATCCTCGTAAACCTTCTCTGCACCCTCTCCAAAGCGTCCACATCCTTTTGGTAATGCGTGCAGTTCTGTGGGACCTTCCCAGGATGGAGTCACAGGATACTGAGCTGATAGTGCCTCGATTTGAAATGCATTCCGATGGGAGGGAAAGAAAGGGAAGGAACTGGCTCAGTGCTTGGCACAGATTTAGGCTGGCAAACCTCCAGCATTCCCAAAATATTCAAGGAATAGCCTGGGAAAGAAAGAGTTCCAGTCTACTGAGGGATTGAAATTGCACTGCAGCAAACTGGACTTTAGGTAAACTTCCCCGAGTCGTTTCCTCCAGGGTGTAATTCACATTCAACACACATCATCAGTGAGGTTAAGCAAGGACAGATAATAAAAGCTAGCCGCACACACCTACCTCGCTCGCCAAGCTCTCACTGAGGGACATAAGTCGGTAAATGGGATCGGCAAAGTAGATATCGAGAGGACGTTTCCCCTTGTGGGCCAATCGAGACCGAGATGTCATGGATTTTAGGATGAGGGGTAGCGGATTTCAAACAAAAGTGAAGAAGAATGAGTTCTCTCAAAGGGTTGTTGTCAGTCTGTGGAGTTGACCCCCCCCCCCCCCCAGAGTGTGGTGGATGCTGGGACATTGAGTCAATTGAAGGAGGAGATAGATTGTTAATGAGTCAAGGGTTGAAGGGTGACAGGGAGCGGGGAGAGAAGTGGAGTTGAGGCCGAGATGAAATCAGTCTTCATCGTATCAAATGGCGAAGCAGGCTCAGGGGACGGAATTACCTACTCTTGCTGCTAATTCTTACATTTTTGTGAGACTGTGGGGAGGGGAAAGCCACACAGGAGTATCCCGGGCTCAGAGAGCTTGGCATTTGCTGGTCTCGGATAAGCTCTGACATTGGCCAGACGGATCAGTCACTGATCCCGCACTTCAGAAATGCTGCTTAGGCTGGAAAACAGCAGGGTATGCCCTGAAGTGGTGAAGGCGCCATCAAAATGCAGCAAGTGAATCTCCACAAGCGCTTTAATGATCTATCTCAGTTTGCTTCTCAGTTGACGTTCCGCCTTCCTGCCAGGGGTTGCTTTGCTGAATAAAATCCTATTTTGTGTTGATAGTGGTGGCTTCCTGATATAACCCCTCAGTGGCTGGCTGTCCCCATTGCTCATGGGGACTCCTCTTGTCCTGCAGTAAGGCAGAGGTTATTTCTGGGGAGCAGGGAGACTGTGTTCTGGAACAGGGGCTCCCTGTCTGTTAGGGGACTCACAGCCTGATGCTGCAGATTCAGAGTGGCCTGTGATGAGGTTTGTCCAGGCTATTGTACCAGATTACACCTCCACAGGAACGCAGTGTATGACCCCCTCCCCCCCCAAACCCTGTAACCTCTCTCCCCGCCCCCCTCCCTGCCCCCTCTCTCTCCCTGCCCCCCTCTCTCCCCACCCCCTCCCTGCCCCACTCTCTCTCCCCACCACCGCCTGCCCCTCTCTCTCCCTGCCCCTCTCTCTCCCAGCCCCCCTCTCTCCTCACCCCCTCCCTGCCCCACTCTCTCTCCCCACCACCCCCTGCCCCTCTCTCTCCCTGCCCCTCTCTCTCCCTGCCCCTCTCTCTCCCTGCCCCTCTCTCTCCCCGCTCCCTCTCTCTCCCCGCTCCCTCTCTCTCCCTGCCCCCTCTTTCTCCCTGCCCCCTCTTTCTCCCCGCCCCCTCTCTGCCCCTCTCTCTCTCCCTGCCCCCCTCTCTCTCCCCACCCCCCCGCCCCTCTCTCTCCCCACCCCCCCGCCCCTCTCTCTCCCTGGCCCCCACTCTCTCCCCGGCCCCCACTCTCTCCCCGCCCCCCCCGCCCGCTCTCTCCCTGCCCCTCTCTATCCCTGCCCCCCGCCCCTCTCTCTCTTCCTGCCCCCCCCTCTCTCCCCGCCCCCTCCCTGCACCCCTCTCTCTCCCTGGCCCCCCTCCCTGCCCCCCTCTCTCTCCCTGCCCCCCCTCTATCACTCCCCCATCTCTCTCCCTGCCCCCTCTCTCTCCCTGTCCCCTCTCCCTCACTGCCCCCTCTCTCTCCCCACGCCCTCTCTCTCCCCGCCCCCCTCTCTCTCCCCGCCCCCCTCTCTCTCCCTGCCCCCCTCTCCCTGCCCCCACTCTCCCTGCCTCCTCTCTCACCCTGCCTCCCCTCTCTCTCCCTGCCCCCACTCTCCCTGCCTCCCCTCTCTCCCTGCCACTTCTCTCTTCCTGCCCCCTCTCTCTACCTGCCCCCCTCCCTGCCCCACTCTCTCTCCCTGCCTACCCTTCTCTCCCTGCCCCCGCCCCCCTCCCTGCCTCCCCCTCTCCCTGCCCCCCTCTCCCTGCCCCCCTCTCTCTCACTGCCCCCTCTCCCTGCCTCACTCTCTCTCCCTGCCCCACTCTCTCTCCCAGCCCCCTCCTCTCCCTGCTCCCATTCCCTGCCTCCCCTCTCTCTCCCTGCCTCCCCCTCTCCCTGCCCCCCTCTCCCTGCCACCCCTCTCTCTCAATGCCCCGCCCTCTCTCCCTGCTGCACTCTCTCCCTGCCCCCCTCTCCACGCCCCCCTCTCTCTCCCTGCCCCCTCTCTCTGCCCCTCTCTCTTCCTGCCCCCTCTCTCCCTGCCCCCCTCTCTCTTCCTGCCCCCTCTCTCCCTGCCTCCCTCTCTCCACGCATCCCTCTCTCCCTGCCCCCCTCTCTCTCTCCCTGCCACCCCCTCACTCCCTGCCCCTCTCTCTCTGCCCCCTCTCTCCCTGCTCCACTCTCTCTCCATGCCCCCTCTCACTCCCTGCACCCTCTCTCTCCCTGCCCCCCTTCTCCCTGCCCCTTGCCCCACTCTCTCTCCCTGCCCCACTCTCTCTCCCTGCCCCCCCGCCCCCTCTCTCTCCCTGTCTCCCTCTCTCTCCCTGCTCCCCTCTCTCTCCCTGCCCAACCTCGCTCTCCCTGCCCACCCTCTCTCTCCCTGCCCACCCTCTCCCTGCCCCCCTCTCTCTCACTGCCCCACCCTCTCTACCTGCCCTCCTCCCTACCACCCTCTCTCTCACTGCCACACCTGTCTCTCCCTGTCCCCCACTCTCCCTGCCCTCTCTCTCACTGCCCTCCCCTCTCCCTGCCCCCTCTCTCTCCCTGCCCCTTCTCTCTCCCTGCCCCTTCTCTCTCCCTGCCCCCTCTCTCTCCCTGACCCCCTCTCTCCCTGACCCCCTCTCTCCCTGACCCCCTGTCTCCCTGCCTCCCCTTCTCTCTCCCTGCCCCCCCTCTCCCTGCCTCCTCTCTCTGCCCCCCTCTCTCCTTGCCCCTTCTCTCCCTGCCCACCTCTCTCCATGCCCCCTTCTCTCCCTGCCCCCCTACTCTCCCTGCCCCCTCTTCCTGCCCCTTTCTCCCTGCCCCCCTCTCCCTGCCCCCTCTCTCTCCCTGCCCCTTCTCTCTCCCTGCCCCCCTCTCTCCCTGTCCCCCTCTCTCCCTGCCTCCCTCAATCCCTGCCCCCTCTCTTTCCCTGCCCCCCCTCCCTGCCCCCCTCTCTCCCTGCCCCCCTCTCTCCCTGCCCCCTCTCTCCCTGCCCCTCTCTCTCCCTGCCCCCTCTCTCCCTGCCTCCCTCTCTCCCTGCCCCCTCTTTTTCCCTGCCCCCCCTCCCTGCCCCCCTCTCTCCCTGCCCCCTCTCCCTGCCCCTCTCTCTCCCTGCCCCCTCTCTCTCCCTGCCCCCCTCTCTCTCCCTGCCCCCCTCTCTCTCCCTGCCCCCCTCTCTCTCCCTGCCCACTCTCTCTCCCTGCCCCCTTTCTCTCCCTGCCCCCACACTCTCGCTGCCCCTTCTCTCCCTGCCCCCCTCTCTCCCTGCCCCCTGCCCCCTTCTCTCTCCCTGCCCCCTCTCTCTCTCTGCCCCCCCTCTCTCCCCGCCCCCTCTCTTCTTCCCCCCCCTCTCTCCCCGCCATCCTGTGCTCTTGCCCTTCTCTCTGCCCCTCTCTCCAGCTCCCCCCCATCTGTGCCCCCACTCTCCCCTGCCCCCCCCCCAGTGCCACCCCCTCGAAAAAGGCTTTCATTCTGACGTAACACTCAGCCTGTCTGGTGTGAAACGCTGACTGTGCCTTCTCTCCTTCCCGCATGCTGCCAGGCCTGCTGAGTTTCTCCAGCACTCTCTGTTTGTGTTCTCGGAAACTGGAGCTCGGGCCGGTGCTGTGTCCGGTGTCTGCGGTGTCCCGGGACATGGCAACTATCCTGCTCTTCCCACGTGGAACGGACTGCGCACCAGATGAGACTGAGATGCCCTGCGTTGCTTGTATTTATTAAACAGAGCAATACTCGAAAAACGCAGCCGCTCAGAGCCTGAAATTGCTCCTGCCTTGAGCCCTGTTAATGATGTGCACGGTTTCAAAATCTCAGAACTGCTGCTGAAGGAGGCCATTCAGCCCATTGTACCTGCACTGGCCTGTCATCATTACCCCCATGCTAGCTCCCTGCTTCCCCCCCACCAATAGCCTAGCTCGTTATGTCTATCCAAATAATCGACCAGTCTGTGCTTCCCATTCTGTCCAGGAGCAAATACAGTTTTTTTAATAATCATTCGCAGGATGAGGTCATCACTGGGTAGACCCCTGATTGTTAGGGTCCATTGCTGTAGGCCTGGAGTCACATGTAGAGCTGACCGGGTAAGGATGGCAGTTTCTTTCCCTAAAGGACAGTTGGGAATTCCCAACGGTCGGTTCATGGTCAACATTATACTCTGAATTGCAGATTTTTAAATCAAATTCAAATTCCGCTACCTGCAGAATGTGACCCCGGTTCCCCAGGACATTAACTGGGGCCCTGGATTAACAGTCTGGTGATAATATCACTCGGCCACCAGCTCGCCCTGGCTTATCATCCATGCTCGGGTTACAGTCTCTGAGGGATAAATACCGTCCGGGATACTGGGGCGGAGTCCCACGCTCTCCATCAGGGTAGCACGATGCGGTGTTTCACAAGTGGGAAACGCAGGTTCACTTTCCGGTCTTATCGGCGCCTCCGACTGTGCGGCACTCCCTCGGCGTCGCACTGAAATGCCAACCAGGTATTCCGCACGGAGCAGGCTGTATCCTTACTTGGAGATGGAGAGCCGCCAGGGGCAGAGCTAGCAATGGCAGACTCACCCTGCTGTGAGGGAGCATCCAGGGAATATCTAACCTTCCCACGTGGCCGAGGACTGCGTCCGGTTATTACTACCTCGCATTTGTGTGCTGTGAGTTGATTCCGTGGGGAGAGAATCTGAGCTGTGTGGTTGGAGGAGCGTGTGAAGGAGTCGGGAGTTATTTTACCCCCTTACCTGTCACAGGAGCCCTCTGGGCTGGGCTGAGGCAGTGCTTTCTGGGAGCAGATTGGGGGCCCTGGCACACTTGGAAATCTCGGAGAGAGCCTCAACCAACCACGAGATTCAAGGTGACTTTGTCAATGGAAAGATCAAACAAATGTAAACCAGTCGAGATGAAAAGTGAGAGCAAATGGGTGTTGACGTGAAACTGTTTCTTTCTAAGTGCTCCCTAAATTCTTGGAGCTGTTTGTTGAAACGAATCACTGTCAGCCATCTTTCCCCTGCTTGTAAATCTGTGTCGAGGCATGTCGGATGTGCTTCTCGAATGCTTTCTGACAGGGTCTAGGGGTGGGGGGGTGTGTGCGATCATCATTGCTTGTAGTCTCAGAGTCAGCTCATTAACCGTTCCTGTAATTCTGCCATTTCCTGTAGCCGGGGAGCCGAGCAATCAGTGTTTACAAATCACTATGTTTGGGCAGGGAGTGAGCAAAAGGCAATTATACAAGCAGATACTGCACCTTCAATTTGCACAGCATGTTTTGTCTTTTACTCTCTGCGACTGCAGCCTTTTTGAAAGAACACTAGAGAGTAAATTGCAATTAACGTAGAGATCTGAAGAAAGGTCATGGGGCCCGAAACGGTAACTCTGCTTTCTCTCTACTGATGATGCCAGACCTGCTGAGTTTCTCCAGCAATTTTGGTTCTTGTTTGAGAAATTAGATGTCACTATGTTAGAACGATCTGATTTTCCTCTCTCTCTCTCTCTCTCTCTCTCTCTCATCACTTTGGTCTTTCATAGCTCTTCCCTTTCCCTTCCCTCTCACTTATGTTCCTCTCTTCTCTTCATTTCTGGCCGTACCCTCAGTTTCTCCTCTTTCTCCATCTCTCTCTCCCTCCTCCTTCTCCCACACCTCTCGTTCTCCTCTTTCTCCATCTCTCTCTCCCTCCTCCTCCTCCCACACCTCTCGTTCTCCTCTTTCTCCATCCCTCCTCCTCCTTCCACACCTGTCACTCACACTCTATCCCTTTCTCCCCCACCTCTCACTCTGTGGTCTCCTACCTGGCCAATCTCCTCCCTTTCTCTCTATCCTTCTTATCTCTCCCCCTCCTTCCCTTCACTATCCCTCTCTCCACTCCCTTTTTCCATCCTCTCCATTCTCCACTCTTTCCGGTCCCCATCTCTTTCTCTCTCTCTCTCTCTCACTCACACTCCCTCTTCTCTCTGCACACAATCAGAGAATGGTTATACCATGGAAGGAGACCATTCAGCCCATTGTATTGTGCCAGTCTCTGCAAGCGTAGTGCAGCTAGTTCCTCTTTATCTCTTTTTCTCTCTCTGTACCCCCTGGTTTTGAAATAGCTGTTCTGATACTTCCTGGGATACCGTCCCACCAAATGTGGCTTTTCTTTCACTCATCGTTCAAGTGATCCAGCCTTCAAAAGACCTCTGCATCAAAGGTTAGGTGATGATTTGGTGAAATGGAGGGAATGAAGGGAGGAATAGGCGGGGAAAATAAAACGCCTAATTAATGAGGAGGTGCTACCTCCGAAAAACCCCCTGTTGATGGCAGTCGGGAAGCGAAGGCACTTCATGTCTGTCGAACCTTTTGCACCCTCAGCCCGCCTGTGGTGTCGTACAGCTGAGAGGATTTTACTTCAGAATGCAGCCACTGTGGTGGTGTGGGGATTGTGGAAGCCATTTTATGCACAGCAAGAGTCCCCCCTCACGCGCACACAGACAAAGACAGACGCGCGCACACACACTGATCATATTTCTCACTCATTGTTGGTCGAGGAGTAAATACCTGCCTAGGGACTGGGTAGAGTTTCTCTGCTCTTTTCCTGAAAGCGCGGCAATGGGGTTATTTACGTTCACCTGGGAAGGGGAACTGGGAACTCTGCTTTCTTGCCCTGTTCCCATTTAAAAAGGAACGGCCCCTTGGACAATGCAGCACACCCTCAGTCCTGCACTGGAAGGGCCCTGCTGCATCTCCAGGTTGGGACCTAAGCGCGCGCACACAAACTGTAACTCTGAGGTGACTGCGCGAGCTGTTAGGAGTAGGAATACTTGTAGCTATTAGGTAACACAGAATGGGCAATACAGACTCTTTCTGGTCCAGAGGAGGATGTACCACAGCACTCTTACAGGGTCCAAGCGTAATGGATTGAAAAATTATAATCTCGTGGAAGACAGTAGTTTCTTTTGCATTTTGTATCCACATTGGATGCTTCTCCATCACCCCAGCCCCTGTTTTTCACCCTCTCGCCAAGAACCCAAGCCATGGCCTGATGTTATTTGGAGCATTTTCGATAATTTGCCTTGTTTGAAGAGGTCTGTCTTTAATCCTACAGAAGCACAAGAGCTTTCCCCCTGTCTCAGACCAAATACCTACCTCGCAGATAATCTCGCTTGAAACAAAAAGCAGAATCTGGCCATATGTTGGTTATGGGAGCTTGCTGTGCACACTTTGGCTGCTGTGATTTCTGCACCGCTGCAGGGCCTTCGCTGGAGGTCAAGTGCTTTGGGTGGGGGGGTGGGCCATGAGATTGTTAGGCAAATACAAGCCAGCCTCCAGTGGAAGGTAGCCAGCAGTAAGCTGGTTGTTATATGTGTGGGGAGACCCGACAAGCTCTCAGACAGCAACACCTCGAAGCAGGCACCCGAGGGCCACATGGGAGGTCGCTACCAGTTGGCTGGAGTTAACCGAGCTGGTATCCCAGTGCAGAGAGCTCCGTGTGTGTGTTATCACCTTCAAACAGGGCGTATGTTTGCTGGAGGGGGAGGAGGTAGAGGTCTGACACTGGGAGCTGCTGCTGTTTGATACGAGAGAGCAAGTACAGGCAGCACATGGTTAAGGATGTGAGGAGAGGGGCTTGGCTTTTGAAGTAGGAAGTGTGAAGGTTAATTCGAAGGGATGAGGGGATGGTCGTTATGGTATCTGTGTGTGTATCTGTGTTTGTGTGTGTGCGTGTGTGTTGTCTCTGTGTGTGTGTGTGTGTATATCTGTGTGAGGGTGTGTGTCTCTGTGTGCATCTCTGACTGTGTGTCTGTGTGTATGTATCTGCTTATGTCTGTGCATGTGTCTCTGTCTGTGTGCATCTCTGACTGTGTGTGAGTCTCTGTGTGCGTGTCTCTGTGCATGTCTGCGTGTGTGTGTGTGTGCGTGTCTGTGTCTGTGTGTATCTGTCTCTATGGGTGTGTGCCCGAACTTCGTGAAGGGGGGGAGATTACTGAGAGAGGTTTGAAGCCAGATTGACTGCAAATCGCTCCAAAGAATTCAGTCTGGGAACAGATGCAGAAACGGAGAGGGAAGGTATTCCTAATTGTCAGTGGGACTGTGGCCAAGTTGTTAGCAGAACATTGGCTCAGTCTGCTGCCTTTCTGCTGAGTGCGTTGTGTGTGAATAGAAGCCCAGCTCTGTTTGAAACTCATTAACCTTGTCCCGGGAACGCCAAGCACAGGGAGCCAATGACGAGCGGCCTCCCAACGAGAGTGATCCAGCCCCACCTCCTGGCTCTCGCTGTGGTTTTTATAGTGTGAATGGGGCGCGGGGGAGCGGGTGTGTTCAGTGCGGGACACGTTCGGTACTAACACCAGCTCTCTCAGCACAGCCAGTACAGTGCGGCTCGCCTTCACAGACTGCAATGAGTACAGCAGCAACGCTTGTGCTGCTCTGCCTGATCTGGGGAGCTCTCCCCCAGGCCTGCTGCTGGTTAAACTGGTTCGGAGCCAAGAAGCCGACCACGACGGTGCCCACCATCACGACCCGACAGGTCACCTCTACCTCTGAGGGGCGCCCGCCCAGAGCCCAGCATGGAGCGGACGTCACAGGGACCACTCCGATCACCAACGAGCAGTGGGTGGGAATGCCGGAGGGAGAGGAAGTGACCACTCGGCTCAGCGATGCCCACAAGGGGTCAGGGGGGAGCAACCCTGTCACGGGGGCACTCAACGCGACGGAGGGTGCCTGGGACGGCGCGTTGAATTCCACGGTCCAAGCGGGGACGCTGCTAGCAGCGTCCACCCTGGTGGCGGGAGAAGCTTCCGGAACAGCGACCCCGGCTCCAGCCCTCACTGAGGCTGGCACACCACCGGGGCCTACCGCGACCGGCGGAGGTCAGACGGAGCGTTTGGTGACAGCTGTCGGGCCTGCAGGTCGGGCCTTGACCACGGAGGAGGCATCGTCATTGGCGTCGTCTTCCTTGGAATCCTCCTCTCCTTCGCTCAATGCCTCCCTGTCCTACACCACCTCGCCCTCCGCCCTGGCGACTCCTCACCGCCCGGACTCGGACTCAGTCAACGTTACCACAGCCGCCCCCTCCTCCAAGCCGTCCTGCGGCCCCCACTGTCCAGGTAGCGCCCTAGGGACAGCGGTGCAGCCTGCTAACCGGCGGTCGGCTAATCTGACGGGCGACGGGTCGCCGGAGGGCGGGCAGTTTGGCTCGGGCACCGCGTCCAGGTTCCGGGAAGATGGCTGGGAGGCGACGGCAGGAGACGGCTTGGCTGCTGCTGGAGGAAGCCCGTGGACAAACCATCGAGTGCATGAAGCCTCCAGCTCGTCACCGCTGAGAGCTGGGCCTTTGATTAATCAGCTATCCCATGATGCTGTAGGAGGTGGCCACAAAATGGTGACCGGGAAGGGTGGGAACCGGAGTGACGGCCAATCACCTCTCAGCGCTCCGAGCGCCAGTGATCACTCTAAGCATGATGGGATAGTACTGGATAATTCAAGCCGTGCTATTATGCTGGTGTTTAATCAGAATGTGACTAATGGTGTGCTGGGTGCCCTTGCTGCTACTGCTGCTGCTGCTGCTGCTGCCGCTGACCTCGGAGCTAAGCTAGATTTACTAACCTCCACTAAGGCTTCTGATCCAGATTTGCGGAAGGCCGTGCCAGGCTCTGGAGCCCCTTTGCCCCCCAGCTGCGCCCCTCTGCCACCCTCTCTGAGGTTCTGCCACCCACTAGGCCGTGGGGGCGTCCGGCTCCCGAACCACCTGCATCAGGCCAGCGTGGCGGAGATCCAGGAGGCGGCGCAGAGCTGGGGGGCGCTCCTGGCTTCCGGCTGCCACCCTGGCCTGGTGCCGTTCCTCTGCCGCCTGCTGGCACCGAGGTGCGGACCCCCCCGGCAGCGGGAGGCGCCTTGCCGCGGGCACTGCGAGGCCGTGCAGGACCATTGCTGGATGGAGCTGGCGGGCAGTGGCCTGCAGCTGCCCTGCCACCTCCTCCCCGATGCCGAAGAGGGGCGTGGGTGCCAATCTCTCATGGTCGGCAGAGGTAAACAAACACAAAAAAAACCCCCACCACGCCCTCCTCCCCACTTCAGCTGGTGCAGTGGGACTCTGACGTGAGACGCAAAGGTACCTTATCAGTCTTATCGTGGAACGAGCGCGTGTTGAGGTGTTTTAATGTCTCGACAGCAACCTGCATTCACGTAGCACCTTTTAGATGGCAAAATGCCCTGAGCTGCTACTGAGGCGCATTTTTTTTGGGGGCACATGGTCTGTCTACAAACCTGGTCCATGGGGTGGGTTTTAAGCCGTGTGACGGAGAGTGGAGCAAGGCGGACGGGTTGGGGTGGTGTTGCTGCTGCCTTTGGTATTCTGTGGCCGGGCAGTGCAGCAGTCAGTGGTTATAGGGGTGGTGGAGGGGGAGAGGGGGGCATGGGGCGAGAGTGGGGGATTATGATGGGAGTCCAGAACTGGAGGAGGGCAGGGGTCTTACAGGGGGTGACGGACGATGGAGAGGGACATGCAGAGAGAGGGGGAGGGGTTTGGGGAAGCCAGGGAGTGGGGGGGGGTTAGAGGTCAGAGCTTAATGATGGAACCTGGGGTTAGTGAGCGCAGGGCGATGGGTGTGCTCGCTGTAATCAGGAAATGGCACAGAAAGTACTTTCTTCAGTTTTAGCAACTTACAAATGCCTGGTTAGCAGGGTAGTACAAGCAACTCCCTGTAATCAGGGGCAGAGAGTGACCTTGCCCAAGTGAGCGAGATTTTAACTCTAGCCGCTCCCAACTGGGGCTGTTCCTGCTGCAGTAGGTGACTGGACTGCTGCTTCTCAAGCTGACAGTTATAGAGTAAATGTTCATGCTTTGAAGAGAAATTTTGGTTGGAATTACTGCAGTAGGGAACATGCAGACTACAAATGTACGCCATGTGTGGCTGACACTCCTGGTTTGTTTATAATTCCAATGGGACTTAAGAGGCTAAAGATGAGTTCTCTTCAGAATTCCACTTCAACGTAATTGGTGCTGACAGTTTTAATTTAATACCACGATTCTCACTTAGTTCATAAAACCAGCTGGCTAGATCCTGGTGGCTAATTAATGGTGACTCGCTCTCAGGACGGGGGTTGTGTGTGAGTAGAGTGTGAGAGTGAGTGTGAGTAGGGGGAGTGCGTGAGTGAGTGGGGGAGTGAGAGTGAGTGTGTGTAGGCGGTTGTGAGTGAGTAGAGGGCGTGTGAGTGTGAGTGTGGGGGATGTGTGTGTGTGAATGTGTGTAAGGGGTGTGTGTGTGTGAGGGGTGTGTGTGTGTGTGAGGGGTGTGTGTGTGTGTTGGGGGGGTGTGAGTGCATAGGGGGCGTGTGAGTGTGTAGGGGGGTGTGTGAGTGTGTGTGGGGGGGTGTGATTGAGTGAGTGTAGGTGGTGTATGAGTGCGTAGGGGGCTTGTGAGTGCGTAGGGGGCGTGTGAGTGTGTGTGGGGGATGTGTGAGTGCGTGTGTGGGGGGTGTGAGTAAGGGAAGTGTGAGTGAGTAGGAGGAGTGTGAGTGGGGGGTGTGAATGAGTAGGAGGAGTGTGAGTGGGGGGGTGTGAATGAGTAGGGGGAGTGTGAGTGGGGGGAATGTGAGAGTGGGGGAGTGTGAGTGAGTGTGAGTAGGGGGAGTGTGAGTGAGTAGGGACTATGTGAATGGGGAAATATGATGTGAGTAGTGTGAGAGTGTGTATAGGGGCAGATGAGTGTGTGTAGGGAGTGTGTGGGTGTGTGTCTGGGGGTGTCAATGTGTGTGAGTGAGTCAGTGTGCATGATGTGTGAGGGAGCTGGTACGAGAGTGATGGTCTGTTTTCCATCGTATCAAACTGAAAAAAGCATTGCTTTTCCATTCTGTGAAAATAATGTGGATGACAAGCACTGATGCTAAACTTAAACAATTCACTCCTCTTATGGAATTGTTAAAAATACCTGCAACTGCACTGGCCCGGTTCTGCCAAACTTCATTGAAAAGCTGCCCTGCTTTGAAATGCTCGTGCAGACAGCTGTTGACTGACTGACTTAAAATGGACCAGTGATACGCAGCTTTTACAAAACTGCTGAACATCGGTCTCCTGTAGAAACCCTGCTCCAAGCATAACATTCCTTTGCAAACTGGGGCTGAGAAGGTTCCAACTGTAGAAGGGGCTGAGATGGTCAGACAATCGGTGCATTGTCTGATTTGCATCAGGGTGCACTGATCGTCTTGGATAGGGAGGTGCTCAGGGGAACAGGATTGTGAAGTCAGTACCAGGGAAATCTAGGTGCAATGGGACTTTTTGAAACTAACTCTCCCATTGGCTATCTTCCCGAACTGTTATCTCCTTGTCCCTCTGACCTTGTCTCTGTCTTGTGCAGTTTGCAATCTGCTGAAAACGGCCGAAGAAGGAAAACGCCAGTCTGACTTTCTGAAAGATTTAGCAAGACTTTTATCATCAATGTTACCCTAATTGTTTTTACAATCCAGGGCCTGGTGAAGTGCGGGCTGTTTCTATGAGACAGCTTTGGTTCTCAAATTCTGAAGGGTTTGACTCATGAAGAAATGAGTGTTGACCAGGTTTGCTTGCACCCTTTGGAGTTTAGATGAACGAGATGTGACCTTATTGAAATGCACGTGTTTCCGAGGAGGTTAGAGAGGGT
Organism: Chiloscyllium plagiosum; assembly: GCF_037043375.1. Classification (NCBI taxonomy): domain Eukaryota; kingdom Metazoa; phylum Chordata; class Chondrichthyes; order Orectolobiformes; family Hemiscylliidae; genus Chiloscyllium; species Chiloscyllium plagiosum. The sequence goes on from NW_028270145.1 coordinate 23,200,884, forward strand.
AGCTGCTGAGATTATATTTCCCCTTGTAGAGGGGTTCAGAACGAGTGGGGACCGTTTGAAGATAAATCATAGAATCCCCACCCATGTGGAAACAGGCCCTTCGGCCCAACAAGTCCACACCAACCCTCCAAAGAGTAACCCACCCAGACTCATTCCCCGACACTATTACTCTACGTTTAACCCTGACTAATACACCTAACCTATACAACCCTGAACACGATGGGCAATTTAGCATGACCAGTTCACCAAACTTGCACGTCTCTGGATTGGGGGAGGAAACCCACACAGACACTGGGAGAATGTGCAAAATCCACACAGATAGTTGTCCAAGGCAGGAATCGAACCCAGGTCCCTGGTACTGTGAGGTAGCAGTGCTAACCACTGAGCCACCGTGCTGCTAAGGTGTGGGTGAGGAGGAATTTCCCCTCTCTGAGGTTTGTGAGGCTGTGGAATTCTCTTCCCAGTGGAGGCTGTGACATTGAATATGTTCAGGGCTGAGTTCAATAGATTTCTAATCAATCAGGAGTCAGGAATTAGGCAATAGAATGGAGTTTAGATCATGACCAGCTCAACCCTGACTTTATTGAGACTCGAGATGCTGAACAGCTACGGTCATAGAGTCATACGACGTAGAAACAGGTCCTTTGGCCCACCATGTATATGCTGACCAACTAACTACACTAATCCCGTAGCTTAAAATGGCCGGGTATTCTAAGTGCATATCCAGATTGCACCTTAAATGTTGCGAGAGAACCAGCCTTCACCACCCACACAGGCAGCACATTTCATATTTCTACCGTCCTCTGGGTGAGGAAATACTTTCCCAGATCTCCACTCAACCACTTGCTCCTGCTACCTCCTCCTGCTCCCAATTCTCGTGCCCTTGTGTGCCTGAATTGATTTTAAGTGTGTAGTTTGTTCATTTGATGGGCTGAAGGGCCTCCCATACCATCAGACACTGTGATTTCAAAACAAGAAATGTCAAAGCAACAATGTCACCATTGCGGAATCCCCACTGTCTACATTCTAGGGGGTTACCAGAGACTCATCTGGACTCTTCATATTCCACCACTTCCAAATGCCCTCTGAGCCATACACCACTCTGCCTTGGAACAGTGTAGCTGTCCTTCACTGTTGCTGGGTCTCCCTCCCTCACAGTACTGTGGATGCACCTACACTACACGGACTGCAGTGATTCACGAAAGCACCCCACCATTACCTCCTCAGGGGCAAAACAGAATGGGCAATAAATGCTGACCCAGCCAGCAATGCCAACGTCCCTCAAGTCGCATAAAATAGGAAGAAACCCTAATGGTCAGGACATTGGTTGCCTCCCTACCACGGTGTTACAAGCTGTGTATATGTGCTGTTCAGTCAACTTAGGCTGCAAGCTAATACTCTAGAATCTGTTTGATCCTCACCCGGATCAATATTAATAATATTGATATTTAATAATTGGTAATTTACCTCAAGAGGAGATGGAGTGTAGGACAGTGAAGGTGCTGTGTCCCGTTACGGTAATCACGGAGATACCCTGAATTTGACCATCATGCCAGGTGTTCACTACACCAATAAACTCCAAACAAGGCTATTCAGCCCACTGAGCCTTTTAATCAAAGAGCTACCCACTTTCCTTCCCTTCCCCCATAACTCTGTAGATCTTTCCTTCCCCAAGGTACTTACAGCACCCTTTCGGACGTTATTGTTGAAGCAGCTTCCATTGTTCGTTTGAGCAGAGCATTCCTGATGATGGAGGTGGATGGTGTCAGATCAATTCTCAGTGACTCAGCCCGGAGTCAGTGTCCTCTGGTGACATCCTGGAGCCAATGGTGCCACTTTCTCCTCACTTCCTTTCAACAGTTCCACTCAATCTACCCTTAACCCTCTCTGGCATCAGACCAAGAGGTTGTTAGGCCTCATAGGGAAGTACGCCCCATGGGACAACTGGTCTCACAGAGCCTGGGCTGGCTCCAAGTAGAACTGTGTCCCTGTTACACCAACAATGTTCACGCGTGTGTGCGTACACGCACGCATGCATAGGGCTGTGTGTGTGTCTGTATACACACTGTAGCCCCAGTCATTCAATATTCCCCCCCCTCAGTGCCCCCATCACAACAGCCTTCAGACTCCTATGATCTTATCTTGTGACGCTAGGAGATCAACTGTGGACCTTCCACCCAGAACCTGATTCTGGCAGAGATGACTTTCCCGGGTGAATAGCTGGCTCAGCTCAGCACCTCGGGGAGCAGCCCATGGGTTGAGTCAGATGTGAAAACTTTCTGAAACAGTTGGGAAAGTGAGGGCTTGTGAGATACCAGGAGGTGTGATTGTTCCAGCCCAGTCGCACCATGCTCCCCGCTTCCCCCTCCCCCGACCATTTTACACTCAGCGATCAGAATGAGTGACTTTATTTTCTCTTGTGGCTGGATGACTATTTTGCAGAATCAGGGTAGTCAAGGGTCCGTGGGAGAAAATGGCGGCAGGGAGTGATGCTCAGTTGAAGAGCTGGAACAGACACCATGGGCCAAATGGCCTCTCCTTGCACCGTGTCAAATCTGTGATTGTGTCGCGACCTGCTGTGGTGGGAAAGTCTCCAGCTCCTTTCCATCATGCAGCCCGTTGGGAATCTGACCCACTCCTACTGCCTGTCACTGTAAGGATCTGCAGGCTGACACTCAACCTGCTTCGACCACACCTTCCTGAGCTGTCACAATCCGGAGTGGGATTGGAACCCAGGGCTTCCAGTTGAGGGTCAGGGACGCTACCCACTGGGACCAGGTGCTTTGAGAAATCACAGGGAGTTTTCAGTACTTAGGAAGTTGGTTGCAATCAAGTCTTAAAAGGGCCTTCACCGTGGATTGGAGAGGCTGCAGCGAGTCTATGGCAGGTTTTGTGGTTAGTGAATAGGAAGGGTTTGGAGGGATATGGGCTGGGTGCTGGCAGGTGGGACTAGATTGGATTGGGATATCTGGTCGGCATGGACGGGTTGGACCGAAGGGTCTGTTTCCATGCTGTACATCTGCATGACTCTATGACTCTAAGTAGCATCACTTAACACTCTTCCGTTTGTTTTCATACTGTATCTCTTAGTACTGCGCGAATAAAGTGTGATTCTCTGGAAACAGGGCCCACTCAGACCTGTACAGATGCTGGGCTATCATAAGCCTCAGTTAGTCCCACAACCAAATCCAATAGGGCCCCGTGAGCACATGGGGCAGTGACTTCCCAAACCCTGCAGAGAATCTGGGACTGGAGTGTTACAGCAGCAAGGTTAGAGTTAACTGGTAGGGTGTATTTGTATGTTGCATAACTATGCACTGACACCATTTAACTCTCCCTTTCTTCAGATAAAAGGGAACTTGTCCGTCAGCAAGTGGACACAGTAAAAGAAAAGATTGCAGTTACAACCCTATCAAAGGGTTACAGTCTGTCTGCACCCCCATAGCTGCACGCTTTACTCAATGTCTTGAACTGTTCAGTAACGGCTGTTTGAGTTGGCAAAGTTAGAGTTCTTGAAATGGGACATCTGTTGATATCCAGTTTGCCCCTCGACCGAAGCTCCTTTCCCATGGAAATTCACTTGGAGAGGTCAGAGGAGCTTTGTTCACAGGCCTGTCCCCACCTGTACAACGTGATGTGGAATTTAAAGGGAATATTGCCCCTTTCCAAGGAGCCTCATGTTCCAATGCTGTTCCAGGGCTCTCTAGAGATTGCCCTGTAACTCCAGCCAGTTGTACTCTGGCTGCTTACACTCCTCCTCTTCGTGCTTGAGAACCAGAATTAGTAACTTTTGCTTCCTTCATTGCAGAAGTCTGACACTCTGATTATTAAGTGCAAAGATGCAAAAAGAGAGCTACTTCTGCTTAATTGCACATTTGGTTTGTACACAGTGGTCCTTCTTGGGATTTGTGCCACCAATTCCTTGATTCATTTCCCCCCGGGATGTCAAGCCCAGAATTTGGTGCCCGTCCCTAACCTCCTCTTGGAAAGCTGCTGTTAAGCCGCCTTCTCGAATGGCTGCAGTCCACCGGTTCAAATCCCACCACGGCAGGTTGTGGAATTTACATTCAATTCATAAATCTGGGATTGCAAGCTTGTCTCAATAGTGACGGTGAGGCTAACAGTCTGTTTTAAGCACCCATCCAGTTCATTAACATCCTTTAGCAAAGATGTATGTACGTGGGTTTCCTCTGGGTGCTCCGGTTCCCTCCCACAGTCCAAAGGTGTGCAGGCTAGGTGGATTGGCCACGCTAAATGGTCCATCGTGTGTAGGCATGTGCAGGATGGGTGGGTTAGCCATGGGAAATGTAGGGTTACAAGGATAGGGTAGGGGTGTGGGTTTGGGTAGGATGCTGTTCGGTGGGTCGGTGTGTACTCAATGGGCCGAATGGCCTGCGTCCACACTGTAGAAATGCAATGATTCTCTGAGACGCAGTGATGGGCGGCATGGTGGCACAGTGGTTAGCACTGCTGCCTCACAGCGCCAGAGACCCGGGTTCAATTCCTGCCTCAGGCAACTGTCTGCGTGGAGTTTGCACATTCTCCCCGTGTCTGCGTGGGTTTCCTCTCACAGTCCAAAAATGTGCAGCTTAGGTGAATTGGCCATGCTGAATTGCCCGTAGTGTTAGGTGAAGGGGTAAATGTAGGGGAAAGGGTCTGGGTGGGTTGCGCTTCGGTGGGCCAGTGTGGACTCATTGGGCTGAAGGGCCTGTTTCCACACTGTAAGTAATCTAATCTAAAAAAATCTACCTGCCTTACCTGATCCGGCTTGCATGTGACTCCAGGCCCTTAGTAGTGGACTTGCCTGTGAATTGCCCTTTAAAATGGATGCTGCAGGACCCTTGGTTGTACCAAAGTGCAACAGACAAGGCCACTCAGTGGGAACCGGACTGTTCCTGACGATACCCCCCACCCCGGTTAACAGTGTGATAGAGTGTTCACCAGCTGCAGGGGCACTTGGGAACCATGTAGCCAGTAGTACACTGGAAAGCCAGGCCTGTGTGGGAGCTTGTGTTCCCCTCCCGCTGCTGACCACCCGCTTTTAAGGGACCGTGGGGTGAGCGGAATGATCGAGATTCTTCAACATCAAATTCCCCAGCAGACTGCCTCCCACTCTCCGACTACGGTGTTCTGATTAAGTCCCTGATGTGTGTGATTGATGACCATCGGGTTCCCCATCTCTTCATATTATTTCGTCCACGTGGTTTGCCAGCCTGACCTCATTGATATTACTCTCCTCTTTGTGTCAGCGGGTTGTCGGTTCAAATCCCACTCTGGGCACTAAATCTAAGCTGACCCTCCCAGTGCAGTACTGAGAGAGTGATGCCCTATCATGGGCATTGGCTTTCAGATGAAGCTTTGAATGAAGGTCTCTCCTATCCTCTTAGGTTGACTCAAGGGGTCACAAGGTACTACTTTTGATGCATATTGTCCTCAGGATTTGCCCTGTCCGGTAGGAGATTCTCTGGTCATAAGCACATTGCCAATTGTGGAATCTTGCTGTACACTAATTGATCGCTGCGTTTCCAACAGTGGCTGTCCATCGGTCGGCTGAGGTTGTGAAATGCACTGTACAAGCGCAGGGCTTTGCTTTTCCTTCATGCACTGCTAAGTCAGGTTCCCAAAAAGGGCAAACACTACACTTCTTGGGAGGTAGGGCCATGAGCGTATTGCAGAATGTTGGGAGTGGAATCCGCAGATCTGCCAGAGCTGGTTATTGCACTCTTAGGATGGGAGGAATTCCTATTTGGATCATGCGCTGGAATTGGATCAATGGGACTGCTTTGTTTTGTGCCGGGTTGCATTTCTAACAGCTGGAAGGAGCACTCCATCCCTCAGTGTTGGCAGTTCAGTGAGTCTAAATGCCGAGAGTGATTTTTCTCTTGAGAGTATGCATTGTTCTCTAGTTGTCTTTTACTCAGTTTGAGCACATTGCTCCTTTATTTCAGCCCTTAAAGAGTGGCCGTTTATCCTGGAACTGTACCCTGTATGTAGGAGCAAAAAGCCCCTCAGTGCCTTAGATACTCTACAGTGTGGAAACAGGCCCTTCGGCCCAACAAGTCCACACCGACCCTCCAAAGAGTAACCAACTCAGACCCATTTCCCCCACCTTATATTTACCCCTCAATAATGCACCTAGCACTCTGGGCAATTTACCATGGCCAATTCACCCGACCTGCACATCTTTGGACCAAACCGGAGGAAACCGCAGACACGGGGAGAATGTGCAAACTCCACACCGACAGTCGCCAGAGGCAGGGATCGAACCTGGGACCCTGGTGCTGTGAGGCAGCAGTGCTAACACCACTGAGTCACCATGCTGCCCGAATCTTCCCTATCAAATCCCACCCCCCCCGCCCCACATCTCATATGTCTCAATGGGATCGCCTCTCAAACTCCAAAGAGTATTAGCCCGACTCACTCAACCTGTCGCTGTCGGCCCAATCCTTTTATCCCCGTAATTTAGTGAACCTTTGCTGTATGTCCATAACAAGTCTATCCCTACCTTAGAAATGGAGATCAAAGCTTCAAACAGCTCTCCAGGTGTAGTCTCACAAAGGGCCTGTACGTAAAAGGGGAAGCTTAAAATGGGTGACTCATCTTTCAAAGTGTTGATTTGTTTAATGACACGAGACTGTCAATTGTACACAAACCTGGATCCTTCTCGCACGTTTGAAAGGCACCAAAATTAGAGGGAAATCCAAGCAGTTCATTTGCATTTCTGTTCAACTCAATGTCCTACACACATATTTTTGGAGAGGTGTATTTAATATAACTCAGGCAGTGTTTGCTGACAACTATCACTGCGGGTAACTATGCAAGCTCCACAAGTTTGGAAATGGCCATGATAAAACTTGGTACTCATGCAGAGCTTCGCATAGAAGGATAGTTGCATCTTATAATAGTCATCGAGTTGTCTCAAACTTTACAGTACTGGTGGGTCCCACCTGGTTTCTGGCCTGCACCTCAAGATAGATGTATTGGCCTTTTGGGGGGGGGGGGGGTGCGGTGCAGATTTGCTGATGACTGACCATTTACAGGGCCATGGGGAAGGTCGCCATGAAACGCAGCCTTGTTTCTGCTGTGTGCAGCCGATGAAGGGGTGTTCCAGTTGGGGCACCTGAGGTGATTTCCTCTGCAGGCAGACCTCAAAGTTAGGACCAGAATGTTCAAAGGTTGTTCAGGAAACGCTCGCTCACACCAAGAAAAACGGAAATCCTGAACTCACCCTCAACCCCACCAGAAGGAAAGCTGTTGAGGCTGGGATTCGATTGGAAATGCCAAAACTTCCATCTGAGTAAGGAAGCGGGAGACTGTGGTAGGTACAGAGTTAAAAGGCAGAGCAGCTAACTGCGTCGAGAACACTATCGAGAGGTCAGATGGCCTATTCCTTCTCTGGTGTTACATCCACAGGGCTATTGAGCAGAGGTGAGGGGAAGAAATGGTGGAGGGCAGGTCGTTTAGCTGCCAACACTGTACTGGGTGGTGAGCAATGCCATTCCCTTAACCTGGGTAACGCTCAGTTTTACACTGTTACAGACAGCTTGCCCTCGGCTTGTTCTGATTGTGATTATCTGTAACGTAACCAGGGCTGGGGGATGGCTATGGATTTTCAGAGAATTACATCTTCATTTCCCTGATCTCCACCAACCCCCCCACCCCCACCCCCACCCCATGCCATTTTGTGAGAGTGCACTGATTTGAACTTGTACCAATGGTCCATTCACCCGGTGGTACTCATCCTCACCATCTATTGCCACAAACGTCCTCACTTTAGCGTAAACCTGGGATTCAGATTCAAAGGTAATGGCATTATTTCAGGTCTTCTTCACGATCTCATCCGTCGATGAATTCACCTTTTTGCCTTATGCCTGCTGAAAGAAACTAGTCAAATCATTAGATTCATAGCTGAATGCAGACCAACTTTTGTGATGTTTAGCAGCACTCGAGCCTGTCTGGATAGTGTGGCACCTCAAGTGAGAGCAGTGAGGATTTGAGACTGCACTGAATGCCTGGAGAATCTCATCCAGCCAGTGAGGGGTTAATGGCATGCAGATTGCTTTTGGAGAATGTCTTGAATTGAACCTCATGACTTTGAGACTGGGCCTCCTGAGTGACTGAGTGGAACCCCTGGACCATAGCACAGCCGCTCAGTTGTTGCTAATGAAGGGATTATTGTCAACGAGTTTAGTCCCCTGGACTTGTTCAGTATTCATTAACATGATCATGCACCGATTCCTTTCTTCAGACTCCTTCGCCAAAAAATTGGGTCTTGAATTTACAATGTAACAATCGCTGAAGTACTGGAGAGATTTGTCTCTCTCAGTATATCAGTCCCTCCAACTTTAGAAACCCCGTGTTTAAAATCAAAACACCTCTGACACCGAGAGTGCAACTTGTTTCATTTTTATGCTTTACTTCTCACTCCTGCTGCTCTTGCTTAATGCAATACCTTCCCGGCAGCTGTAACACTGTGCCCTGCAGTCTGTTCTGTTACCCTGATGCACTTGTGTAGTACAATCTGCCTGTAAAACGCGTAAGACAACACCTTTCACTGTACCTGGGTAGCCGTGACAGTAATAAGTCAAATCAGATCAAATGTCTTGCACCCGAAGGTGGTGGAGGAGTGGGGAGTGAGGGTTAAGGTGTCCTGGTGAAATTATACGCAGCATGAGTACATACCACAAAAAGCTGCATTTTCTACATGATTACAGGAATATTGAAATGTAATGGCATTAAATCAGCTGCAGTGTGTACATGCATTTCCCTGAATGATTTTGTGTGTGTGTTAAGCGAGAATTCTATATCTGAGGGATATAGTTGTGTGTTTACATGTACTAATGGACCTTCCCTCTCTCTTTTTCAATATCACACCCAGAAAGGGTATTGGTGACCATGGATCTCCGTGCTGCCCCATGGTTATGACAGGGGCGAAATTGCAGTGGTTTGCCATTTCTGCCTGTCTCTCCTGCTCTTACTGCCTACCACTGGCATGTAATTGTAGGATTTACATGTCGATGCAAAGAACAAAGAAACAAAGAAAATTTACAGCCCAGGAACAGGCCCTTCGGCCCTCCAAGCCTGAGCCGATCCAAATGTGCTGACTAAATCTGTTGGTCAATTCCTAAGCATCTGTATCCCTCTGATTCCCACCTACTCATGCATCTGTCCAGACGCATCTTAAATGAATCTACCGTGCCTGCCTCTACCACCTCTGCTGGCAACGCGTTCCAGACGCTCACCACCCTCTGTGTGAAGTACTTGCTGCGTGTATCCCCCTTAAACTTTCCACCTCTCACCTTGAAAGCGTGACCTCTCGTTACAGAATCCTTCACCCTGGGAAAAAGCTAGTCTCTATCCACCCTGTCTATACCCTTCATGATTTTGTAAACCTCAATCAGGTCCCCCCTCAATCTCCTTTTTTCTAATGAAAATAAACCTAACCTACTCAACCTCTCTTCATAGCTAGCACCTTCCATACCAGGCAACATCCTCGTAAACCTTCTCTGCACCTTCCCCAAAGCGTCCACATCCGTTTGGTAATGTGGCGATCACATTACCTAACCCCGCCCCCACACCCAGCTCCAGCCCCACACCAGGTCCTAGCTCCCAGCCCTGCCGTATTTTCACCATCCCTCCAGACCTACCCCTCTCTGAGGATGAAAGATCACTCCTCAGCAAAGGCCTCACCTTCATCCCCCTACGCTCTCGGATTAATGAGTTCAACACATGGCATGACATTGACTAATTCTTCCGCCGCCTTCGCCTCCGCGCCTACTTCTTTAACCAAGACTCCCGCCCACCCTCTGACGACCCCTTCTCACGCCTCCAACACACCCCATCCACCTGGACACCCCGTGCTGGCCTCCTACCTGCCCTCGACCTCTTCATAGCCAACTGCCGCCGCGATATTAACCGCCACCTGAACTCCCCCACCCCTCTCACCCACTCCAACCTCTCACCTTCGGAACGCGCAGCCCTCCACTCCCTCCGTTGCAACCCAAACCTCACTATCAAACCAGCAGACAAGGGAGGCGCGGTAGTAGTTTGGCGCACCGACCTTTACACCGCTGAGGCCAAACGCCAGCTCGCGGATACCTCCTCCTACGGCCCCCTTGACCATGACCTCACCCCCCCACCACCAAACCATCATCTCCCAGACCATCCATAACCTCATCACCTCAGGGGACCTCCCATCCACCGCCTCCAACCTCATAGTCCCACAACCCCGCACCTCCCGCTTCTACCTCCTGCCCAAAATCCACAAACCTGACTGCCCCGGCCGACCCATTGTCTCAGCCTGCTCCTGCCCAACCGAACTCATCTCCGCATACCTCGACACGGTCCTGTCCCCCTTAGTCTAAGAACTCCCCACCTACGTTCGGGACACCACCCATGCCCTCCACCTGCTTCATGATTTTCGCTTCCCCGGTCCCCATCGCCTTATTTTCACCATGGACATCCAGTCCCTGTACACCTCCATCGCCCATCACAAAGGTCTCAAAGCCCTCCGCTTCTTCCTTTCCCGCGTACCGACCAGTACCCTTCCACTGACACCCTCCTTTGACTGACTGAACTGGTCCTCACCCTGAACAACTTCTCTTTCCAATCCTCCCACTTCCTCCAAACGAAAGGAGTAGCCATGGGCACCCGCATGGGCCCCAGCTATGCCTGCCTCTTCGTAGGATATGTGGAACAGTCCATCTTCCGCAGCTACACTGGCCCCACCCCCCACCTTTTCCTCCGCTACATCGATGACTGTATCAGCGCCGCCTCGTGCTCCCACGAGGAGGTTGAACAGTTCATCCACTTCACCAACACCTTCCACCCCGACCTCAAATTCACCTGGACTGTCTCAGATTCCTCCCTCCCCTTCCTCGACCTTTCTATTTCTATCTCAGACGACCGAATCAACACGTACATCTACTACAAACCGACCGACCCCCACAGCTACCTAGACTACACCTCCTCCCACCCTGCCCCCTGTAAAAACGCCATCCCATTCTCCCAATTCCTTCGACTCCGCCGCATCTGCTCCCAGGAGGACCAGTTCCAATACCATACAACCCAGATGGCCTCCTTCTTCAAGGACCGCAATTTCCCCCCCGACGTGGTTGACGATGCCCTCCACCGCATCTCTTCCACTTCCCGCTCCTCCGCCCTTGAGCCCCGCCCCTCCAACCGCCACCAGGACAGAACCCCACTGGTCCTCACCTACCACCCCACCAATCTCCATGTACAGCGCATCATCCGCCGTCATTTCCGCCACCTCCAAACGGACCCCACCACCAAGGATATATTTCCCTCCCCTCCCCTATCTGCATTCCGTAAAGACCACTCCCTCCCTGACTCCCTCGTCAGATCCACACCCCCCACCAACCCAACTTCCACTCCCGGCACCTTCCCCTGCAACCGCAAGAGGTGCGAAACTTGCGCCCACACCTCCCCCCTCACCTCCCTCCAAGGCCCCAAAGGAAACTTCCATATCCGCCACAGATTCACCTGCACCTCCACACACATCATCTATTTTATCCTCTGCACCCGATGTGGCCTCCTCTATATTGGGGAGACAGGCCGGCTACTTGCGGAGCGTTTCAGAGAACACCTCTGGGACACCCGGACCAACCAACCCAACCACCCCGTGGCTCAACACTTCAACTCCCCCTCCCACTCCACCAAGGATATGCAGGTCTTTGGACTCCTCCATCGCCAGACCACAACAACACGACGGTTGGAGGAAGAATGCCTCATCTTCCGCCTAAGAACCCTCCAACCACAAGGGATGAACTCGGATTTCACCAGTTTCCTCATTTCCCCTCCCCCCACCTTGTCTCAGTCAAATCCATCGAACTCAGCACCGCCTTCCTAACCTGCAACCTTCTTCCTGACCTCTCCGCCCCCACCCCAGTCTGACCTATCACCCTCACCTTGACCTCTTTCCACCTATCACATTTCCGACGCCCCTCCCCCAAGTCCCTCCTCCCTACCTTTTATCTTAGCCTGCTGGACCAACTTTCCTCATTCCTGAAGAAGGGCTTATGCCCGAAACGTCGATTCTCCTGTTCCCTGGATGCTGCCTGACCTGCTGCGCTTTTCCAGCAACACATTTTCAGCTCTAATGTGGCGATCAGGACTGTACACAGTATTCTAAATGCGGCCGAACCAATGTCTTGTACAATGTTAACATGACTTGCCAGCTCTTATACTCAATACCCCATCCAATGAAGGCAAGCATACTATATGCCTTCTTGACCACTCTATCCACCTGTGCGGCAACCTTCAGGGTACAATAGACCTGCACTCCCAGATCTCTCTGCCCATCAACTTTTCCCTTACATGGCCACCAAGTCTTGAAGTTCAAGACCTTTAACCTGGAGCCCCTGGTTCAGAGGCAGAAACTCTACCCCCCGGCCACAGCGTGATCACTCCCGATAAACTACTGCGCGAAACCATTCGGTCACCATTTGCTGGAGAAGTGAGGGAGAAGGATCAGTATAGACTAAACAGCTTTCTTCATCTTATAATTATTTTGTGATGTTTAACCCAAGGAAATAGGGAACCAGATTTTGCTGTAATTAGAACTGCTCGTGTTTGTGGTGATTACCATCTCCGCAGTGTGGTAACACGTTGAAAATGTTTCATTGGTCATTCATTGCCAAACCAGGCACTGTGTTCTACTCAGTAGGTGATCATTTGGGGATCAGCTGTGGTTGGTCTTTGGATCTGATGAGGTCAGTTCTTTAGTGCCAGCTCCTTGAGATCTTAATATGACCAGAGGCATCTTTTGGACTTTCTACAATTGGCCTTATAACCAACAAAATCAGATTTGTGATAGAGTGCGGTGTGATGTGGTGAGAGGCGTTATATAAATGCAAATCCTGCTTTTGATCTTTCATGCCCTCTACGTCCAGACAAGGCGGCTAGCTTGAGTTTCAATCCGAGAAGGAGATTTCACAGGTGGTGCTGCCTTGGACAGGGAATGGGATGGCTCCGGTCTATGCTGGGGTTATCACACACAGGCCTCTCATCCCTAGTGACAGGGTGTGAATCCAATCCCAATAACCAGGAACATATGCTTTGTAGTGACAGCTGTGGCTGCCAGTCTGCACAGCTTCAGTCCATAACCTAGCATGCACAAATCCACAGGACAAGCTCCCTATGTCTGTTTACAGTAAGGAAGGAGGGGACTCTTTGCTAGAGATGCTCCAGTTAGCAGTAGGTAAGCGTCAGGCGGTGTAGGCTAGTCCCATTGAGCTGGACGCTTGGAGGGGAGGCATTTCATAGAGGATGTGGGGTCAAAGGTGACAGAAAAGTCAAGGAGGGTTGGGCACCATGGTGGCAGTTACAGAGGATGCCATTGGTGTCTTTGGTCACGGCGGTCTCATTGGCTGTTGGTCATGGAGGTGGTGGTAGAAGGCTGATTGGAGAGATAGAAATTGGGAAATGTGGGCATTGATTTGAAAGGTGACCCCCATCTCAAAGAAGCTCAGATCCTTGGCTGAAAGGGAACAAATGTCCAAAATAAGCATTGAAAGTTTGCCAGGGCAGAGGGGTCAGGAACTTGTTTTTCAATTGGGGTTGACAATGGCAGTTTTGAAAGGGAAGTAGAAAGAGAGAGAGAGAGAGAGAGAGAGGAATCTTTACTTGGGTCCGGGAAGGGAAGAGAATGATCTTGAGGTAAATGGAAATGGAGGCAACAACCAGAGACTCTCTTGGAACAGGGTGAGTTTGAAAAGGGCAAGGAGGGGAATGAAAGAAAAGTGAGAGAGACAGAGAAGTAAATAGAGAAGGAGTGGAATGGGGAATGTCAGGAGCTCGGGTTTGGAGTTCCATCGGTTTTGGTTGTGTGATATTCTGGCCAGGGCTATGTGGTATAGTATTGAAGATGGTGCTCAGTTCCATTGCTGGTTTTGTCAGGTAGGATTGGAAGTCTTGGGTTGGGTTGAGTTTTTTACTCATTTGTGGGAGGTAGCTGTCGCTGGCTGGGCCCAGCGTTGATTGCCCGTCCCTAGTTGCCCTTGAGAAGGTAGTGGTGAGCTGCCTCCTTGAACCCCTGGAGTCCACCTGCAGTGGGTTGACCCACAACGCCATTAGGGAGAGAATTCCAAGAGTTTGACCCAGCGACAGTGAAAGAACGGTGATATATTTCCAAATCAGGACGGTGAGTGGCTTGGTGGGGAATGTTTCAGTCACTTATCTGTGCCCTGGATGATCAAAAGTGTATTTGTTGAGGAAGAGACTTGGTCGTCCTGCCCTTTGTGGTCAGTTGATATCTAGGGTACCATACATGAAGAGTGAGATGCTGGATGTCCATGAAGGGGTAATCCAGTATGAGTGAGCAGTGGAGAAGTCAGTGATCGATTTTTTTTTTGTAAAACAGAAAAAGGTTTTCCATCTTGACAGTGCTTGATGGTTTAATATTCGAGGTTGAATAAGTCTTGTTTCTTTCTGCTCCCTCCTTTTCAGGTAATGAGCGTTCTGTGTCTTTGCTGCAGTTGGTTGGAGACCCTGCTCCTAAGCAGGTCACTGTGGAGTATGGACCTGACCAAAACCCAGTGTACGAGTTTGGCCCAAATGTCAACACCGGGCAGTTGGCAAGAGCTTACTTCAAAAGCCCCTTCTTCCGTGACTTCTCATTGCTCTTCACAATCAAGCCAGCGTCATCCAAGAGTGGCGTGCTCTTTGCTATCACCGACGCCAGTCAAACTGTCATCTACGTGGGAGTTAAGTTGTCCGAGGTGCAGGGTGGATCACAGAACGTTGTGTTCTATTATACTGAGCCTGGCTCCCAGCAGACTAACGAGGCTGCACGCTTCAGGGTGAAAAGTTTAACCAACAAATGGGTCAAGATTGCCCTTGCTGTGGAGGGCGATGTCGTCACCTTTTACCTGGACTGCGAGCTGCAAGGATCTGTGTCCTTTGAAAGGTCACCAGACGAGATGGAGATTGATCCGTCCTCTGGGGTCTTTGTTGCACTGGCAGGCGGTGCAGATCCCGATAACTTCTTGGTAAGTGCCTTCTCAATGATAGAATGATTAGATTACTTACAGTGTGGAAACAGGCCCTTCGGCCCAACAAGTCCACACGACCCGCCGAAGAGCAACCCACCCAGACCCATTCCCCTACATTTACCCCTTCACACTCCAGGCAATTTAGCATGGCCAATTCACCTGACCTGCACATCTTTAGACTGTGGGAGGAAACTGGAGCACCCGGAGGAAACCCACGCAGACACGGGGAGAATGTGCAAACTCCACACAGACAGTCGCCCGAGGCTGGAATTGAACCCGGGTCTCTGGCACTGTGAGGCAGCAGTGCTAACCACTGTGCCACCATGCCGCCAATAGTCCAACATTGGATATGCAGTGTAGGAAGTGGCCATTCGGCCCAACCTGTCTGTTCTGAGCCCCAAACTCCTCCCATTCCATTTCATCTCTCTGCCATCATAATGCTCCTGTCGTGGGAACAGTGTGCGTCCGACTCTCTGATTTTTAATGTGAAGCTGAGACCAGAGGGTTTCCTTCCTTGGTGACTCCTGCCTGATTGGACTGAGTCTGCGTTAACTCATTATGTTGGTTGCTTCAACTTAATCTCTGCCCGTTGGCACATGGCACTTTTTCACAGCACTCCACAGGAGCCAGGGAAGTAGAGATTGGCATTCAGCCCCGGTAAACCTGTACCAACATCCAATCAGATCATGGCATATCACCATCCTAACCACCTTGACCCACCTTGGTTCCATACCCTTCATCCTCTTACCGTACAAAAATCTATCCAGGTTTTGAAATTTTCAATGAACCTCAGTAGAGTTCTGGAGAGGCAAGTTCTGCTCTGAGTGTTTATATCCTGAACTAGATTCCCTTTAAATGTCTGTGGATTATTCACTTCAGTCACTTCATGTGGCAGGAAGTTGCAGGGTGGCTCAGTGGTTGGCACTGCTGCCTCACAGTGCTAGGGATCCAGGTTTGCTTCCAGTCTCGGGGTGACTCTCTGTCTGGAGTTTGCACGTTCTTTCCCGTTTCTGCGTGGGTTTCCTCCGGGTGCTCCGGTTTCCTCCCACACTCCAAAGATGTGCAGGTCAGGTGGAGTGGCATGCTAAATTGCCCATAATGTTCCGGGATGTGTAAGTTAGGTGCGTTAGTCAGGGGTAGGGGAATGGGTCTGGGTGGGTTACTCTTCGGAGGGTTGGCGTGGACTTGTTGGGCCGAGTGGCCTGTTTCCACACTGTATGGATTCTATGATAATCGCACTCTCGATAAGGATATTTCTCCTGAGTTCTTTGTTGAATTTATTTTACAAATACAGCATCTAGTTTTGGATTTGTCCACAAGTGGAAGCATTCTGGACATGCATGCCCTGTCGATCCTCTTAATTACTCAAGCAAGTCACCTCTCGGCCTTCTCTTGTCGAGAGAAAAGAACTTCATTCATTGTGAAATAAAAGATTCAAACTAAAGTCCATTCCTGTGAAATCACTGTGAGGTAACAGTGACTTAGAAGGACCTCGCACTTTAGAGACCAGCCTGTGATGTGGTCATGGTTGTCATGTTTCATTGCTTTGTTTCTTGGGATTTACGGTGTAACTTACAGACATGTCTCTTTGGTGTTTAATTGGGGTCAAAGCTAAATTGTCCCTTCATTACAGAAGACAGCAGTTGAGTATCAATGGGGGCAGCTCTGCCTTATTCCCATGGAGATGGTGTGATTAAGTTAACAAAGGCCGACTGACGAGAGTATTTGCCAGACATATGGCTGGACAGGGAAACCTGAACAGTTCCTCTATTTCAGAAAGAAGCCCTGATTGAAATCAAGAATGTCAGATGCCATTGGAGAGTAATGTTGTAATTATAGGCTAATTTGCTTTAGTCACGATGGTTGAGGTATAACATTTGGCTCAGGAGTCTTGCAATTCTTCAAATAATGTAAAGATGTCCACTTGAGAAAATAGAAAGTTTAATTTAATGTCTAATCAGGACTGTTCTCCAGATAGTGCAGCATTCCTTCAGCACTGCTGGTGAAGCATCAAATGTGATGATGTGTTTCGATCTCTGGGGTAAGATTTGAATTTGCAGCCTGCTGACTGAGAGGCAAAGGAACAGTGCTGGGAGAGAGCCATGGCCAATACTCTCTTGTCGGTCTGACCGGCCCAGTGCTGGGAACACCAGGGAGAAAGGAAGCAGCCCTGCTGGACTGAAGACACTGCACATTTTACACTGATGCAGTGGTTAGCAGGTGAATCCAGTTTACAAAGTAATACCAGAAAACGAGTGAGAAGTGTGAGCAGGGATGAAGTCATGATGTAAGGTGTGCAACCCCTTCTGATTTTAATAGGATGGATGCAGACTAAACATTCCTTATTTTGTTCAGCTTACTGTTGTCCAATATTTTGACCATTAGCCATTTGGGACAGATACAGCTAATGGGTTATTTGATTTTTAAATAAGTGCTTGCTGAAATAACTCCACAGAGGATGGTTTCTGTCATCAAGTCACCCTTTATTTACGCATGGAGAGTCCTTCACGCTGATCCAGCTCCCTCAGAGTCGGCTCTCAGAGTAAACAGATCCTCTGACACTCCTGTTTATATCTGTCAGCCAGGGCTCCCTGATTGGACCAGATTATCAGCCCCACTCAGGGAACTCGGAGTCTATGCGGTCCAACTGGGCTGACCGCTTTACAATCACTACATTCCTCCCCTTCTGAGTCCCAGGACATAGGCCGGGTTTTGTTTTGTTTAGTGGCTCCTCCTCCAGGGTGTTTTAGCACTGGCTCAGGTTTCTCCAACACTGCCCGTGGTACGGGCGGTGTGTAACACACAGTAGCTCACCTCGTGTGCCCAGAGTATCGCGGAGGAAATTAACTCTCTTCCTCAGGCAACAAAGGCATCAAGGCGGTGACACCTGCCAGGTCCATCTCAGAATTCAAGATATCAACAACACTTGATGGAGAGAGAGAGATAACCCATGGGTTCCAGAACAGTTTGAAAGGCTGGTGAGGAGCCGGCCAAGTTTAACTCCCACACTGTTGGCGAGTTTGTAGCTTTTGTACATTCCATGTGTTTGTTCAGGACTGTCACACTGACCTGAACTTTATACCTTGCATTGACCATTCCTCTTACCCATGCAGGGCCATTCCCCTGGTTCCTACACCAAACTTCATCCTCTGAAATAAACTGTCTGTCTTGCTTAGCAGAGTCTTGTGTACGACATTGGTGTTCCTGGTGCAGTTCGCCCCCCCCCCCCTCCAAAGTCTGGGGAGATCAGATATAACCTGGTGCAGAGTCTTCTCCCCATTAGTAACTCTGCTGGAGCTATCGCTGTAGTTGCATGGAGGGTGGTCCGATAATCAAACAGGCTGTGTGATCAAACAGTGCAGGGGAGGGCAGGGATTAAATCAAAATAGAGTTGGAGGGGGAAAGAATGCACTCCACTCCCTGCGGCGCCCACCTCTCCCTGAACAACTCCAGGGTGTTGGTGGACACCGCGTGCTCCTTCTCCAAGGACACCCGGGCTCTAACGTAACCGCAGAAGAGGGGCAGGCAGTCGGCCCTAGCGACCCCCTCTACGACCCTCTGCCTGGACCTGTTGATGGCCAGTTTGGCCAGGCCCAGGAGCAGACCCACGAGGAGGTCTTCAGACCTGCCCTCCCTCCTCCGTACCGGGTACCCGAAGATCAGGAGCGTGGGACTGAAGTGCAACCAAAAGCAGAGGAGGAGGTTTTTGAGGAAATCAAAAAGGGAGTGCAAACACCCACACCCAATATACACGTGGTCCACAGACTCCACAGCGCCACAGAACAAACAGGGGGCCGCTGTGTGCAGCACCCTCCACTCTAGATCCCCGAGAGAAAGGGGGATGACTCCTATGTACAGCCCTTCACTGGGGATCTCCACTGCCTGGTGGCATATGGGCACGCCAAGGCCTGTCCGGGCGGTGGATGAGGGAGAAGAGGTGGACAGCAGTCGATACAGGGCCCGCTGTTTTATGTCCCTAAAAGGGGCACATTTCTGTTTATATCTGTCAGCCAGGGCTCCCTGATCTGACCAGATTAACAGCCCCAATCAGGGAACTCATGTTCTCATGATATTCACCATGCTGACCTCATTATAATCCCTACAATGACATCTGTGTGAAGTGCCAATTCCATATTGGCATCATCTCCAGGGTTTATCAAGATAAACTCGAATGATGTATAAGAGCAGTGTAAATGTTTACATGGGCACTCTGGCATTCACACACACATTTATTAGCAGTTGGTGTCATTTTAATGATGCGAAATGCATGAGTTGACCATCAGTGACGGAAGCTCAGTTTCAGCTAATGGTTGCTGCTGCTCAGAATCTTGTGTTGATATAAATTGCAGTACTGCGCCCAATATTGCTGGATTCAGTGTTTGTGTATCACTATGCAAGTGGAACAGAGCGACATCAGTGTGCTGAATTCGACAGCTAAAGATTTTCGGAGATTTACAAAGGTTTGATTGTAAATATATAGTTTAGCACAAGAGTCAGTTTTCCCCCTTTCCCTTTTAGAGCCTTTTCCCGTCCAGATGCGCCCTCCCCATTGGGGAAGAACACAGCTCTTAAAGACAAAGTCCAGTGAACAGCGACAACGCTCAGGCACCACCAGAGCTGTTCTGGTTGACCCTGGAAGGGCCCTGCATTTTTAACACTGACCATTATTCCCTCTCCCAGATTAGCATGACCTTTCACCTTCTATCCTGTGATTTCTCACTCTCAGTCATTAGATGTGAACATTTCGACAACATTGAATGTTAGCAGAACTTTCCAGAATGGATCAAGACAAGGCTGAGGGGTGTCTTAATTGAAAGGTATCAAATTATGAGTGTCCTGGTTAGGGTAAGTAGGAAGCATGTGCTTTTTTTTGTGTGACACAGATTTAAAGGGCGAGATTTTCCTGGACCCATAGGGATTGATTTGGAGGCAGAGACTGGGACCGGTGCTTCCCATTGCCAAAGAACTCGTCGTGGTGGAATTGTAAACAGTAATGGCCGCCCTCTCCGTGGAAGTGGGAAACCACTCAAGTGATCTGAGGTGACAACGGGGGCTAATTTTACAGCGTCACCTGAAATTGCCCATCAATGAGCAGCCACCCCTATTGTATGCAGAGAGCACCAGCTTGTTGGTGGCATTGTCCCTGCAGCAGGCCATGGGGGGACATCATGGCAGCTGTGTTCTCAGTACTGTTGGAGCAGCTTTGGTCACGCCTGATCTCATGTTCTCAGGCAGTTTCGGAGAGCTCACTGGGACTGGTTCAGTGTCTGATCTCTAGTGTCAGGAGTGCTGCCTATCTGACATTCCAATTGCTCTCCTCTCTCTGCCTTGGGTCGAGATGAACTCCACTCCGTCATGTTCCAATGATGGCCTCCATATGGAGTCCGTCAATCAATTTGACCATGACGCTGAGCCACCTCAGATGCTGTCAGGTTGGCGGAGGGCTGCAATTCCAGACCTTGGGACCCCAGCACTAGCCAAGTTCCAACTGGGAATACACATGCAGAGTGCGGATATCTCGGAAAATTGTGGAGCTGGAGGATGTTATAGAGACAGGAATGGGCAAGCCAATGGAGAGATTTGAAATTAAGGATGAGTATTTTAAAATCAAGGCTTTGCTTGACTGGGAGCTAATGTAAGTTGGCGAACATAGGGGTGATAAGGGAAGGGGTCTGGTTTAGAACATGGACAAAATGGCTTCAGGTGTCCTCAAGCTTGTGAAGGGTAGAATGTGGGAGAGCAGTGAGGAGGAAGTTAGTGTGGTTATATCTTGAGTGTAATAGAGGTCTTGATGATGGTTCCAGCAGCAAGTGAGCTCAGAGAGGCAGCCCACGTGTTGAAACTGTCCATCCATTGTAATTTATTCCTGTTCCTCTATGATCCTTTTATTCTTTAGATATCCCAACTACGTACCGCATCCCTAACCCAAACACTAACCCTAACCCCGACCCTAACCCTAACCCCGACCCCAAACTCTAACCCTAACTCAAACTCTAACCCTAACCCTAACCCAAACTCTAACCCTAACCCTGACCCTAACCCCGACCCTAACTTTAACCCTAACCCAAACTCTAACCCAAACTCTAACTCAAACCCTAACCCTAAATCAAACTCTAACCCTAACTCAAACTCTAACCCTAACTCTGACCCTAACCCCGACCCCAACCCTAACCCCAACCCTAACCTTAACCCAAACCCAAACTCTAACTCAAACCCTAACCCTAAATCAAACTCTAACCCTAACTCTAACTCAAACTCTAACCCAAACTCTAACCCTGACCCTAACCCTGACCCTAACCCCGACCCTAACCCCGACCCCAACCCTAACCTTAACCCTAACCCAAACTCTAACTCAAACCCTAACCCTAAATCAAACTCTAACCCTAACCCTAACCCAAACTCTAACCCTAACTCTGACCCTAACCCCGACCCCAACCCTAACCCCAACCCCAACCCTAACCTTAACCCTAACCCAAACTCTAACTCAAACCCTAACCCTAAATCAAATTCTAACCCTAACTCTAACTCAAACTCTAACCCAAACTCTAACCCTGACCCTAACCCTGACCCTAACCCCGACCCTAACCTCGACCCTAACCCCGACCCCAACCCTAACCCCAACCCTAACCTTAACCCTAACCCAAACTCTAACCCAAACTCTAACTCAAACCCTAACCCTAAATCAAACTCTAACCCTAACCCTAACCCAAACTCTAACCCTAACCCTGACCCTAACCCCGACCCCAACCCTAACCTTAACCCTAACCCAAACTCTAACCCAAACTCTAACTCAAACCCTAACCCTAAATCAAACTCTAACCCTAACTCAAACTCTAACCCTAACCCTAACCCAAACTCTAACCCTAACCCTGACCCTAACCCCGACCCTAACTTTAACCCTAACCCAAACTCTAACCCAAACTCTAACTCAAACCCTAACCCTAAATCAAACTCTAACCCTAACTCAAACTCTAACCCTAACTCTGACCCTAACCCCGACCCCAACCCTAACCCCAACCCTAACCTTAACCCAAACCCAAACTCTAACTCAAACCCTAACCCTAAATCAAACTCTAACCCTAACTCTAACTCAAACTCTAACCCAAACTCTAACCCTGACCCTAACCCTGACCCTAACCCCGACCCTAACCCCGACCCCAACCCTAACCTTAACCCTAACCCAAACTCTAACTCAAACCCTAACCCTAAATCAAACTCTAACCCTAACCCTAACCCAAACTCTAACCCTAACTCTGACCCTAACCCCGACCCCAACCCTAACCCCAACCCCAACCCTAACCTTAACCCTAACCCAAACTCTAACTCAAACCCTAACCCTAAATCAAACTCTAACCCTAACTCTAACTCAAACTCTAACCCAAACTCTAACCCTGACCCTAACCCTGACCCTAACCCCGACCCTAACCTCGACCCTAACCCCGACCCCAACCCTAACCCCAACCCTAACCTTAACCCTAACCCAAACTCTAACCCAAACTCTAACTCAAACCCTAACCCTAAATCAAACTCTAACCCTAACCCTAACCCAAACTCTAACCCTAACCCTGACCCTAACCCCGACCCCAACCCTAACCTTAACCCTAACCCAAACTCTAACCCAAACTCTAACTCAAACCCTAACCCTAAATCAAACTCTAACCCTAACTCAAACTCTAACCCTAACCCTAACCCAAACTCTAACCCTAACCCTGACCCTAACCCCGACCCTAACCCCGACCCCAACCCTAACCCCAACCCTAACCTTAACCCTAACCCAAACTCTAACCCAAACTCTAACTCAAACCCTAACCCTAAATCAAACTCTAACCCTAACTCAAACTCTAACCCTAACCCTAACCCAAACTCTAACCCAAACTCTAACCCAAACATAACCCAAACTCTAACCCTAACCCAAACCCTAACCCAAACCCTAACCCAAACTCTAACCCAAACTCTAACCCAAACTCTAACCCTAACACAAACCCTAACCCAAACCCTAACCCAAACCCTAACCCAAACCCTAACCCAAACTCTAACCCTAACACAAACCCTAACCCAAACCCTAACCCAAACCCTAACCCAAACTCTAACCCAAACTCTAACTCAAACCCTAACCCTATCACACTGCCATGACATCATCTGCCCTCAATCAGTAAGACCGTGGGTCCTATAAAGTCAAGAATGTGGTGCCAGAAAAGCACAGCAGGTCAGGCAGCATCCATGGAGCATGAGAATCGACATTTCGGTCATAAGCCCTTCATCAGGAATGGCTTATGCCTGAAACTTTGATCCTTCTGCTCCTCGGATGCTGCCTAACCTGCTGTGCTTTTCTGGCACCACACTCTCAACTCTGACTCTCCAGCATTTGCAGTCCTCACTTTCTCCTGTGGGCCCTGTGAACCCCAGTATCGGCTTCCCTCAATTTTGATTCTCGTTGGCGCTTTTCTTCAGCAAGCAGACCTTACACAAACTGCAGGCAGTCTGTTTGGGTTTACAAACACAGTCACAGCAGTGACTCGCTACGGGAGCAGATTTCTCTCAGGACAATTGACACGTACTGACAATGAGAGGTGCCAGGTAATGATACCTGCAAACAATTGGAGCTCGAGAGATGCTGATGATGCCAGTCAGTTGCCAAGAGTCAAATCCAATTGCAATCTCCCAAACCTTCGTCACTCTTCCCTCCCATCCCCATCCCTGATCCTCATGAAGATTGACCTCTTTACAAACTCTAATTACTTCCCTTTCGTTCTTCCCCCGACATGGCGGCCCTTGCACACCTCAATTTTATTTGTGCTAACCTACATCTTATGACAACTCTTCTGGTGGGCAAGGTCTGTCCTGCTCATTGCTGTTGTGCAGAAAATAAAAGAAAATGGAACAGTTCTGGAGAAATCAATGGTCAGACAGTTGCCTGTAGGCGACAGGAATGTGAGAGAGAGAGAGAGAGAGAGACGGCATTCATTCTGGTCTCTGACCTTCCTCGATAATGGTCCTGTCCTGTCAGAATGCTGCGTAGGCGTGCCAGCCACATGAAGGATGGCTCCACTAACACAATTGTGGATTTACCATCAGAATGAAACTCTGACGCGTGCTTTGAATATTTTGCTCCTGAGGAAATGTGAAAATCGTGGGTTTTTCTTGTTTTTGTGAAATTTGTGAACACGTCTTTGCGGGACTTCTGCCTCCCCAATTATTGGACAAACTGCATTTGCCTCCCGTGCAGAGGGTTAAGGCACCCTCGGTGCGTCGTTCCTTTTGTGTTGGCCTGTTGCTTGTTGCTCCTTATCAGTGCTGCCCACAGGTACAATGGCTGCCGTCAGGCTGAGGTAGACGGTACTTTGGAGGGCCCAGTTTTCCTGATCCTGTGGGGGTGGACCTGTGGGCAGTGGGGTGTGGGGGATGCTGGGATTGAATGGGTAATCCACATTGTGACATCACGCTGCTGTACCCTTGGGTAGGAGTCACCTGGATCGGCTGCTCTACCAGGGAGGCTGGCAGGCGACTGACACGACAGTGGAGCACATTAGCTCCGACTTTGGCGTTGGGCTGACGGCCCCCATCCTGCCATCAACGCGGGGGGGGGGAGGGTGTGTGGGTTGTGGGGGAGGACAGAGAGGTCTGTCCATGGCTGGCCTGGCCAGAGAGGCTATTCACAGCAAAAAGGCTCAATTTCCCAGAGAGGGGCCTAGACCAGGAAACAGCATGGACCCACCCTGGACATGTTCTCTCTGCTTCGAGAGGCCCACAGCCATTTGGCCCCAAACCCTTTCACAGTTAGTGCGCTCCCCCCAGGAGTAGCTCCATTTTGAGACAGCCTTACGGTCCCTGAGCAGCAGCCAGGAGCACCACTGAGTGTGCGGAGCTGTCTCATCTCCTTCTGGCCGGGCCTGCAGCATCACAAGGAGCCTGCCCGTCACCCTTAAGTTGGTGGACGGTGATTAGGACGCCCACTGTGGGAAGGTTGGGCACGCTGCTGATGGGTGTGGGCCCAACTCTCCCATTTGATCCCAGAGCATCACCTTGAAGCCCTTGGGATAGTCGAAATGAACAATTCTGTTCAAACAACTCATTCATACGTGTTCTGTTAGACCTGGCAGGTGAACGTCAAACCAAAATACCTGACTCAGAGGCACTACCGCGGCACCATCAAATCCTCTAAAACACATGGATGTTATCTGGAGCTGCAGATGGGGCTGCAGAAGGCTCCAGTGTGACTGACTGGGACTCCCTCTTGCTCTTACTTCCTAAACGTCTGTCTCAGAATCAGGGGCACTACCCACTGCGGCCAGCTGCCACAATCAATTTGTTCAGATATGTCATGGGACTTGAACCCAGACCTCCCGCCTCTGAGTTAGGGACACTAACACTGTACCACAGGAGAACCCCCCCCCGCATGGTACTTCTGTTTGCTCCGACGAAGGATCTGTTTACTCAGCATTATAGAAGGTTAAAACACTACAGAACCTTAAAGAGAGGAATCACACAACCCCAGGTTATAGTCCAACAGGTTTAATTGGAAGCACTAGCTTTCGGAGTGCTGCTCCTTCATTCAGCGTTGCTCCGAAAGCGAGTGTGCTTCCAGTTAAACCTGTTGGACTATAACCTGGTGTTGTGTGATTTTTAAATTTGTACACCCGAGTCCGACACCAGCATCTCCAAATTAAAGAGAAGAGGCACTTATCTTCCATGAGCTGTTGTTCATCGCATGATGTGAGTGACATTGACAATTTAGACATAATTACTGTGTGTATCAGGAGCAGGAGCTGACCCTGTCTCTTCCCCTCAGGATCTCACACTTGATACCCTCCTCTCCAATCTGAGATTGTGTGACATCACCTGATTGGGCGGGGCACAATGCAGCTTCAACTTTAGGAATTAACATTGAGCGAATGAATTCTCTTGAAGAACCACTGCTTTTGTATAACCCGCAGGCTGCTACATCCATGACCTAACACCTTTTGGTTTCTTTTTGGTTCCAGGGTTTCATCTCGGATCTGAAGGTGAAGGGAGACCCTTGGGCAGCACGTCTTTACTGTGATGAGGATGATGATGGCGAGGTAGGTGAAACCATCACCCTCAAATAACAAGTGGGAGAAACCAGATTGGGTTATCTAACCACACATAGATCCATAGAGATGTACAGCACGGAAACAGACCCTTCGGTCCAACCCGTCCATGCCGACCAGATAGCCCAACCCAATCTAGTCCCACCTGCCAGCACCCAGCCCATATCCCTCCAAACCCTTCCTATTCATTTACCCATCCAAATGCCTCTTAAATGTTGCAATTGTACCAGCCTCCACCACATCCTCTGGCAGCTCATTCCATACACGTACCACCCTCTACGTGAAAAAGTTGCCCCTTAGGTCTCTTTTATATCTTTCCCCTCTCACCCTAAACCTATGCCCTCTAGTTCTGGACTCCCCCACCCCAGGGAAAAGACTTTGTCTGTTTACCCTATCCATGCCCCTCATAATTTTGTAAACCTCTATAAGGTCACCCCTCAGCCTCCGACGCTCCAGGGAAAACAGCCGCAGCCTGTCCAGCCTCTCCCTGTAGCTCAAACCCTCCAACCCTGGCAACATCCTTGTAAATCTTTCCTGAACCCTTTCAAGTTTCACAACATCCTCCTAAAGGAGACCAGAATTTCATGCAATAATCCAAAAGTGGCCGAAGAAGTCTTAAAGAACTGAATAAACTTTATCAGTGTTGCAGTGTCAGTGATCCCACCTTGCCCTGCGTGGCATCAAATTCCAATCTGGTTTGAATGCAACATCCAGTTCAATGCTCATGGTTTATTGTCCTGGTGGACATTGGCTGCAGGAACTCTTGTTTGTGTGTGACCAGAAGGAAGGAAAGAGAGGATCACATCAGCAATACCACAACCCATGTTGCTCCAGAGCAGTACAGAGATTAGCAAAGCGCTGGGTGCTCCAGGTTGTAGCTATGTTGAACCAGGGAACTCCCAAACAATACTGTCCACTTGGGAGGGGGAAAGAGGAACCCTCTTTCAAATGGCCACCAGGTAAAAGGTTGCAGGAAAATGTTGACCCCCCCCCGTGACACAATGGGCTCTAATGTTTTGGCTTTTGCTGGAAATTTATGTCTGGATGGGGCTCCACAGAGTATGTAGCGACGGGAATGGGTCAGTTCCCTGGAGCGTTGTTGGGAGGGAGGAGGGGAGGGAAGGAACGACAGTTGGCAGAAGCTGCGGTGAATCATCGTTTCCTCCAACCTTCTGTTTGGAATAAACAAGCTTTAAGAGGTTTTAAGAGTTCCTTTGTAACCATGTCCCAAGACTGCAGTAAACAGCTTGACTAATGTGAATTTGTGCTCTCCACATCTGCCTTTGAGCTTTGATTCCTGCCGGAGTGACCGAGGTGAACTTTAGAGCGGATTGCCATATGACCTTGAGTGAATACAGACTTGGAGTCCCTACAGTGTCCTCACCGAACTTGGTATTTACCTCACCGCTGCCTCCCTGTCCCTCCATTCAGCTATGTCTGCCTGTCCTCAATTGGTAAGTGAATGCCTCATCACACCCGTTTCCCCATCTGCCACTTCGTGGTCTGCTAGTCACATCGCTAAGATGCACAGAGCAAGATCTGATTAAGTACCTGGGACACTTCAGAAGAGAGACTGCTGGATCACTGGGTTAGTAATCCTTGTGTACTGCTGCAATATCCAAATAAACAAACTCAGAAGAAAAGGAACAAAAACAGAAGTTGCTGGAAACGCTCAGCAGGTCTGGCAGCATCTGTGAAGAGAAATCAGAGTTACCGTTTTCAGGTCCAGTGACCCTTCCTCAGACTCTTCTATTATTGTTTTTGATCTACAGCATCCGCAGTTCTTTCGGTTTTTAGGAAGAAAATTAATTTGCTTTTTGGCTTTTGCTTCACCATCAGGCCTGGAATTCATTTATCACATCACCCATGCCGATCGGCCTGGGCTTTTGGAAAATCTATTAATTCTCTTGAGCATGATGCCCCTCCTCCCAAGTTAAGGGTGTGCAACTTGAGGCAGGGTCAGGGTCAGCATACAGGTCTTAGTCATGGGCTAGCATCCCAGAGTGAAGGCTTTAATTTGAATTGTGAATGGGGCTGAGGAGATTTTGCTAATGAGAATTTGGATCATGTCGTACGTGGAAGAGAAAGTCATCAGGTAGCGGGTAGAAGCATCAAATCCCCACAGTGTGGAAGCAGGCCATTCAGCCCATCGAGTCCACACCGACTCTCCGAAGAGCATCCCACTCAAACCCACTCCCCCTACCAAGTTCCTGTAACCTTGCATTTCCCAATGGCTAACCCAGCTATCCTATACATCCCTGAACACAATGGGCAATTTAGCGTGGCCAATCGACCTGACCTGTACACCTTTGTGATTGTGGGAGGAAATGCACACAGACACAGGGAGATTGTACAAACTCCACGCAGACAGTTGCCCGAGGGTGGACTCGAACCCGGGTCTCTGGCTAAACACTGAGCTGCCTCTAAGGTACGGTTGAGTATAAGCAGATTGGAGGAGAAGGGCTTCCAGTAAAGAAATACTTGGAAGATATTACAACTTTTGGTTCAGAATGGAATCTGAAAGGTGAGAGCCAGGATTGTAAAGAATCTTACATGAAGCTGTTTTTAGGATCTATTAATAGCTGGCAGTGAAAGCTGGGCATTGCTATAGGGGAGGCAGTTTAAGGATATTGAACCATATCAGTAAAAGAAGGTTAATATATATCCAGGTCAGGATGGTTTGTGGGTTTGAGGGACATTTGCAGGTGAAGATGGTTTTATTCATCTGCCACCCTTTTTCCTTTGTGCGCTAACGATTGCAGGTTTCGAAGGTGCTGCCTTCAAAGGGAAAACATGGGATAAGCACCTTTCAGGAAATGACTGGACAATTGTGTGCCCAACATGATTAAAGGTGGAAAAATGCCTCACAGGGCCTCAGCAGACAGAAGTACCGCCTTTAACATCAGGTGGTGCCCCCTTACTGCTGGCTTACCGTTGGGTACTTGTGGTTTTCAGAACATCTGGAGTGTTACATAATTCCAGAAATGTCAAACAACTGAGATAATGAAGCTGATCTTAACATGTACAAATCAGAACCAACTGCTTCAATGTGGAGCAGTTCCAGCTCCACCCCGGCATCTTTGACTTGGTTGCAACCTCTTGTTTCTGGAGCGTGGGTGTTCAAGTCGAGATGCGGCTGTCGTGACAGTGTGAGAAAGACATGGGATTGCTGCATCTGGAATACCTTAAATAAGGAATCTGTTGAATCTAAGACGTCTTCTCCCCCATCCTCCCTACAAAGCCGTTATACCATGTTTATAAATATCACAGTTTGGAGAAATTACGTGAATTTCTTTGCCCCGTGTCCATTATATTTTACAATGTGGCTCAGAAAAAAATGAGAGGCAGACATGCATTTATATAGCCATCATTACCGCCCCCTCTTCGAAAACGATATCCACTCAGTTCTGCCATCGGTCTTCATGTGACTGACCTGTCTGCTTCTCAGTGCCACTGTACGGGTCATTGGCCACACGGAGCAGTTCTGTGAGGTTGTGGGATGTGGAAGGGACGATTCGCCTGTGCCAACTCTCTGCAGAGCAAGCTAGTCAATCCCATTAACCCCCCCCCCACCACCACCACCACCTTGAATTTGACCATCTCTGCTTCCAGGACCCTCATTAGCAGTGTGTTCCTGGTTGCTACCTCTCATGATGTTAAAGGTTCTTCCTCACATTCTCTTTGCTGAGCTATGGACATTGCCTGAACAAGGTGGTGGCATGTTATCTTTTTGAATTGCTGTAGTCCTTGGGTTGGAGGTATGCCCACAGTAGGGCATTCCAGGACTTTGACCCAGTGAAACTGAAGAGGTAGTGAGATAGTTCCAACTCAGGATGGTGAGGGAGCTGGAAGGGAACTTGCAGGTGCTACTGAGCATCAGTGGTGGGGGTAATAGATGCTTGTGGATGTCAATCAAGTGGGCTGCTCTGTCCTGGATGGTGTTGAGCTTCTTGAGTGTTGTTCTGAGTCCATCACTCTCCTGAGTTGTGCCTTGTAGATGGTGGACAGGCTTTGGGAGACTGGACGTGATTCACAGCTTCTGACCTGCTTTTCCCACCACAGTATTTATGCAGCAAGTCCAGTTCTGTTCCTGGTCAATGGTGACCCCCAGGATGTTGATAGTGGGGGAACTCAGTGATTCTCTGTAGTTGGAGATGGTCATTCCCTGGCATTTATGTGGTATGAATGTAACTTGCCACTTATCAGCCGATTCCTGGATGTTGCCCATTTCTTGTTGTATTTGAGCATGGACTGCTTCAGTATCTGAGGAGCCGTGAACGGTGCTTTAACATCGTGCAACCATCAGCGAACATCCCCACTTCTGACCTTATGGTGGAGGGAAGGTTACTGCTGAAGCGGCTGAAGATGATTGGGTCTGGGACACTACCCTGAGGAACTCCTGCAGAGATGACCTGGAGCTGAGATGACTGACCTCCAACAACCATCTTTCTGTGTGTCAGGTGACACTCCAGCCAGCGGAGAGTTTGCTCCCTGATATCCATTGATTCCAGTTTTCCTGGGGCTCCTTGATGCCACACTCAGTCAAACACTGCCTTGATATCAAGGGCTGTCCGTCTCACCTCTTTTGTCCATGTTTGGATTGAGTCTGTAATTATGCAAAACGTTGAGTGGCTCTGGCTGATCCTAAACTGAGAGGTAGTGAGCAGGTTATTGCAGTGATAGCACTGTTGATCAGACCTTCCATCACGTTACAGATGATTGAGAGTAGACTAATGGAAGGTAATTGGCTGGGTTGGATTTGTCCTGCTTTTTGTGCACAGGACATTCCCGCACAGTCCACCACATCACTGGGTCGAAGCACTGATATAGCTTTGCTAGTGGATTACCAATTCTGGAGTGCAGTGCTGTAGTCGAAAAGTTGTCAGGGCCCATAGCCTTTGCAATATTATATGCGTTTTGCTCTTTTGTGGTATGAGGTATTATGAATTAAGCTGGAATCTGTAAGTTGGAGATCTCAGGGGTAGGCCAAGATGGATCATCCATTCGGTATCTTTGGCTGAAGGTGGATGCGAATGCTGCAGCCTTATCTATTGCTCTGATGTTCTGGTTCCCATCGGTGACCGTGGGGATATTTGTGGAGTCCCCTCCTCCTGTGAGATATTTCATTGTTCACCTCCATTCAAGGCTGGATGTGGGAGGACTGTCGAGCTTAGCTAGGGTCTGTTTGTATGGAATCATTTTACTGTGTGCCATCAGCTAATGGGAGCATCCTCCCTCATCTACCTTCCCTAAACCTGTCAGATCTCACCGCAATCTCCTTAAATCTCTTCTGTACCATCTAAAGGACCCTCACGTCCTTCTGAAAGTCATACCCAAATACGCTGCAGACTCACCAGAATCTGGTGACCAAACCAGTAAACACAACGACCAGGATGGTTTGGGGTAGGGAATCTGGGAAATTTCTCACTCGCCCCAAGAGGCAATCAAAAACTCCCGGGGTGTAACTCAACCCCTCATGTCCTTGATAATCTCCACCTCAGTCAGAAAGTTCAACTCTGAAAGAAGTTTGTAAAAACATTGTTGCATGGGATGTGTGTCACTGGCAAGCCCATTTGTTGACCATCATTGATTACCGTTGAACCGTGGGGCTAGTTTTGAGGCTGAGGTAGAGTCGTAGAATCGTACAGCACAGAAACAGACCCTTTGGTCCCACCAGTCCATGCCGACCCTAATCCCAAACTAAACTAGTCCCAATTGCCTGCGCTTGGCCCATATCCATTTCTTATTCATGTCTCTTGAACATTGTAGGTATATTCTTGATTACTGAGGGGATCAATGATTATCCAGGAAATGCAGGAATATAGAGTTGAAGTTACAATCAGATTAGCAACGATCTTATTGAACAGCAGAACAGATTTGCATGGCCTACCAGTGGTTGTGTGTTATTTTAGATGGTGGTTCTGAGTCAACAACATTTCTTTGGTCTGGAGTCACGTGTAGGTCAGTCCAGGTAAGGATGTCCTGGGCCAAAGTTCATCAGTGAGTATTTACAACTACCATGGTCACCATTACTGAGATTAGCTTTGTATTCCAGCTTTGTATACAATCCCTACAGTGTGGGTCCAGGCCATTTGGCCCATCGAGTCGACACTGACCCTCCAAACAGCATCCCACCCAGACTGACCCCTTCTCTGTAACCTTGCATTTCCCCTGGCCAATCCAGCTAACCTGCACTGTGAGAGGAAACCCACGAGGACACGAGGAGGACGTGCAACCTCTACACGGACAGTCGACCGAGGGTGGAAATGAACTCGGGTCCCTGGCACTGTGAGGCAGCAGTGCTAACCACTGAGCCACCGTGCTGCCCCTGAATTTAAATACCACCAGCGGTGGGATTTGAACCCATCACTACAGATGTCAGTGACATTATGTCGACACCTCCATCTCCTGAGAAGGAAGTCGGTGAGTCAGTATTACCACATGAGATGGCAGTCTGTTCCCAAGTGCCGGCTTCAGGTGCTGTGTTTTTTGTTTATTTAAAGTTTTGAATTTTAAAACACAGTCTGTACAGTTTGTAACCCTTTCCAAGTTCAGTCAGCCACCCCGGGAGGCAGTTTGACTTTTCCTTCATTTTGTCCCGGATATTGCTTGGGTCGTGGGAGTTGCCTCTTGCTCCACACCACCTCCGGCCAGCTCTCGGACCCGTCAGTGGTTCATCGAGAGCTTCAGGAACCACTGCCATCATCCTCCCCTCTGGAATTGACGCATTATTGGCGGGTAACCTGTGCCTTTCTGCCTTGCAGGCTTCGGGAGATTATGGGAGTGGATACGGAAGAGGAACTCAAACGGTAAGGAAGGAACGTGCTGTGCTGAGTGTGTGACATAGACTGTTGTGAACGCCAGTCAGTCCTTACTCTTTTCTATTGTGCCTGTGATTAATTTAAGTGTGAATGAATTAAATTCATAAGTGCCGGAACCACCTGATTTTAAAGTGTAAAATCAGCCCAAACTTTAACTCCAACTAAGTCTCAGCCAGCTCCGTGTTACTGAGATCCTTCTGTATTCCTTCTTTCCTTTCTCTGAAGTAGCATCTCCAGCAGAACTTGCATTCACACAGAAGGAGCCCTGCAAACAGCAGGTTCTCAGTCCTTGGTTTTGGTCTGAGACTTGGCTGAGGCTGTATTTTCAGACCAGGAATGAAGACCAAGAAACAAGTCGAGACTTGCATTTATGTGGCGCCCTTCAGATGTGCCAAAGCACTGCACAGCCAGTTGTGTACTTTTGAAAT
The DNA here is from genome assembly GCF_037043375.1 of Chiloscyllium plagiosum. Taxonomy (NCBI): domain Eukaryota; kingdom Metazoa; phylum Chordata; class Chondrichthyes; order Orectolobiformes; family Hemiscylliidae; genus Chiloscyllium; species Chiloscyllium plagiosum. Next base: position 23,234,213 of record NW_028270145.1, read on the forward strand.
GCAGTCACAGTCGTGATGCAGCAGTTGGGTTTGCCACACAGCAAGATCCCACGGTCAGTGCTGATCATGACAAGGAAATCTGCTTCGATGCTATTGGTTGACGGATAAATGACGGATAAATAGCTGCTGGGAGACGGGGAGAATTTCCACCAGCTATTCGTTGAAATAGCATAGTAGGATCAATAGAAAGTTCAGACAGGGATGACCATCTCATCTGTACGCCAGTACCTCTGACAGTGCAGCACTCTCTCTGTGTTACACTGCAGCGTCAGCCTGGATTTTTTTGCTTAGATCCATGTAGAGGGACTGACCCGTCCCAGGAAGCATTTATTCTCTGCTACCTGTAAGCTATCCATCTTCTTTCTATGCCAGTATTTAACAACCCTGCACCACAAGGGTTTCTCTTCCACATTAACCTCTGATTATCTCAAATGCCTTCTGGAAATCTCATTACATTACATCCACTGGTCACCCTTTATCCACAGCACATGTAATTTTATTAAAGACCTCCAAACAACTTGGTGAAATATTATTTCCCTTTCATGTTGACTCTTCCTGATTACCTTGAACTTATCCAAGTGCCCAACTGTGATATCTTTAATAATTGTTTGGAACATTTTCTTGATGACAGATGTAAGTTTAACTGTCTGTAGCTTCCTGCTTTCTGTGTCTCCCTCCCTTTTCCAATAAAGGAGTTACATTTCCATTTTCCAGTCTAACTGGACCTTCTCCAAATCTCGGGAACCTGCTATAAATGTGAGCCAATGCATCAACAATCTCCTTAGTCACTTCTTTTAAGACCACCAGGACCTGGGCACTTGTCAATCTGCAGCTCCAATAATCTGCTCAGCACCACTCCCCCAGTGTTTGACGTTTCTCATTTTCATTGGTTCCTCCCTCCCTTTCATTTCCTGATTTACTGTGATTCCTGGAATATCATTTGTAATCCTGGATAGCGAAGCCTGATACGGAATATCTGTTCAATTCATCTGCCATCTCCCTATGTTTCATTGTTAATTCCCTGGATTCCCCTTTTACAGGACCACTTTGGTAACTTTCTAAAATAACTATAGAAGCTGTTACTTTTAAACATTTATGTTTTTTGCTAGTTTTCTCTTTAAATTTTACATAGAACATAGAACACTACAGCACAGAACAGGCCCTACAGCCCACGATGTTGTGCCGAGGTTTAATCCTAATGTAAAATAAAATAAACTAACCTACGCACCCCTCAACTCACTGCTATCCATGTGCATGTCCAGCAGTCTCTTAAATGTCCCCAATGAATCTGCTTCCACCACCACAGCTGGCAACGCATTCTATGCATTCACAACTCTCTGCGTAAAGAACCTACCTCTGATGTCTCCTTTATACCTTCCTCCTAATATCTTAAAACTATGACCCCTCGTACCAGTCAGTCCTGCCCTGGGGAAAAGTCTCTGGCTATTGACTCTATCTATTCCTCTCATTATTTTGTACACCTCGATCAGATCTCCTCTCTTCCTCCTTCTCTACAGAGAGAAAAGTCCGAGTTTATTCAACCTTTCTTCATACGGCAAGCCCTCCAGTCCAGGCAGCATCCTGGTAAACCTTCTTTGCACCCTCTCCAAAGCCTCTGTATCTTTCCTTTATTTTATTAATTTTCAAAGCGTTATTTGCTGTGTTTTAGGTTCTGTCCAATCTTGTGAACTGCCACCTATTTTTACACACTTACATGCTCTTACTTTAAGCTGGATACTATTTTAAATTTGTTGAGTTAACCACAGATGGTGGATACACACTTTAGAACTTTTCTTTCTCACTGGAATTTATCTATGCTGTATGTTCCTAAATATCCCCTTAAATGCTTGCCACTTCATCTCTGTTGCCCCATCCCTTACCTAATTTGCCAGTTTGCTCTAGCTAGCTCTGTTTGCATACCCTCTAGTCTTGGACCCACTCTGCTCTGCCCTCAATCGGAAGGCAACATTCAATCATAATATGGTTGTTGCTACCAACTGGCACCTTCCTGGTGAAGTCCTTTATAGTCAGTGGTTAATGTTGAAGAGGAACTGTATCCCACAACCACAACTGGTTTCTTGCCTTTACCATGTTTTAATCTGTACGCAAGTGTCATTTGCATTTTAATTTCTTCAGGTTAGGTCATGCTTCTGCATTGTGCTATTACCACTATTAACTAACAGAGCGACCCTCACACCTTTTCCTAGCTACATGTCCTAACTACTGGGTAGATTCCCGACAGTATGGAAACAGGCCATTTGGCCCAACAAGTCCACACTGGCCTTCTGAAGATCTTCCTAAACATCATGTACCCTGCAGTTTTCAGGTTGTGATCTATATCATCCTGCAGCCAGGTCTCTGTAATGGCTATCAGATCATATTCAGTTCTATATGTAGTATCGGTTCACCTGTTGTGTTTTGAAAGTGATATATACTAAGATATAGAGCGTAAAGTTTATCCTTTTATTATTTTTCTAACCTTTAGTCTTATCTGCTGATTTCCTGTTAGATTTGTAAACTCTATCCTTTCTGTCAATGTCTGTCTGTCCTCTTTTACATTGTTTCATGAAGCACCTTTGGATGTTTCCTGGCCTTAAAAAGATGATATAAGTAAGAGCTGTCACTGCGATTGTTCTCTGTCTGGTTTTCCATTTATGAAGGTTTTGGCTTTGACTGGTTGGCCCAATGAGAGCAGTGCTGTTTGACGCTGAGCCAAGAATGTCTAACTTCGTAGAGAGCCGAGACTGTAACCAATCCTTCCTCCCATTGTGAAACTATTGAAAACAGAGGGATTGTTTTCAGTACAATAAATTGTGGTATTCCTAATCTGGGGTACGTCAGGTATAGATTCACTAGCTAGGATGATCCAGACAGGGAAGATATCCTATGCCTCGCAAGAGGGTGGGTGATGAAGCACATGTTCCGGTCTGTTTTTGTAGTTAATGTTTCCTGGAACAGGTCACCAGCCTGAAGCCAGAGGTTGTGGTTACTTCACGTGGAACCTGACCCACTCTCCCCAGCTGCCTGGAGGTGTGCAGGTTGACCCTCTGCCTGAATGGCCATGTTATGAGTACACCTTGCTGGCCTTTGAGTCCTGGAGTGGGACGGGAAGCCAGAGCTTTGGGTTCGGAGCGTGGGGCGGGGTGCCTGGCGTACCTCGCGAGGATGGCTTGGACGTGTGCTCAATCTGGAGGTGCACGGGCTTCAGAAAAAAAACATCTGGTCATCTGCTTTGATGGAAAGAATGCACTATTGGAGAGTTGCTGGCTCCCTGGTCTTCTCCTTAACTGTGAGGGCCAAAGTCTCTTTGTCTAACGGTTCCATCTTCATCCTGTCTGTGGTTATTATGTGGGAACATCAGCAGTCCTCTTCAGTTTTTCCATGGTTGATGTCAAAATGACTCTGCTTTACTCAACTTGTTTTGGGTATTGTTTTTGCTGAAGACTTTTCCTCAGTTGGATTGTGAACGCCCACTTCTCTTGAGGACAGGATCCTGTTGAATGTCTGCAGGTATCCGAGAAAGAGTGTGCGATTCATGAGCGCTCTTCACAAACTTTGAGATGTCCGAAAACACTTCCACAGCCAATCGAGTTCTCTTTCAAGGCTTGTCTCTGTTGAAATGCAGGAGACCAGGCAGTCAGTTTAAACACAGCACAGTCCCACAAGGAACAATGCGATAAACCAGGTAATCTGTTTAGTGAAATATGAAGAGAAAATGCTGGAGAAACTCAGCAGATCTGGCCACATCTGTGAAGGGGAGAGACAGGATTAATGTTTCAGTCCAATATTACTCCCCTTTCGAATGGCAAAGGACTGGAAAATGGTGTTTCTATGATGTTGACAGAGGGATCTCATCTTTTGGATAGTGGCTCCAAGCCATTCACCATCCTGACTTGCAAATATATCGCCATTCCTTCACTGTCACTGGGTCAAAATCCTGGAATTCCCTCCCCACTTCCAATACTCCTCCTGGCCTTTAACCCGCTCTTGACTTCTTCACTGAGAGCTGGTGATGTGACAACCAGCCACCTTCATTTCTCCGCTCCCATCACCCGCTCTAACGTGTCTCCCTCTGAATTCACTGCGCCCTCACCCCCTCCTCTGTCAACATCGGTTTCCAGCCCCTTTCAGATCTCAGGAAGAGTCACACCAGATTTGAAACGCTAACCCTGTTTCTTTCTCCTCAATGCTGCCAGACCTGCTGAGCTCCCCCAGCATTCCCTGTGTTCACTTCAGATTTCCAGCATCCGTGTACACTGCAGTAGTTCAAGAGGGGACACAGCATCATCTGTGGGAGGTCACATCCTGTGAAAGAGTGAGCAACAAATTAGGAATGAGCAGCCAGCACTGGTCCTGCCAGCAGAGCTTACATCTTCAGAGTAATTCTCTTTTCAATGTAAGCAATAGACTGAGGGTGAAGAAGACCTTTATCCCCCAATTCCCAGATTACCAAGCCAAGCTGAACAAGATTTGATTGCGTTCAGGATCCAGATCTTCACCGCCCTCCCTGGAAAATGAACATGAAACACTCACCTGCCCTTCCTATCGCTAATCCTCTTCCCTCGGGCTACTCCCTGATGCTGAGGCGGCTAAACGGCAATCTCGCAACTAACACTGCCATAAGGAAATGCTTGGCAGGTTTGTGGCAATTTCCACTCGCACAGAACCATCTCAAAGTGGCCTGCAAGCCAACCAAGTACATTCGGAGTCGCGTGGTAACGTAGGAAACATGGCTGCCAATTTGTGCACAGCAAGATCCCAAAGTATGCATCGAAACGAAAGCCCAAACAATCTGCCACAGTGCAGTTGATTGAGGGATAAATCTTGGCCAAGGACCCAGGGTAACCTGTCAAATCCGCCCAAAAGAGCACATGGGACATGGCTTGACATCGCATTTGGATACTCAGCAGTGCAGCACTTGCATTGTTCGAGAAGATCGTGTGTAATTATGAGTTCCTTCTCTTCCTTACTTTCCAAACCTTTCTACGGGCAGTCCGTTCCTAAGCAGTTTCTCCAATGTAATTCCTTTCGTGCGTGAGATCAGCCTCTGCTGCTTGACTGAGTCCCTCACTAACAGTGAAACATAAAAACAGAAGGAGACCGTTCAGCCCATTGAACCTGTTCACTTAGATCACATTGATCTACTTTCTCTTTCATACCCAGCTCGGTTCTGTTCCCTTATCCACCAATCTCTCAATCACAATGTTTGGAATTATCAATTGACCCCTATCCTCAACAGGTTCTGGAAGGGAGGGTTCCAGATTTCCATTCCCCTTTGTGTGAGGATGAGAGTGGATTGGCTCTTGTTTAAAGTCCTGCCCATTGTTTGGGCCTGCCATCCACCAGAGGAAACAGTTTCTCGTTTTGCCTCAGTTGAATGAATCTTCAGGCAAAGGTGAGGGCTGCAGATGCTGGAGATCAGAGTCCAGATCAGAATGGTGCTGGAAAAGCACAGCAGGTCAGGCAGCATCCGAGGAGCGGGAAAATCGACGTCTCAGGCAAAAGCTCTTCATCAGGAATGAAAGGGCTTCATCATTCCTGATGAAGGGCTTCTGCCCGAAACATTGCTTTTCCTGCTCCTCGGATGCTGACTGACCTGCTGTGCTTTTCCAGCACCACTCTGATCTGAATGAATCTTCAATCTGCTATATTCAAAGTGTCATCTGTGCAAACTGTTCTCAGTTACAACCTTTTCCTCTTGGTGTCATTCTGATAACTGTACTACACCCCCTCACAGGATCTACGTAATGCTCCACACATGGCCTCCCCCTTGTGGTAGAAAGATAGTGATTGGTAAATCATAAAATATAAGAAATTGGAGCCTGATAGGCCTCTCGAACCTGCTCTGTTGTACAATAAGACCACGGTTGATCTAATTGTGTCCTTAACTCCAACGTTCAAACCCTGTCTAATCAGCAACCTACCTCCGTTACTGTCCAAAACGTAATAACCTTCTGAGAGGAGAAACATGGGAGACCCCCTTGTTCTGAAGCCATGCTTTCTAGTGCTGGATCTCCTAGTGGGGGTAGGTGGAACATTCTCAGCATCCACTTTTCAAGACCGCTCAGCCTTTCCTATGTTTCAGTGTGATCCTTCGAAACTGCAGTGAGTGTGGGCCCCACATGGATCTTGGAGGGCATTTGGAGAAACCTCTTTACCCCTGGGGGTAGTGGGAATGGCAAACTTGCTACCGAAGGGAGTGAATGTCACAGATACATTTCAGGCGAGTTAGATCAACACATGAGGGAGAAAGGACAGGAAGGATATGTTCAAAGGATGAGTTGAGGTCGGAGGCCTCTGTGCGGCATTGACACTAGCATGGGCCGTGAGGGCTGAATGGCCTGTTTCTGTGCTGAGCGCCTGTAGACGTGTCTACAGCCATCATTTTTCTTCACCTAAGGGATGCATATTGACTCAGAGCTTCCCATAGCCCCCACGCACCCCTGGGGGAGTGAATGTTTCACAGAAATGCTTGTGACTGTACTGCCTGCACTCTGGGCTGTGGGAAAACACAACAGCTATTGCTGTAACCTGAGCTGAATTAGCCCCAGTAGAGAGGACAGCTCATCCTGTGCAACCAAACTGAAGTGCAATTTGCTGTGACCAATGTAATCACCAGTGTGGAGGATTCCTCACATGAAACCACTGGATTGTCCCCTCTCCATAAACTTGCAGATGTTTTCAATTTTTCTCCATTAGACATTGAGATTAATATGAGAAAGTCTTGCTGAGTGCTCCTGCTGTTTTAATTCTTTCCTCTCTGCACTCTTTTTTTAAACACACGCACAGGCACAGCACACAGTTCCACCTCACTGTCCTGAAGGATGCTTTCTCCCTGACAGACTGAGAATCTGCCCAAGTGTTGCTGTCTTTCTCTCTCTCTCTCTCTCTCCCTCTCTGTGCCTGCCCTCTCTCTCTCTCTCTGTGCCTGCCCTCTCTCTCTCTCTGTGCCTGCCCTCTCTCTCTCTCTGTGCCTGCCCTCTCTCTCTCTCTGTGCCTGCCCTCTCTCTCTCTCTGTGCCTGCCTCTCTCTCGCTCTGTGCTTGCTCTCTCTTTCTCTCTCTCTGTGCCTGCCCTCTCTCTCTCTCTCTCTGCCTGCCTGCTCTCTCTCTGTGCCTGCCCTCTCTCTCTCTCTCTGTGCCTGCCCTCTCTCTCTCTGGCTCTCTGTGCATGCCCTCTCTCTCTCTGTCTCTCTGTGTCTGCCCTCTCTCTCTCTCTCTGTACCTGCCCTCTCTCTCTCTCTCTCTCTGTGCCTGCCCTCTCTCTCTGTGCATGCCCTCTCTCTCTCTCTCTCTGTGCCTGCCCTCTCTCTCTGTGCCTGCCCTCTCTCTCTCTCTCTCTCTCTGTGCCTGCCCTCTCTCTCTGTGCCTGCCCCCTCTCTCTCTCTCTCTCTCTCTGTGCCTGCCCTCTCTCTCTGTGCATGCCCTCTCTCTCTCTCTGTGCCTGCCCTCTCTCTCTCTCTCTGTGCCTGCCCTCTCTCTCTCTCTCTGTGCCTGCCCTCTCTCTCTGTGCCCTCCCTCTCTCTCTCTCTCTCTCTCTGTGCCTGCCCTCTCTCTCTCTCTCTGTGCCTGCCCTCTCTCTCTCTCTCTGTGCCTGCCCTCTCTCTCTCTCTCTGTGCCTGCCCTCTCTCTCTCTCTCTCTCTGTGCCTGCCCTCTCTCTCTCTCTCTGTGTGCCCTCCCTCTCTCTCTCTCTCTCTCTCTCTCTGTGCCCTCCCTCTCTCTCTCTCTCTCTCTGTGCCTGCCCTCTCTCTCTCTGTGCCTGCCCTCTCTCTCTCTCTCTCTGTGCCTGCCCTCTCTCTCTCTCTCTGTGCCTGCCCTCTCTCTCTCTCTCTGTGCCTGCCCTCTCTCTCTCTCTGTGCCTGCCCTCTCTCTCTCTCTCTCTGTGCCCTCCCTCTCTCTCTCTCTCTCTCTCTCTCTGTGCCTGCCCTCTCTCTCTCTCTCTGTCTGCCGTAGAGGGATTACAGTAAAGGCTATAGCAAACTGCAATGGCTCGATTGTCTCCTCAGGAGGGACTGAGCAAACTGGGCCTATTTTCTCTATAGACTTTAGAGAAATTAGAGCTGATCGCATTGGGACGTGCAAAATTCCTGTCAGGCTCAACTGGACAGTGGAAGGATTTCCCTTGGTGGCCGAGGTTGGGGGTGGGGGTGTGTGGAGCGGAGGGAAGAGATCTTGCAGGAAGGGATTTGAAAACAGGAATGAGAGTCTCCTGCTTAACCAGTGGCTGTTGTAGGTCAGAAAGCACAGGACAGAGGGGAGTGGGACAAGGCGAATTGCTCCCGCAGAGGGCCAACACAGACACAAGAGGCCGAGTGGACTCCTGCGCTGTAAACTGTCCGGTGTGTGAACGGCACTTTTTTGTACCAATTCAGATCAGGGCAGCAATGGGTGCTGTGGAGTGCCGTGTTGCAGTCTGCACTGTGGAATTTATTAGAGGCGACTGACAAAAGCTGTCTGGATTTCTGTACTCGTGTTTAAAAATAGCCCGAGATATTGCACTTCCCCTGTACCAGCTTGAGTTAGACTTGCTCTTGTAACCTCTGTTGCCCATTTATATTTTGAGAAATATACAGATACAGTGGTCTTAAATGTCAACCATCTAAGTCAAGGATGTAGTTGGTGCTACAACGTTTCACTGATTCCTCTGTTCCAGGTGAGAATCAGGGATGCAGAGCTTGGATCTTGCTGAAGAGAGGGATGTGTTGCTGAAGTTTTGCACGTTGCACTCATCAGGCTGAATACAACACAACTTCAAACAAGCACAACTGCTTCTTGCACAGGAGATAAGGCCTTGGCTTTGCTGTCGAGAAAAGAATGAGGAGCTCTCGGCTGCCCAGAGGCACACCCTTTTCTCCTGCAATGCAAATTGTTGTGATTGTTTGCAGTTTGGCATTCTTGCATTAGTCCTGATGAGCGCAGAAGTGACACATCTCTCTATCCAGCTCGTTGCATGGAAGGTACAGAAAACTACAGGCTGTTCGGGACTCTGCAACCTTTATACATACCTCCGCTTGTAAATGCTGCCCCAAACTCTGACCCGTGTATACACTGTACATGCCAACATTATCACCATCCCATGTTTGAAACAGAGCAGGGAGTCCTTCTGTCCTGGCCAACATTAATCCCTCAATCACCATCTCAAGACAACACAGTAAATCTGCTCATTGTCACATTGCTTGTTTGTGGGAGTTTGCTGTGCTCCAATTGGCTGCCACATTTCTGAATGTCTTAGAATAGTAACTATGTTTTGAAAGCTGTGACTTGCTTTGGGATAACCAGTGATCGTGAAAGGCACTACAAAAATGCAACTCTTCCTTTCTTTTCTGTTTCACCACACTTGGCAAAAATCATTGCACAGAGCTCTATAAACAGCAGCTAGACCCAGGGCAGAGCTCCTTCATTCTGGGACGTGAAGTGTTGCCTATGTTTGGTCTGTTCTCCAGGAACGCTCAGTATAATTGGTTGTGAATTCCCCGTGCCAGACCTGCCGTCACTTTGGGACTGAGAAGGTGGTGATCATCTTTGCAGTATCCACTTGGAAATCCCCATGGTATTCCAGACCTTAGCAAACGTCTTGGTAAATGTTAATGACTAACAGTGCATTAGTGGCCACAAGCCTGCTACCGCACTGCGTGTTTGCAAAATTCAACACAACCACAGACTTCTACGAAGAATGGAAGAACTTGCATTTATATAGCATCCTTCCATGTGCTCAGAAGATCTGAAAGCACCTTGCCAACAGCTTCAGGTCTTGGCTGTGGCTCAGAGGGTAGTATTCTCACCTCAAGGTCAGAAGGGCAGGAGTGCACGTCTCACTCCAAGGAATTGAGACCGTTAAGCAGGGAGCGCTACAAGTCCATCAGAAGTGCTATCTTTCAGACGAGTTGTTAAGACAAGCCTCTGCCTGCTCTTTCTGAAGAGATAAAAGGTACCACGTCTCGGAATCATGGAGGAGAGTTCTGCCTGGTGTCCTGGCCAATATTTATCCCTCAGTCAGCAGCGACTGAAACAGGCGCACGATCCCATCACCACTTGTGGGATCTTGCTGTGCGCAGTCTAGTTAGTTCCTTTCCGACCTGATAACAGGGACCATGCTCTGAGACATCAGTGACTCGTTGTGCTGTAATGTTCTTCCCACAGTGATATCCCTGCCCAGTGCCCACTGCACCGGCCTGGTGTGTGTAAGGGATATCCCTGCGCAAGGCCCACTGCACTGGCCTGGTGTGTGTAAGGGATATCCCTGCCCAGGGCCCACTGCACCGGCCTGGTCAGTGTAAGGGATATCCCTGTCCAGGGCCCACTGCACTGGCCTGGTGAGTGTAAGGGATATCCCTGTCTATGGCCACTGCACCGGCCTGGTAAGTGTAAGGGATATCCCTGCCCAGGGCCCACTGCACCGGCCTGGTGTGTGTAAGGGATATCCCTACCCAGGGCCCACTGCACTGGCCTGGTGAGTGTAAGGGATATCCCTGTCTATGGCCACTGCACCGGCCTGGTAAGTGTAAGGGATATCCCTGCCCAGGGCCCACTGCACTGGCCTGGTCAGTGTAAGGGATATCCCTGCCCAGGGCCCACTGCACCGGCCTGGTGTGTGTAAGGGATATCCCTGTCTATGGCCACTGCACCGGCCTGGTGTGTGTAAGGGATATCCCTGTCTATGGCCCACTGCACCGGCCTGGTGTGTGTAAGGGATATCCCTGCCCAGTGCCCACTGCACCGGCCTGGTGTGTGTAAGGGATATCCCTGCGCAAGGCCCACTGCACTGGCCTGGTCAGTGTAAGGGATATCCCTGCCCAGGGCCCACTGCACTGGACTGGTGTGTGTAAGGGATATCCCTGCGCAAGGCCCACTGCACTGGCCTGGTAAGTGTAAGGGATATCCCTGCCCAGTGCCCACTGCACTGGCCTGGTGTGTGTAAGGGATATCCCTGCCCAGGGCCCACTGCACTGGCCTGGTGAGTGTAAGGGATATCCCTGCCCAGTGCCCACTGCACCGGCCTGGTGTGTGTAAGGGATATCCCTGCGCAAGGCCCACTGCACCGGCCTGGTGTGTGTAAGGGATATCCCTGCCCAGGGCCCACTGCACTGGCCTGGTGTGTGTAAGGGATATCCCTGCCCAGGGCCCACTGCACCGGCCTGGTGTGTGTAAGGGATATCCCTGTCCAGGACCCACTGCACCGGCCTGGTGTGTGTAAGGGATATCCCTGTCTATGGCCCACTGCACTGGCCTGGTGAGTGTAAGGAATATCCCTGCCCAGGGCCCACTGCACCGGCCTGGTGTGTGTAAGAGATATCCCTGTCTATGGCCCACTGCACCGGCCTGGTGTGTGTAAGGGATATCCCTGCCCAGGGCCCACTGCACCGGCCTGGTGTGTGTAAGGGATATCCCTGCCCAGGGCCCACTGCACCGGCCTGGTGTGTGTAAGGGATATCCCTGTCCAGGACCCACTGCACCGGCCTGGTGTGTGTAAGGGATATCCCTGTCCAGGGCCCACTGCACTGGCCTGGTGAGTGTAAGGAATATCCCTGCCCAGGGCCCACTGCACTGGCCTGGTGTGTGTAAGAGATATCCCTGTCTATGGCCCACTGCACCGGCCTGGTGTGTGTAAGGGATATCCCTGCGCAAGGCCCACTGCACTGGCCTGGTCAGTGTAAGGGATATCCCTGCCCAGGGCCCACTGCACTGGCCTGGTGTGTGTAAGAGATATCCCTGTCTATGGCCCACTGCACCGGCCTGGTGTGTGTAAGGGATATCCCTGCCCAGGGCCCACTGCACCGGCCTGGTGTGTGTAAGGGATATCCCTGTCTATGGCCCACTGCACCGGCCTGGTGTGTGTAAGGGATATCCCTGCCCAGGGCCCACTGCACCGGCCTGGTGTGTGTAAGGGATATCCCTGTCTATGGCCCACTGCACTGGCCTGGTGTGTGTAAGGGATATCCCTGCGCAAGGCCCACTGCACTGGCCTGGTCAGTGTAAGGGATATCCCTGCCCAGGGCCCACTGCACTGGCCTGGTGTGTGTAAGAGATATCCCTGTCTATGGCCCACTGCACCGGCCTGGTGTGTGTAAGAGATATCCCTGTTTATGGCCCACTGCACCGGCCTGGTGTGTGTAAGGGATATCCCTGTCTATGGCCCACTGCACCGGCCTGGTGTGTGTAAGGGATATCCCTGCCCAGGGCCCACTGCACCGGCCTGGTGTGTGTAAGGGATATCCCTGTCTATGGCCCACTGCACCGGCCTGGTGTGTGTAAGGGATATCCCTGCCCAGGGCCCACTGCACCGGCCTGGTGTGTGTAAGGGATATCCCTGCCCAGGGCCCACTGCACCGGCCTGGTGTGTGTAAGGGATATCCCTGTCTATGGCCCACTGCACCGGCCTGGTGTGTGTAAGGGATATCCCTGCCCAGGGCCCACTGCACCGGCCTGGTGTGTGTAAGGGATATCCCTGCCCAGGGCCCACTGCACCGGCCTGGTGTGTGTAAGGGATATCCCTGTCTATGGCCCACTGCACCGGCCTGGTGTGTGTAAGGGATATCCCTGCCCAGGGCCCACTGCACCGGCCTGGTGTGTGTAAGGGATATCCCTGCCCAGGGCCCACTGCACCGGCCTGGTGAGTGTAAGGGATATCCCTGCCCAGGGCCCACTGCACCGGCCTGGTGAGTGTAAGGGATATCCCTGTCTATGGCCCACTGCACCGGCCTGGTGTGTGTAAGGGATATCCCTGCCCAGGGCCCACTGCACTGGCCTGGTGTGTGTAAGGGACAGCGCCCTAAAGAGGCACTCTGCAGTCACCCAGACACAACACAGAATGCAGCAATTTCCGAGCACAATCTCACTGGTGTTTACTCTATCAGTGGTTGCTTCTGCTCCTGACGTGTATCACTCCTGGGGAGCACCGCTTCGGGGATTCCTTTCCTGTTCATTGCCATCTGCTCTGGCCTTGCATCGTCGCCCCGTTCTTTGTGACCCCTGGCCAGCCATAAACGGTGCCTTTGCTTCTCCCTGTGCCATTCCCACCCTGGTCTTTACAATCCTGCCCTTCTCTCTGAGCTATTCCAGTTTAAACGAAGGGGTTTTGACCCGATGTATCGGACAGGATTTTCACCAGTCGAGGTGGTACCGCGATCCAGGAAAATTCTCAATCTGCCAGAGTTCTTCTGTTACAAACACGTGCTGTTCGGTCTGGGGAAGGTGGGATGGATGGATGGATGGGGGCACTGGGTAGGCCTGTCCTGGTGAATGAGTGAGGCTGGTGACAAGGCCCGTTCTCAGGTCTCTGAGATTCTTCCCAGTTGTGTTAGAAGCCTTCACCCCTCCACCTAACACCCCACCTCCCCCATCATGACTCTGTCTACCTTCTGTGCCAACCCCTTCCCCCCCCCCCCACCCGTAGTCACTTCCTCTCCCACATCACCTCGCCACCTTCACCCTCATCCCGTGCCAAAGGGCCGCCGGGAATCTTGGAATCAGGCCCTGTGCGCCACAGAGTAGTTGCCACTTGTTGAAGGTCCAGGCCGTGATCTCTGTGTCCCTGCCCGCGTGGCTGCTGCCCGACCCGCTGGGCACCTTGCACCGTAGGCTGTTAGAATTCCAGCATTCGGCTGTTCCTCCTGGTTACAAATCCGTCTTTGATACTCACTGACCATGTTGGCGACCACGATAAAGGAAATGGCGAGTGTGCAAGGGTTCAAATGAGGAAACTAACTCGGGGGCGCGAAGATGGAGTCGATGAATGGGGTTAAGTGCAGTGGGGCCCACAGTGCGGCTTTTACGATATCCACCTGTCTCCGCAGCTCGAAAACAAAGGCCTGTTTAAATCCAGTCCCACATCCACATTCCGAGGGACAATGTCCTGCTTTGAGGCTGATTGAACCACTTGACCCAAGTCAGTTCAAAGTGTGGATTGTGCTGTTCAGTCTGTGCCAGCCCAGATCGCATAACTCTCGGTTGCTAGGAGCTGACAGGCCTGAGTTTGAACTCAACTCAATTCTCCTGGTTTCCTCTCCTTTGCATCGATTGTCTATCAGGGTCTTAAAAGGTGATGGGTTTCAGAATGACTTCAGAGACTGGGGAATGTAACCTAAATGGACACTGTCTTCCCAGCGATGTACCGAAGGAAGGCCTGCACTGTCCAAGGGCCTGGCTTTCAGCCGAGATGTTCCACAGAGGCCAGTCCAGCTGTACTCCCGCGGTACTCTTCAGAGCAGGGAGTTCTCTTCATGGGTCCTGCTCAGTGTTCACCGTACAAGCCATGTACCTGAAGCAGATTGTCATTATCCCATGGTTGTCACATTGCACCAATCGGCTGCCACCTTACCTTTCAGAAACTATCACATCTGAACTGACGATGAGTCGCCACGCCTGGAATCTCAACTCTGCTTCCTACCCACAGATTTGCTGAGTTTGCCCAGACCTCCAGCACCTGCAGTTCTTTCTTCTGTTTAAGTGCATTGGGCTGTGCTGTTGTCGGAAGGCGCTATAGAAATGGAATTTGTTTTCTCCACTCAGACGCCAATTCCTTTTGGAGAATCCTGTTTTCCTCGTTAACGCCCATGTTCCCTCCCCTCCCTCCTCCCTTTCTCTATTCTTCCTTCAGCCCTGTCCCCCCCAATTCCTCCTCTCCTTTGTTCCTTTCCTCCATCAATCCCTTCCGTCTCTCCTTCCCTGTCACTACTCCCTTCTTCATGCTTGCCTCCCACACCCCCCCTTCCTTTCCTTCCCTTCTACCATAGGACAAAGGCCGTGAAACGTAGGCGAGGCCCATTGAATTTGCTCCACAATTCGATGAGATCGCGGCCGATCTGATTGCCCTCAACTCCACGGCCTTGCCTTTTCCCCATGCCCCTTTCTGACTTAAAAACCTATTTATCTCAGCCTTGAGAGATACTCAAGGACCCAGTCGCCATCTGTGGGAGAGAATTCAACAGATTCACTTCCCCCCCGAGAGGGGAAACTCCCCCTTGTCTCTGTGTTAAGTGGAAGACCTGTTCTGCTGAGACGATGCCCCCTGGTGCTCCACTCTCTGAGTGAAGACAGCCTCTCAGCATCTACCCTGTCAAGCCCACTGAGACGTTTCAATAAGGTCGCCTCTCATTCCTCCGAACTTCAGTTAGGACAAGTCCAACCGACACAGCTCGTCCTCATAAGACAGTCCCTCCATATTCCAGAGTGAAGTTTCTCTGTCCTGCTTCCCGTGTCAATCCTGATGAAGAACTTAATGCTTGAAACGTTGACTCTCCAGCTCCTCGGATGTTGCCTGACCGGCTGTGCTTTTCCAGCACCACGCTTGTTGGCACAGCCTCCACTGTCAGTATACCTTTCCTTAGGTAAGGGACCCAAACCTGTTCACTTTATCCTAGCCTTGGTTTGACTAGTGCCTTGTATAAGACCTCCATAATTTTGTATTCCATCCCCTTTGAAATATCCACCTGCCTTCCCTCAAACTTGCGGAATGTGTATGCTAATGTTTTGCGAGTCGTGCACAAGGATCCCTCAAACCCGACAGTTCTGTCACTCCTAGCTGGTTGAAACCTTTCAGCAGAACCTCCTTTCCAGTCCTTTCAATGTTACTGGTAGCAACTGGACACCTGCCCTCCCCTGTCCGAGTTCCCCTCCAGCCCAGAGGAGATGTACTTAACCCAGGCAGCCAACCCAGCTATCAGACTTGCACTGACAGCTGCAGAGCACGGTATGTATCCCGCGAGCCAAGTTTTCACCTGCCACTCCAACACGGTTAATTCCACCGCCCACCTGAATACCTCCCTGCATCACGGTATCATGCTCAGTGCATTCATCCTCCATGTACTCCACCCTCTCATCTCCACAGCGCACAGGAACTTTGTCACTGCGGAGGCTCCTTGTGACCCCTGACCTGTCTCAGTTACAATCACACCACCCCGACCTGGATCACTGACCTAGTTTGAATTGAATCTCCGAGGTCTGTCCGCATCCTGGAACAAAGCATCCTTGTACCTTTGCCCTTCCCTGACGTGGTGCACTGTCGTTTTCCAGCTCTGAAGTTGCTCAAGCTGGAAATGTTGACTACAGATGTGTTCCCTATGGATCACCTTGGTGTTCAGAGGCTCCCAAGTGCTACAGCTGCAACACATCACCCGGCCTACCAGCTCGAGTGTATTTTATTTAAATAATAAACCACTCCGGTATCCCTGCCCTTTACACTTACAGAATTCCTACTTTGAACACTTCATTATATTTTCCCCTTCTTGATGTACCTCTATCAATCTCATATCTAACAAGTTATTTTGAAGAGAAGGGGGAAACATTAGAGATCAAAACACAAACTAATGGCTTTATTTTTGCTTTGAAGACTCAAAGTACTCACCAATCCTATTCATCAATCAGCTGCAGTGATTCAGTTCGCTCCCTCTGCTGCTAAATGCCTTAAGATGCTTCACTCGAGCGCTCCATTGTAAGTCACACTCCAATGCTAAGTCACACTAAGCTGGCTATTTATATGTGCTCCGCACACAAATGGCCACTCTGAGTTACTCACTGAGAATCCAGTGATTGTCACTTCTTAAACTGGGCTGCAGTTTCAACGTACCCACCAAAATCAGCCCATTGAAGGCTCACAGTGACGGAATTTTAAACTGCAAATTTTACTGCAATACCAACTACAAATTACAGTCTAAATTACACAAAATTGGTTTTGCATAAATTAGAGATTAAAATGCTTTCTTATCCAACACGTGCACATGCTGAGGCCAAGAGTCTTCTCTTAACTCCTTCCTTCTCATTGCCCCTCTGACCTTGCCCTCTGTATCTCCTTCCCCTCTCTATCCTCTCCTCCCTTTCAGTTGCTGGAGTGAATGCTGTGGATGGTATTACATTTTGGAGATATTGTATTTGGGATTGACAGTTACACCAGAGAAAGAAAGTGGTTAAGACATTGCACTATGGAGCCCCTTGCCAACTCCCTTTTGGTATCCTTCGATAGAAACTCGCTTCTTGAACAAACTCTGCTTTATTTACAGGTGACACCTCCTACGCACCATCTCCCAGAACACGCACCAGTGCGGCCCCCTCCCCTCACAATCGAACGACAGCATACCAGACCAGCTGAGGAGGGGAGCAGACGGATACAGGTCTCAGGAACAGACAGAGGTAGGAGTTCATCACTGGATTCCAGACACAGTTCCCCTTCAACAACCTCACTCTCATTTCAGTCTGTCACAGAGTGGGTGGCTCCATCACAGCCCCAGAATCCACTCCAACCCATCACCCCCTCGCTCACCCATCCCTCCCGCTCCCCATACAGCTCTGACAAGTGGAATATCTGAGGGACAGTGCCGAGGGAGTGCCACACTGTCGGAGGGTCAGCGCAGAGGGATTGCCGCACTGCCAGAGGGTCAGTGCCGAAGGAGTGCCACACTATCAAAGTGTCAGTACTGAGGGAGTGCCACACTGTTGCAGGGTCAGTGCTGAGGGGGTGCCACACTGTTTGAGGGTCAGCACCGATGGAATGCCACACTGCCCTGGGGATCAGTGCCAAGGGAGTACCATGCTGTCAGAGGGTCAATGCAGTGGGAGCGCTGCATTATCGAACAGTCAGTACTGAGAGGAGTGCTACACTGTCATAGGTCGTAATGAAAGAGTGCTGCATTGTCAGAGGGTCAGTACTGAGGGAGCGCTGCATTGTCAGAGGGTCAGTACTGAGGGAGTGCTGCACTGTCAGAGGGTCAGTACTGAGGGAGTGCTGCACTGTCAGAGGTCAGTACTGAGGGAGCGCTGCATTGTCAGAGGGTCAGTACTGAGGGAGCGCTGCACTGTCGGAGGGTCAGTGCTGAGGGAGTGCCGCACTGTCGGAGAGTCAGTGCTGAGGGAATGTTACACTGTCGGAGGATCAGTACTGAGGGAGTGCCGCACTGTCAGAAGGCCAGTCCTGAGAAAATGTTACACTGTCAGAGGGTCAGTGCTGAGGGAGTGCCGCACTGTCAGAGGGCCAGTCCTGAGGGAATGTTACACTGTCGGAGGGTCAGTGCTGAGGGAGTGCTGCACTGTCGGAGGGTCAGTGCTGAGGGAGTGCTGCACTGTCGGAGGGTCAGTGCTGAGGGAGTGCCGCACTGTCGGAGGGTCAGTGCTGAGGGAATGTTACACTGTCGGATTATCAGTACTGAGGGAGTGCCGCACTGTCAGAAGGCCAGTCCTGAGAAAATGTTACACTGGCGGAGGGTCAGTGCTGAGGGAGTGCCGCACTGTCGGAGGGCCTGTCCTGAGGGAATGTTACACTGTCGGAGGGTCAGTACTGAGGGAGTGCCGCACTGTCGGAGGGCCTGTCCTGAGGGAATGTTACACTGTCGGAGGGTCAGTACTGAGGGAGTGCCGCACTGTCGGAGTGCCAGTCCTGAGAAAATGTTACACTGTCGGAGGGTCAGTGCTGAGGGATTGTTACACTGTCGGAAGGCCAGTCCTGAGGGACTGTTACACTGTCGGAGGGTCAGTACTGAGGGAATGTTACACTGTCGGAGGGTCAGTGCTGAGGGAGTGCCGCACTGTCGGAGGGTCAGTGCTGAGGGAGTGCCGCACTGTCGGAGGGCCAGTGCTGAGGGAGTGCCGCACGGTCGGAGGGCCAGTGCTGAGGGAGTGCCGCACTGTCGGAGGGTCAGTGCTGAGGGCGTGCCGCAGGGTCGGAGGGTCCGTGCTGAGGGAGTGCCGCACTGTCGGAGGGTCAGTGCTGAGGGCGTGCCGCACTGTCGGAGGGTCAGTGCTGAGGGAGTGCCGCACAGTCGGAGGGTCAGTGCTGAGGGAGTGCCGCCCTGTCGGAGGGTCAGTGCTGAGGGAGCGCTGCACTGTCAGAGGGTCAGTGCTGAGGGAGCGCTGCACTGTCGAAGGGTCAGTGCTGAGGGAATGTTACACTGTCGGAGGATCAGTACTGAGAGAGTGCCGCACTGTCGGAGGGTCAGTGCTGAGGGAGTGCTGCACTGTCGGAGGGTCAGTGCTGAGGGAGTGCCGCACTGTCGGAGGGTCAGTGCTGAGGGAGTGCCGCACGGTCGGAGGGTCAGTGCTGAGGGAGTGCCGCACTGTCGGAGGGTCAGTGCTGAGGGAGTGCCGCCCTGTCGGAGGGTCAGTGCTGAGGGAGCGCTGCACTATCAGAGGGTCAGTGCTGAGGGAGCGCTGCACTGTCGGAGGGTCAGTGCTGAGGGAGTGCCGCACTGTCGGAAGGTCAGTGCTGAGGGAATGTTACACTGTCGGAGGATCAGTACTGAGAGAGTGCCACACTGTCAGAAGGCCAGTCCTGAGAAAATGTTACACTGTCGGAGGGTCAGTGCTGAGGGAGTGCCGCACTGTCAGAAGGCCAGTCCTGAGAAAATGTTACACTGTCGGAGGGTCAGTGCTGAGGGAATGTTACACTGTCGGAGGGTCAGTGCTGAGGGAGTGCCACACTGTCGGAGGGTCAGTGCTGAGGGAATGTTACACTGTCGGAGGGTCAGTCCTGAGGGAGTGCCGCACTGTCAGAAGGGCAGTCCTGAGGGAACGTTACACTGTCGGAGGGTCAGTGCTGAGGGAGTGCTGCACTGTCGGAGGGTCAGTGCTGAGGGAGTGCCGCACTGTCGGAGGGTCAGTGCTGAGGGAGTGCCGCACTGTCGGAGGGCCAGTGCTGAGGGAGAGCCGCACGGTCGGAGGGCCAGTGCTGAGGGAGTGCCGCACTGTCGGAGGGTCAGTGCTGATGGAATGCCGCATGGTCGGAGGGTCCGTGCTGAGGGAGTGCCGCACTGTCGGAGGGTCAGTGCTGAGGGAGTGCCGCACGGTCGGAGGGTCAGTGCTGAGGGTGTGCCGCACTGTCGGAGGGTCAGTGCTGAGGGAGTGCCGCACTGTCGGAGGGTCAGTGCTGAGGGAATGTTACACTATCGGATTATCAGTACTGAGGGAGTGCCGCACTGTCAGCAGGCCAGTCCTGAGAAAATGTTACACTGGCGGAGGGTCAGTGCTGAGGGAGTGCCGCACTGTCGGAGGGTCAGTGCTGAGGGAGTGACGCACGGTCGGAGGGTCCGTGCTGAGGGAGTGCCGCACTGTCGGAGGGTCAGTGCTGAGGGAGTGCCGCACGGTGGGAGGGTCAGTGCTGAGGGAGTGCCGCACTGTCGGAGGGTCAGTGCTGAGGGAGTGCCGCCCTGTCGGAGGGTCAGTGCTGAGGGAGCGCCGCACTGTCGGAGGGTCAGTGCTGAGGGAGCGCTGCATTGTCGGAGGGTCAGTGCTGAGGGAGTGCCGCCCTGTCGGAGGGTCAGTGCTGAGGGAATGTTACACTGTCGGATTATCAGTACTGAGGGAGTGCCGCACTGTCAGAGGGTCAGTGTTGAGGGAGCGCTGCACTGTCGGAGGGTCAGTGCTGAGGGAGTGCCGCACTGTCGGAGGGTCAGTGCTGAGGGAGCGCTGCACTGTCGGAGGGTCAGTGCTGAGGGAATGTTACACTGTCGGAGGGTCAGTGCTGAGGGAGTGCCGCACTGTCGGAGGGTCAGTGCTGAGGGAATGTTACACTGTCGGATTATCAGTACTGAGGGAGTGCCGCACTGTCAGAGGGTCAGTGCTGAGGGAGCGCTGCACTGTCGGAGGGTCAGTGCTGAGGGAGTGCCGCACTGTCGGAGGGTCAGTGCTGAGGGAGCGCTGCACTGTCAGAGTGTCAGTGCTGAGGGAGTGCCGCACTGTCGGAGGGTCAGTGCTGAGGGAGCGCTGCACTGTCAGAGTGTCAGTGCTGAGGGAGTGCCGCACTGTCGGAGGGCCAGTCCTGAGGGAATGTTACACTGTCGGAGGGTCAGTACTGAGGGAGTGCCGCACTGTCGGAGTGCCAGTCCTGAGAAAATGTTACACTGTCGGAGGGTCAGTGCTGAGGGAATGTTACACTGTCGGAGGGCCAGTCCTGAGGGACTGTTACACTGTCGGAGGGTCAGTACTGAGGGAATGTTACACTCTCGGAGGGTCAGTGCTGAGGGAGTGCCGCACTGTCGGAGGGTCAGTGCTGAGGGAATGTTACACTGTCGGATTATCAGTACTGAGGGAGTGCCGCACTGTCAGAGGGTCAGTGCTGAGGGAGCGCTGCACTGTCGGAGGGTCAGTGCTGAGGGAGTGCCGCACTGTCGGAGGGTCAGTGCTGAGGGAGCGCTGCACTGTCAGAGTGTCAGTGCTGAGGGAGTGCCGCACTGTCGGAGGGTCAGTGCTGAGGGAGCGCTGCACTGTCAGAGTGTCAGTGCTGAGGGAGTGCCGCACTGTCGGAGGGCCAGTCCTGAGGGAATGTTACACTGTCGGAGGGTCAGTACTGAGGGAGTGCCGCACTGTCGGAGTGCCAGTCCTGAGAAAATGTTACACTGTCGGAGGGTCAGTGCTGAGGGAATGTTACACTGTCGGAGGGCCAGTCCTGAGGGACTGTTACACTGTCGGAGGGTCAGTACTGAGGGAATGTTACACTCTCGGAGGGTCAGTGCTGAGGGAGTGCCGCACTGTCGGAGGGTCAGTGCTGAGGGAATGTTACACTGTCGGATTATCAGTACTGAGGGAGTGCCGCACTGTCAGAGGGTCAGTGCTGAGGGAGCGCTGCACTGTCGGAGGGTCAGTGCTGAGGGAGTGCCGCACTGTCGGAGGGTCAGTGCTGAGGGAGCGCTGCACTGTCAGAGTGTCAGTGCTGAGGGAGTGCCGCACTGTCGGAGGGTCAGTGCTGAGGGAGCGCTGCACTGTCAGAGTGTCAGTGCTGAGGGAGTGCCGCACTGTCGGAGGGCCAGTCCTGAGGGAATGTTACACTGTCGGAGGGTCAGTACTGAGGGAGTGCCGCACTGTCGGAGTGCCAGTCCTGAGAAAATGTTACACTGTCGGAGGGTCAGTGCTGAGGGAATGTTACACTGTCGGAGGGCCAGTCCTGAGGGACTGTTACACTGTCGGAGGGTCAGTACTGAGGGAATGTTACACTCTCGGAGGGTCAGTGCTGAGGGAGTGCCGCACTGTCGGAGGGTCAGTGCTGAGGGAGTGCCGCACTGTCGGAGGGCCAGTGCTGAGGGAGTGCCGCACGTTCGGAGGGCCAGTGCTGAGGGAGTGCCGCACTCTCGGAGGGTCAGTGCTGAGGGAGTGCCGCACGGTCGGAGGGTCCGTGCTGAGGGAGTGCCGCACTGTCGGAGGGTCAGTGCTGAGGGAGTGCCGCACTGTCGGAGGGTCAGTACTGAGGGAGTGCCGCACTGTCGGAGGGTCAGTGCTGTGGGAGTGCCGCACTGTCGGAGGGTCAGTGCTGAGGGAGTGCCGCCCTGTCAGAGGGTCAGTGCTGAGGGAGCGCTGCACTGTCAGAGGGTCAGTGCTGAGGGAGCGCTGCACTGTCGGAGGGTCAGTGCTGAGGGAGTGCCGCACTGTCGGAGGGTCAGTGCTGAGGGAATGTTACACTGTCGGAGGATCAGTACTGAGGGTGTGCGCACTGTCAGAAGGCCAGTCCTGAGAAAATGTTACACTGTCGGAGGGTCAGTGCTGAGGGAGTGCCGCACTGTCAGAGGGCCAGTCCTGAGGGAATGTTACACTGTCGGAGGATCAGTACTGAGGGAGTGCCGCACTGTCAGAAGGCCCGTCCTGAGAAAATATTACATTGTCGGAGGGTCAGTGCTGAGGGAATGTTACACTGTCGGAGGGTCAGTGCTGAGGGAGTGCCGCACTGTCGGAGGGTCAGTGCTGAGGGAGAGCCGCACGGTCGGAGGGCCAGTGCTGAGGGAGAGCTGCACGGTCGGAGGGCCAGTGCTGAGGGAGTGCCGCACTGTCGGAGGGTCAGTGCTGAGGGAATGCCGCACGGTCGGAGGGTCCGTGCTGTGGGAGTGCCGCACTGTCGGAGGGTCAGTGCTGAGGGAGTGCCGCACTGTGGGAGGGTCAGTGCTGAGGGAGTGCCGCACTGTCGGAGGGTCAGTGCTGAGGGAATGTTACACTGTCGGATTATCAGTACTGAGGGAGTGCCGCACTGTCAGAAGGCCAGTCCTGAGAAAATGTTACACTGTCGGAGGGTCAATGCTGAGGGAGTGCTGCACTGTCGGAGGGTCAGTGCTGAGGGAGTGCCGCACGGTCGGAGGGTCCGTGCTGAGGGAGTGCCGCACTGTCGGAGGGTCAGTGCTGAGGGAGTGCCGCACGGTCGGAGGGTCAGTGCTGAGGGAGTGCCGCACTGTCGGAGGGTCAGTGCTGAGGGAGTGCCGCCCTGTTGGAGGGTCAGTGCTGAGGGAGCGCTGCACTGTCAGAGGGTCAGTGCTGAGGGAGCGCTGCATTGTCGGAGGGTCAGTGCTGAGGGAGCGCTGCACTGTCGGAGGGTCAGTGCTGAGGGAGTGCCGCACTGTCGGAGGGTCAGTGCTGAGGGAATGTTACACTGTCGGATTATCAGTACTGAGGGAGTGCCGCACTGTCAGCAGGCCAGTCCTGAGAAAATGTTACACTGGCGGAGGGTCAGTGCTGAGGGAGTGCCGCACTGCCGGAGGGTCAGTGCTGAGTGAGTGCCGCACGGTCGGAGGGTCCGTGCTGAGTGAGTGCCGCACTGTCGGAGGGTCAGTGCTGAGGGAGTGCCGCACTGTCAGAGGGTCAGTGCTGAGGGAGTGCCGCACGGTCAGAGGGTCAGTGCTGAGGGAGTGCCGCACTGTCGGAGGGTCAGTGCTGAGGGAATGTTACACTGTCGGATTATCAGTACTGAGGGAGTGCCGCACTGTCAGAAGGCCAGTCCTGAGAAAATGTTACACTGTCGGAGGGTCAGTGCAGAGGGAGCGCTGCACTGTCAGAGGGTCAGTGCTGAGGGAGTGCCACACTGTCGGAGGGTCAGTGCTGAGAGAGCGCTGCACTGTCGGAGGGTCAGTGCTGAGGGAGTGCCGCACTGTCGGAGAATCAGTGCTGAGGGAGTGCCGCACTGTCGGAGGGCCAGTCCTGATGGAATGTTACACTGTCGGAGGGTCAGTACTGAGGGAGTGCCGCACTGTCAGAAGGCCAGTCCTGAGAAAATGTTACACTGTCGGAGGGTCAATGCTGAGGGAGTGCTGCACTGTCAGAGGGTCAGTGCTGAGGGAGTGCCGCACTGTCAGAAGGGCAGTCCTGAGGGAATGTTACACTGTCGGAGGGTCAGTGCTGAGGGAGTGCCGCACTGTCGGAGGGTCAGTGCTGAGGGAGTGCCGCACTGTCGGAGGGTCAGTGCTGAGGGAGTGCCGCACTGTCGGAGGGCCAGTGCTGAGGGAGAGCCGCACGGTCGGAGGGCCAGTGCTGAGGGAGTGCCGCACTGTCGGAGGGTCAGTGCTGATGGAATGCCGCACGGTCGGAGGGTCCGTGCTGAGGGAGTGCCGCACTGTCGGAGGGTCAGTGCTGAGGGAGTGCCGCACGGTCGGAGGGTCAGTGCTGAGGGTGTGCCGCACTGTCGGAGGGTCAGTGCTGAGGGAGTGCCGCACTGTCGGAGGGTCAGTGCTGAGGGAATGTTACACTGTCGGATTATCAGTACTGAGGGAGTGCCGCACTGTCAGCAGGCCAGTCCTGAGAAAATGTTACACTGGCGGAGGGTCAGTGCTGAGGGAGTGCCGCACTGTCGGAGGGTCAGTGCTGAGGGAGTGACGCACGGTCGGAGGGTCCGTGCTGAGGGAGTGCCGCACTGTCGGAGGGTCAGTGCTGAGGGAGTGCCGCACGGTGGGAGGGTCAGTGCTGAGGGAGTGCCGCACTGTCGGAGGGTCAGTGCTGAGGGAGTGCCGCACTGTCGGAGGGTCAGTGCTGAGGGAGTGCCGCACTGTCGGAGGGCCAGTGCTGAGGGAGAGTCGCACGGTCGGAGGGCCAGTGCTGAGGGAGTGCCGCACTGTCGGAGGGTCAGTGCTGATGGAATGCCGCACGGTCGGAGGGTCCGTGCTGAGGGAGTGCCGCCCTGTTGGAGGGTCAGTGCTGAGGGAGCGCTGCACTGTCAGAGGGCCAGTGCTGAGGGAGTGCCGCACTGTCGGAGGGTCCGTGCTGAGGGAGTGCCGCACTGTCGGAGGGTCAGTGCTGAGGGGGTGCCGCACTGTCGGAGGGTCAATGCTGAGGGAGAGTCGCACTGTCGGAGGGTCAATGCTGAGGGAGTGCCGCACTGTCGGAGGGTCAGTGCTGAGGGAGCGCCACACTATCGGAGGGTCAGTGCTGAGAGAGGGCCGCACTGTCGGAGGGTCAGTGCTGAGGGGGTGCCGCACTGTCGGAGGGTCAGTGCTGAGGGAGTGCCGCACTGTCGGAGGGTCAATGCTGAGGGAGTGCCGCACTGTCGGAGGGTCAATGCTGAGGGAGTGCTGCATTGTCAGTCCTTACATTTCTGCAGTGATTTTGTCTTTAAATTATTACTCAGTGAAATGATGTGGAACCTAGTGAAATGATTCACAGCGGGACTTTTTATTGCTGCGCTAGTATTGTTGATGCAGGTATGTTAACGGGAAGCAAGTCATCTCCAGGGCAGATTTGGAAAGAGGTTCACACTGTGTGGCATACTGAGTGAAATGTCGTGCTGGAAGGTTACAGGAAGCTGACACTCTCTCTGGGATTTGAACCCTTTCTCGAGCTGCTCTGTGGGACTGCAGTACCCTCTTGTGGTTGAAAACCAAAGTGCAGGGCAAGCAAGCAGCATTTCAGGAAGCGAGGGTTCTCCCGGGTGAGTGTGAACATCAATCAGAGTGGGTGAGGCACTTAGAGTAGCTGCAACGTTTAACTATTACTTGTGCTGTTGGATTTAATGGTTTTCTGCATTGTTGGTCTGGACTGGGGAGGGCGGAAGATAAATAACACAGAGAGCTGGGACAAAGTTAAAAATCAGACAACACCGAGTTGTCGTCCAACAGGTTTATTGGGAAGCACTAGCTTTCAGAGCGACGCTCCTTCATCATGTGGTTGTGTTGAAAGAGCAGCGCTCAGAAAGCTAGTGTGCCTCCAATTAAACCTGTTGGACTACAACTCGGTGTTGTGTGGGTTTTTTAACTCTGTACACCCCAGTCCAACACCGGCACCTTCAAATCAGAGTTGGGGCATGTTGGGTTAACTGCTGGCCACTCTGGGCAGATCCCATTCAGGGCACTGGTCTCCCATGACAAGGATGACCCCCTCCCCCGGTCACGTCTGGCCTAGTGTCTTCCCACTGGGCACCCCTCTTCCGAATTTACCCCGCCCTTGATCTCTGTCGGTTTCTTTCCTGCTGTCTACACCCCCACCCCCGTCTTCCTCGTGTCTCTCAGCCGAATCCCACCTCTCTGTGACGGGAAAGCTCCTCCTCATTTAGGAAAGATGGTGAGGAGGTGCATTTGCATAGCACCTAGCCCTGCCCTCAGAACAACCCCCCCCCCCCCCCCCCCCCAACCACCCAAAAAAGCTCTCCACGACCATGATGCACTGCCTTTTGAATTATCAGCACCGTGGCGATGTTGGCCGGTCAGCACACAGCAGCAGCCCACCAGCAGCGAGGCCATGCTGGGCAGCTCATCTGTGGGTGTCAGTGTTGGGCCAGTAGGCCTTCCCTCCCCCCCCCCCCCCCCCCCCCCACTCCTAGGCCTCATCTGGAAGAGAGAACATGCAGTGGACCCTGCGTCCAGCCGAGAGGAGGGGGCCTGGGGATGTCCGTGTGCCCGAAAAAGGCATCAGACCAGCAGGAAGAGGGTGCGAGGGCTTGATGGGACTTGGAGTGGGGATAGGTCAGTGAGCTCGTGCTGATGAGAACGGAATCACATTGTAGGGGGAGAGACACTGGCCTTTACTCCGAGAGGTGTGGAGTACAGGAGTGAAGGTAATAGCACAGTGTGACCACATCTGGAATCCTGGTGCAGCCTTACTCTCCACAACCAGGTACCCACATTGGAGGGTGTGCAGCCATTATCTGCTCAATTAGGGCCAGGGTTTGGGAAGGCCGGGGGGTGGCGCTTTTGATGACAGGAAGCTGAGTATGTTGGGCCAATGTTCTCTGGAGTTGAGGAGAAGGAGAGACGATCCCATCTGACTCCACCTCCTTCCTGAGCTGGGACACGTTGGCTCGGGATAAAGGGCTTTAGGAGTGATACGGGGAGACCTTCCTCTGCTCAAAGCTCATGAGCCTCTGGAATTCTCCTCTCCCTACCCCTCCCCCCCCCCCCCCGGCGCAGAGATGTGGATATTCCACCGCAGAGAGAGAGTGTGTGTATGGCTGTGTGTGTCTGCGTGTGTGCATGTGTGTATGGCTGTGTGTGTGCATGTGTGTCTGTGTGTATGGCTGTGTGCGCACGCGTGTATGGCTATGTGTGTGTATGGATGGGTGTGTGTGTATGTGTATGGATGGGGGTGTGTGTGTGTTTCTGTATGTGTGTGTCTGTGTGTACGGCTCTGTGTGTATGACTATGTGTGTGTCTGGCTGTGTGTGTGTATGGATGGATGTGTGTGTGTATATGGATGGGGGAGGTGTCTGTGTCTGTGTGTGTATATATACAAGACTGGCATGGACAGACCTGGGGGTCTCTTGGCACCATGTGGAATGGGAGGGAATGGTTTCGAAGCTGAGGATCAGCCACCAACAGCAGAGCAGGCTCAAGGGGCTGGAGAGTTGTCTACTGCCACTCTCGAACCTGGGGTTAAATCTGGAGAGAACGTGGGCCTGGATTGGAGGCTGACACTGTGTGGGCTGCCGCACTGTCATTAATCCTGGAGACATGGTCCTGAATGGACAGGCCAGGGTCAGCCGAGACAATGACTCACCGAGTGAAAGTGGTACAGCGGGTTTTTTTCGCTAGTGGCACGGTGGCACAGTGGTTAGCACTGCTGCCTCACAGCACCAGGGACCTGGGTTCAATTCGAGCCTCAGGCGACTATCTGTGTGGAGTTTGCACATTCTCCCCATGCCTGTGTGGGTTTGCTCTGGTTTCCTCTCACAATCCAAAGATGTGCGGGTCAGGTGAAATGGCCATGCTAAATTGCCCACAGTGTTCAGGGATGTGTAGGTTAGGTGCATTAGTCAGGGGTAAATATAGGATAGGGGGAAATGGGTCTGGATGGATTACTCTTCAGAGGGTCGGTGTGGACTTGTTCGTCTGAAAGGCCTGTTTCCACACGGTAGGGATTCTATTTTTAAAAATTGCCAGGAGTCAAACAAAGGCAGCCTTGTGACCAGTTTTTCTCTGGTCCCTTCACAGGCTCGGTGGGAGAGAAGGTTTACAGTGGGCCGAAAGGAGAGAGTGGAGCTGGTTTCGGTGCAGTCATCAAAGGAGAGAAGGTAGGTGTGAACCGGGCCTACCTGGAAAAGGCTTCCACCCATCAGTTTCTAAATGACTGTCTGTGCAGGGGGCTCACTGAAGCCCTGAGATGGTGTTAACCTGTTGAGCTAATGGTAGTGATGGTTTGCTGATCTAACTGAGGGGCTGTCATGAGAGCACGGTCGAGAGGCAACCACACTGGCCTGGGACAGGAGTCACATCCAGACCCAGATGAGAAACTGTTTCCGTCAGTGAATACCACCTCCCCCGCCCTCCCCAAACTCCGTGCTCAACTGCACTGGCATCAACTGTTTATTGGAATTGTAAAGGTTACGGGTTAATGTTGCGAGGGTGGCAGGGGGCCTAGCTGGAGAACCAGCAACAGACTCTGCTGCCCCCCCTCCCCCGCCTACTTTTGGGAAAGTCATCATATCTGGTTCCACTCAGGCACTTAATCCCAGGCCTGTTCCAGAGAGAATATGCGAGTGAAATGTAGAGAAATCTCCCATTCTCTCACCTCAGTTTCACTCCACTAACTTGTCCACCATTTCTCACTCGCAGATAGAGTGCTTTATTAATGAAGACCCCCAACATTCCAGTCTCTTCAGAGCCTGCGCTTTGCTACCAGGCCTAAAATGTAAGCCTACAGCAGTACCTAAGGGTCTTTCAGCTCTCTGGTGCTTTGATGAGATGTCCAGTGGACTCAATCGCTCTGTGGGACGATCAAAACAGGAAATCATTAGCAGGCCACTCTGCCCGTTGCACCTGTGCTGACTGTTTGAAAGAGCTAACTTC
This sequence comes from Chiloscyllium plagiosum, assembly GCF_037043375.1. Classification (NCBI taxonomy): domain Eukaryota; kingdom Metazoa; phylum Chordata; class Chondrichthyes; order Orectolobiformes; family Hemiscylliidae; genus Chiloscyllium; species Chiloscyllium plagiosum. The sequence continues at coordinate 23,263,155 of NW_028270145.1, forward strand.
AACCCTCTTGCTCTTTCAGCCTAGGCCCGAATTTCGCCTTCAATGAATCTGTTTCCATTGTCCTCTCATCAGCCTGTCCCACATTCACCACCTATAAAAATATTCTCCTCATCCCCACCTCAGGTTCTTAGGCCCTGTGTCCCTCTGGTTACCGACGCCCTCCTGCCAATGGAAACACTTTGCCCTCGTTGACCCCATGAAAACCCCTCGTTGACCCCATGAAAACCCCTCGTCGACCCCATGAAAACCCCTCGTCATTCCAACCGCCTCTATTCAACGTACGCTTGGTTTTGAGGCCTGTCCTTCTCTGACGACTGGAGAAGGCCCAAAAGCCGGGATAGCACCCGGAGGAAGTGGTGCAGAAAAATTGCACCAGGGTTAGCTTTGTCCTGGCGAAACCTCCGTGCCCTGAAATGTGATGTTTTGTTTTGCTGTGACCGGGGCAGCAGTAAGTGGGAATGTTTAGTTAGAGTTCTGTCTCTGTGAGCCAGGGCTCCAGGTTGAATGAAGTATTGTGCGACCTGGCACCTTTCAGATGGTCCCTCTTGTGCTCCTAACATGTTTTTTTATGTTTGTATGTTTCCCCCCCCCTACAGGGTGACAAAGGGGATCCGGGTGAAAAGGTATGGTATATCCAGAACGGTCTTTCAACCTCAGCACAAGAGGACACCATTCGGCCCACTGCGCGTGTTCTAACTCTTTGAAGGTGGAGTCCAGTTGGTCCCACCCTCCGCCCCACCCATCCACTGACTCCTTCCACAGAGTGCTGCAAATTTCTCTTTTCCAATAATAGTTCCAGTCCCCCTTTTGAAGTTTCTGATCAACCCCGCGCCCACTGCCCTGTATTTCATATCACAGTCACTCACCGCATTTTAAAAGCAAAACTTTCCCATCTTGTTTTGTTGCCATTAATGTCGCGGGAACCGTCCCCCAACAGACGAAGGAGTGTCTCTCTGTCTCTCTCTGTCTGTGCTATCAGTTTGATGGACAAAGAGAGGGACAGAGAGAGAGAGAGAGAGAGACTCCCTCCCAGAGGGGCAGATGTAGCTGCCAGTCACTGATCTCCCACAATCTGCTCTGCCGAGGGGTTGAGCTCCCTCAGTCTGCTCTGACCGATGATCCGGAATGTTCTCTCGCTGACCCGGACTGTCAGAAGGGGCCGTGTTCCACCAGGGGCTGGCGCTGCGACGGCATGACCAAACTCCCTGGATAGGATCGGGGGGTTGACGTGCTTAATACGGGAGCCTGTTCGGGTTTGGGTGCGAAGGTCTGTTTTTGTTTCTGGCTTCTCCCCCCTTGACCCCGGCATGTCGATGACCTTTGACCTGTTAGTTGGCAGAAGCCGTTCAGTTCCTGGAGCAGTGGCTCAACCAATCCCTGGCAGGTCCTGCCCAGATCGGCAGACCATCCAATCCCTGAAGCCCGTGTCCTCGCTGGCAACCAATCCCTGTGTCCACTCCCCTCTGCGCTCCCAGCTTTGTACAGTTGTTACCGAGTCCCCCATCTGGGTAACCTCCCCCTCCACCGCAACCCAGTGAGGAACCTCCAATTCCCGCCTCCTGATCTTCCCCCACTGCAGCCGTTAAATCCCAGAGGATCTGGAATCCCCGGGTTGAGTTTGATGAGGAGCCCTGGGGAGGGGAGACCAACACTGTACCCAGACGAGGCTTCGGGGTGAGGAGTGAGGCGATGGGCTGCACCACGGGTCTCACGTTCTTCGTCTTCCCCTTCCCTCTCCGGTCAGGGCACCGCCGGATTCGGGTACCGCGGTCCGAAAGGAGAGAAAGGATCCCCCGGGATCCAGGGCCCGCCGGGTCCTCCAGGATCCGCCGCTACCACAGTGCGGGAACGTGGTGACGGAGTGACGGTGGAGCGTGTGGTCGGTGTGGAAGGACCTCCTGGACCGCAGGGACCTCCCGGACCCCCCGGGAGAGCCGGAGAGCCGGTGAGTAGTCAGGATTTGCCCCCTCGACCCCCGCCCCGTACGGTTTGGGGCATCGCCCTCCCCCTTGCGAGATTTTACTGGCTCCATCTGAAATAAAAAGCTGCCTGTGGACGTGAATCTTGCCCAGAGGGGTCACGGGCGTTGGCATTGACTAAAGGCGGAGGGGTGGGGTGGGTGGTATTGGAGAGCTTTCAAACAGGGCAGGGTTCCCCTCAAGACTGAGCTGGTTCGAGACGAAAGCTTTTACCGCCCAGCTTCATTCAACCAACCCCTTTCTCCCTGCGACTCGAATGTGCAGCAGGCTGGCTCAGTGGTTAGCCCTCCTGCCTCCCAGCGCCAGGGACCCAGGTTCGATTCCCGCCTCGGGTGACTGACTGTGTGGAGTTTGCACATTCTCCCTGTGTCTGCGTTGGTTTCCTCCGGGTGCTCCAGTCTCCTCCCACAGTCCAAAGTTGAGCAGGTCAGGTGAATTGGCCATGCTCAATTGCCTGTAATGTCCAGGGATGTGCAGGCTGGGTGGGTTAGCCATGGGAAATGCAGGGTTACAGGGATAGGGTGTAGAGGGTTGAGTCTGGGTGGGATGCTTCTAGGAGGGTCAGTGTGGCCTTGACGGGCCAAATGGCATCCTTCCACACCGCAGGGAGTCTATGATTCTACGTGACTAAAGGGTCTGATATGACCTTGTCCAATTCCGATGTCATTCCGAGTTAAGGACAGTCAATAATGTGTACCTCCTGTATCTGGTGTCCATCCCCCTCTGTTCAAAGAGGGATGAAGATCTGGTGTATCTCTGCTCTCCATTAACACTGTTATAACATCCTGTGTCATCCTTACCTACAGGGTGATCCTGGCGAAGACGGCAAGAGGGTGAGCGGCTGATTATTTTACTTTTGGATACCTTGTTGGGAGCTCATGTTTGGTAAATGACCAAACTCCTGGGTAAGGGGTGTTCAATTGTTTACAGGGAAAGGGGGTGAACCATTGGCGACTGCTCAGATCGGTCATTCCTGAGCCGGGGAATTTCCTCCTCCTTAGCTCGTCCCCGAACGTGTGAGTCCCTTCACCTCCGCAAGGGTTTCTCCTTCAGTGATGGAGTGTTCCCATGTGGATCAGGAGTCACGGGTGCTCCATCAGGTAAAGGTGGTGGATTTCCTTCAGTCGAGGGTTGGTTGTCATAGTCACCGCTTCGGAGACAACTTCGCAATTCCACAAATTTACCAACCGACTTTAAATTCCACAAGGACTGGTAGGATTTGAACCGGTTTCCCTAGGGCATTAACCTGGCTCTCTGGATTACTAATCTCGCACTGTCTACCCCGGCATTATGATTCTTCCCTGAGATCGCCCTTAATTAATCCTGATTCCAATGCAAATAAGTTCTGATTACACAAATCTTGCTTCGTAACACCAGTAGAAATGAAAGTTTGTAAAGAATTGCAGCACAGACAGCCAAACCAGTTTGTGCAGGGATGAGGAGTAACTTTTCCTCATGGAGAGTCGTAAGTCTTTGGAATTCTGTCTTTCCCAAAAGGCAGCAGGAGCAGAGACCTTGAATATTTTTAAGGCCGAGGGAGACAGATTCTTGTTAGCCCAAGGGAGGGTGAAAGGTTAACAGGGGGTAAGGGAGAATGGAGAATAATCAGATCAGCTGTGATCTCAGGGAACGGTAGAACGGGGTCAAGAGGCCGAATGGCCTCCCCTTGATCCTAAGGGTGATTACACTCCAAACAATTCTGCTCCCACTCCTCTTCATCCAAATGTCACCTCTGAGTCATTTCTCCCGCGTTTATCCAGTTTCCCAGTAAAGGTGTCCATGTTATTTGTGATTCGGAGATGCCAGTGTTGGACTGGAGTGGACAAAGTTAAAAATCACACAACCCCAGGTTATAGTCCAACAGGTTTAATTGGAAGCACTAACTTTTGGAGCTCTGCTCCTTCACCAGGTGGTTGTGGAGAATAAGATCGTAGAACACAGAAGCTTCTGTGCCTTACAGTTGTGTCCTTCACTACCACCTGATGAAGGAGCAGTGCTCCGAAAGTGAGGCCTTCCAATTAAACCTGTTGGACTATTAACCTGGGGTTGTGTGATTTTTAACCATGTTATTTGCCTCATCCACTCCACACTTTGCAACACGTTTCACTCTATTTTGCAACAAAATGCACATGACAATAAATAATTAAGTCAACCACTGTTGGGTGAAGTGGTTTCTCCTGAGTATCTTCTTGAACTTATTAGTGACTCCGACATAGTCATAGCTTCAATTTTGGTCTCTGTCCACAAGTGGAAACAGCTTTCCTGCCAACTCCTCTGTTGAACCTCTTCATTACTTTAAATGCCTTGTGGACAGAAAGCAGCAGTGCCAGTTTGGTTTCTAATTCATCGTCCGTTTTCGTACCTTTGAGAATCACCTTCATTCGTGTTCTCCCTGTAACAGAGTTCCCGTTAACTGGACAAATACTGCAACTGCAGGCAAGCTAGCACAGGGGTCAGACACATACCTCTGTACGTGTATGCAGTACATCTCAATTGGAGTATTTAGAATGCATGGGTATCTTTGGGAGAATGACCGACTTGAATTTGCGCAGCGCCTTTCATGACCACAGGATGTCCCCAAAGGAAGAAGCCGTTCTGCAGTGTAGTCACTGTTGTAATGTCAAAAAGGCAGCTGCCACTTTCTTTTATATATAGCAAGCTCTTACCATGTGATGGTGACCAGACCTGCCTTTCCAATGATGTTGGTCAGGCGGCCTGGGGGGGTGGAGGGGAAAGAGGGGGGCTTAATTTTCACCACGATATTCGGGAAGACCCCTCTGCACTCCCATGAAATAATAATGTCCATTCCAGAGGACGGGAAGGGCCACACTTTAATATCATGTCCAAAGGAACAGCACTGGGCAGCACTGCAGTGGTTAGCACTGCTACCTCACGGTGCCAGGGACCCAGGTTCAAATCCCGCCTCAGGCGACTGTCTGTGTGGAGTTTGCATATTCTCCCCGTGTCAGCGTGGGTTTCCTCCGGGTGCTCCAGTTTCTTCCCACAGTCCAAAGATGTGCAGGTTGAGTGGATTGGCCGTGCTAAATTGCTCGTAGTGTGCAGAGATGTGCAGGCTGGGTGGGTTAGCCATGGGAAATGCAGGGCCCCAGAGATAGGGTAGGGGGGAATAGTCTGGGTGGGATGCTTTTTGGAGGGTCAGTGGGAACATGTTGGGCTGAATGGCCTGCTTCCACACCGTAGAGATTCCACAAATAAAACATTCCTGACAGTGTTGCACTCAGTCACTGTTCAATGATGATACGGATCAGCCATGATTTCAGTCGAATAGGCTGGAAAAGCTGAGAGACCTACACATCGCCCCATGTTCCCCTATGTTGCTGAATATTAGCCTGTGCCTATTCTCATCTATTTTAACAAAGATATTTCTCCGTGAACGTTTCAGGCACCGTTTGTAACCTCAGGTGTGTGTGAGGAGGTGCAGCGCGGGGTGGGGGAGCTGCCTGTAACATTGACTCTTTGTTTCCCTTCCTTTGTTCAGGGTGAGATCGGCCCTCAAGGTTTCCCAGGGACCCCGGGGGATCACGGAGCGAAAGGCAATAAGGTCAGCCTCCGATGAGATCCGTCTCCACTTTCTGGTTCCTTTCCCTTTCCTGGTTCCCTTCCCAGTTTTGGAAAACCTGAATAAATTAAAACAAGACATTTCAATCCCAGATCGCCTGGAGTAGACAATTTGAGGGGCTGATTTAATTGTTTCATGTCTCGGATGATTAAAGGATTGCGACGGTTGGTAAGAGGAAAGTAATTACTGTGGTGGGGTCCAAAACTGGGGCGGAGGGTGTGGGGTGAGGGATGATGAAGGGGGAAGGCACACCCTTAAAAAGTAGAGCCAAGGCCGGGGGGCTTTCAAACAACAGGAAGTGAAAATTTCTGTCACCCCGAAATATTACAGAGGCTGGCGGGTGGATTGAAAATTTCAGAAGCAGATTGATAGATTTTGTTGGGTAAGAGTGTCAAAGGTCACAGAGTTTATATGGGTAAATGGAGCAGAGATCCAGCTCAGTCCTGATCTAAGCAGGTTAGAGAGCCTTTGTGACCTCCTCCTGTTTTCAAATGTCTGGGCTAAGGATTTTCTTTCCTCTCTGTTATTGATTGTTTTGTGGGATGTGGCCCTCCCCTTGAACCGAGGGGCTCACTGGGTCATTTCAGAGGGCAATTAAGAGTCAGCCCCATCGCTGTGGGTCTGGAGTTACATGTAGGCCTGACCTGGAAAAGACAGCATCCTCTCCCTCAGGGCATGAGTGAACTAGATGAGTTCTTGCCACGACCTATGTTTAGATTTGTTATTAATAAGACTAGTTTTTTTCCCTAAACTCCAGATGTATTCATGAGTTGAACGTAAACGCTCCCAGCTGCCGTGGTGAGATTTGAACTCATGTCCCCCAGGGCCCGTGGATTACCAGTCCAGAATATTGCCGACCACATGGGACACTGACTCTCTAGTGGACGACTGGAGTCTAACACAGTACTGCCTCCTGCCAGCCATCTCAGGCCAATGGCAGGCTCAGGAATGTCAGGCAGGGGCAGATCATGGCCACCAGGGGTCAGCGCGTTGGTTTGGATGAGTGCGGGATGATGTGATGCGTTTGGGAAAACTTGCTAATCTGGCTGTATGTCAACTCTCGCTCCACGCTGGAGTCAGGCCAGAACCTGTCAGACTGTGTGCAGGCCTAAGCTAATGGCTTTCCTATTCCCCCTGCAGGGTGACCCAGGGATTGGATCCCCAGGACCCCCTGGACCTCCAGGACCCCCTGGACCGCCTTGTTTGCCCGGCCCACCAGCTGTAATCACCAAGATGGACAAACTAGTAAGTGAATCGAGCCGCGTGGTTAAAATGGAGGGCAAGCTGGACGCCATAGAAACATTGCATTGATGTAGCATCTATCCCAGAACACCAATAAAATACTTGTTGATGTGTGATTACGGGTGTAGTTTAAGAGTTGCACGTGCTGAAATGCGCGCCCACAAACCTCGTCATGATTGAAGGAAAAATATCGGCCAGACCCTCCATGTTGTTTTTTTGAAATGGCGCCCATGGAATCTTTGCCAGCGACCTGATGGGGTGGGTGTTCAAACAGCAGAGCACTCTTTCTGCTGCACTGGATCTGTTGGTCCAGATGATGTGAGCAGTTCACTGCAGTGAGACTAAATCTCAAACCATCAGACTCCGAGGCAACAGTAGTAAGTGTCGAACCATGACAGCCTTGCACAGCAAAACCCCTCCTTTCCAACACGTCACTGCTAAAACCAGTCATGCTCATGAGTTGTTTAACTGTATTTATTTATTGTTCACTGGAGGAGTTAACTGCCCATCATCTAAAGGTAGTACTGACCATGTGAATCCAATGAATGTCTTACTTCAGGTTCCCCTTCAAACCTTACAGATTCTCTTCACCACTTTGCTAATTCTCTGCTAATTCGCCACACCATGGTGATCAACCATCAGAACCCTCAGGGCAGAGTATATACATATCCTGAGTTAACCATGTACCTGACCAATGTTTATCCTGAGTTAACCATGTACCTGATCGCTGCCTATCCTGAGTTAACCATGTACCTGACCACTGTTTATCCTGAGTTAACCATGTACCTGATCACTGCCTATCCTGAGTTAACCATGTACCTTATCACTGCTATTCCTGAGTTAACCATGTACCTTATCACTGCTATTCCTGAGTTAACCATGTGCCTGATCACTGCCTATCCTGAGTTAACCATGTACCTTATCACTGCTATTCCTGAGTTAACCATGTGCCTGACCACTGTTTATCCTGAGTTAACCATGTGCCTGATCACTGCCTATCCTGAGTTAACCATGTACCTGATCACTGCCTATCCTGAGTTAACCATGTGCCTGATCACTGTTTATCCTGAGTTAACCCTGTGCCTGATCACTGCGTGTCCTGAGTTAGCCCCGTACCTGGTCACTGTTTATCCTGAGTTAACCATGTGCCTGATCACTGTTTATCCTGAGTTAACCATGTACCTTATCACTGCCTATCCTGAGTTAACCATGTACCTGATCACTGTTTATCCTGAGTTAACCCTGTGCCTGATCACTGCGTGTCCTGAGTTATCCATGTACCTGATCACTGTTTATCCTGAGTTAACCATGTCCCTGATCACTGTTTATCCTGAGTTAACCCTGTGCCTGATCACTGTTTATCCTGAGTTAACCATGTACCTGGTCACTGTTTATCCTGAGTTAACCCTGTGCCTGATCACTGTTTATCCTGAGTTATCCATGTACCTGATCACTGCCTATCCTGAGTTAACCATGTACCTGATCACTGTTTATCCTGAGTTAACCATGTGCCTGATCACTGCGTGTCCTGAGTTAACCCTGTGCCTGATCACTGCCTATCCTGAGTTAACCATGTGCCTGATCATTGTTTATCCTGAGTTAACCATGTGCCTGATCACTGCGTGTCCTGAGTTAACCCTGTGCCTGATCACTGCCTATCCTGAGTTAACCATGTGCCTGATCATTGTTTATCCTGAGTTAACCATGTGCCTGATCACTGCGTGTCCTGAGTTAACCATGTACCTGGTCACCGTTTATCCTGAGTTAACCATGTACCTGATCACTGCCTATCCTGAGTTAACCATGTACCTGATCACTGTTTATCCTGAGTTAACCATGTACCTGGTCACTGTTTATCCTGAGTTATCCATGTACCTGATCACTGCCTACCCTGAGTTAACCATGTACCTGATCACTGTTTATCCTGAGTTAACCCTGTGCCTGATCACTGCCTATCCTGAGTTAACCCTGTGCCTGATCACTGTTTATCCTGAGTTAACCATGTACCTGATCACTGCCTATCCTGAGTTAACCATGTGCCTGATCACTGCCTACCCTGAGTTAACCCTGTGCCTGATCACTGTTTATCCTGAGTTAACCATGTACCTGATCACTGCGTGTCCTGAGTTAGCCCTGTACCTGGTCACTGTTTATCCTGAGTTATCCATGTACCTGATCACTGTTTATCCTGAGTTAACCATGTACCTGATCACTGCGTGTCCTGAGTTAGCCCTGTACCTGGTCACTGTTTATCCTGAGTTATCCATGTACCTGATCACTGTTTATCCTGAGTTAACCCTGTGCCTGATCACTGCGTGTCCTGAGTTAGCCCTGTACCTGATCACTGCGTGTCCTGAGTTAGCCCTGTACCTGATCACTGTTTATCCTGAGTTAACCATGTACCTGATCACTGTTTATCCTGAGTTAACCCTATGCCTGATCACTGCGTGTCCTGAGTTAGCCCTGTACCTGATCACTGTTTATCCTGAGTTAACCCTGTGCCTGATCACTGCGTGTCCTGAGTTAACCATGTACCTGGTCACTGTTTATCCTGAGTTAACCATGTACCTGATCACTGCCTATCCTGAGTTAACCATGTACCTGATCACTGCCTATCCTGAGTTAACCATGTGCCTGATCACTGTTTATCCTGAGTTAACCATGTACCTGATCACTGCCTATCCTGAGTTAACCATGTGCCTGATCACTGCCTATCCTGAGTTAACCATGTACCTGATCACTGTTTATCCTGAGTTAACCATGTACCTGATCACTGCCTATCCTGAGTTAACCATGTACCTGATCACTGTTTATCCTGAGTTAACCATGTACCTGATCACTGTTTATCCTGAGTTAACCATGTGCCTGATCACTGCCTATCCTGAGTTAACCATGTGCCTGATCACTGTTTATCCTGAATTAACCATGTACCTGATCACTGTTTATCCTGAGTTAACCATGTGCCTGATACTGTTTATCCTGAGTTAACCCTGTGCCTGATCACTGCCTATCCTGAGTTAACCATGTGCCTGATCACTGTTTATCCTGAGTTAACCATGTACCTGATCACTGTTTATCCTGAGTTAACCATGTGCCTGATCACTGCCTATCCTGAGTTAACCCTGTACCTGATCACTGTTTATCCTGAGTTAACCCTGTGCCTGATCGCTGCCTATCCTGAGTTAACCATGTACCTGGTCACTGTTTATCCTGAGTTAACCATGTACCTGGTCACCGTTTATCCTGAGTTAACCCTGTGCCTGATCACTGTTTATCCTGAGTTAACCATGTACCTGATCACTGCCTATCCTGAGTTAACCATGTATCTGGTCACTGTTTATCCTGAGTTAACCATGTACCTGATCACTGTTTATCCTGAGTTAACCCTGTGCCTGATCACTGCGTGTCCTGAGTTAACCATGTACCTGGTCACTGTTTATCCTGAGTTAACCATGTACCTGATCACTGTTTATCCTGAGTTAACCCTGTGCCTGATCACTGCGTGTCCTGAGTTAACCATGTACCTGGTCACTGTTTATCCTGAGTTAACCATGTACCTGATCACTGTTTATCCTGAGTTAACCATGTGCCTGATCACTGCCTATCCTGAGTTAACCATGTACCTGATCACTGTTTATCCTGAGTTAACCCTGTGCCTGATCACTGCCTGTCCTGAGTTAACCATGTGCCTGATCACTGTTTATCCTGAGTTAACCATGTGCCTGATCACTGTTTATCCTGAGCTAACCATGTGCTTGACCTCTGCTTATTCTTCCTCCCCAGACGTTTCTTGATATGGAAGGTTCCGGATTCGATGGCAACCTGGAAATGTTGCGGGTAGGTGCACTGTTTCGCGAGAGGTTTGTGTGTTTGAGGTCAGGTTGCAGTTTGGGATCTTGCTGTGCGGGTGTTGAGAGTCGCTGGTCCCAGACTTAGAGAAGGTTGCTGAGGGTGGGAAAGGTCGGCCTGAGATCCCTGAGCAGATAGATGAGGTTGATGCAGCTGAAATGATGTTTCCGTGTGTCTAAGGCCAGCGGGTCACACCCCCACTCCCACCAGAGGATTTCCAATATCATCAAAGAGTTGACTCCCAAGGAAGAGACAACGGTGCTTCCATTCATGGGCCAGTTGTTGGCTGGGGTTTTCCAAGCCCTTGGAAGGCAGGAGTGGGGTGGAACTAGCCTGTTGAATTGAGTCCTCCTGGATGCCGGGCCCTCTCAGTGGGACCAATCCCCACCTCCCCGCAGCAGTTAGTAATTATAGCCAACATATCCTTGCTTACCAGGCACTTTCTGTGGGAAGGTAGCTCTGTCACGATGGCCCAGCTCTCTCCTCACCCTGTTGTCCATCGGTACGTGGGAACAACCTGAGACCACCTTACAGCTGGAGTGCTGAACATCCTGTCATCTTTCACAGTTCTGTATAAAGATGCACAGAAGGTTATATGGAACATTATCCTCAGGGACCTGGAGCCATTTTCTACATACAGTTATTCCTGAGGTGGTTCTGTCCAGTATTTATAGGGGGCCTTCAGTGAGCTCCTCCATCTTGTGGTACCCTTTTGCTCACTGACTACCTGTGTAGCAGCTTCCTATCCCAGTCATCTGTAGTTTCCGCTTCCCATTGGCCACCCCTTTGACCTCACCCATTGTCCACTCCTTTGACCCCACTCATTGTACACTCCTTTGATCCCTCCCATTGGCCACCCCTTTGACCCCATCCAATGGTCACCCCTTTGACCCGTCCCATTGGTCCTTACATGTCTACAAGAGATGTCCTAATTCACTGCCTTGAGTAAAACTGCTGGAGGACAGTTGGGTTGGGGGCTTGGGAAAATTTGTCAATGTTGGTTCCCAATAACTCACATCCTCCTCTCACTTCAGCCTTTGATGCGCTCCATCATCTGCTTTGAAGCTGTTGTGCCTGTGGCAAGAGGAACAGGCCATGGTGCATAGGAAGTTCCCACGACCAACAATGACTCTTGGCTGGTAATGACAGGCTGGGTGTCCAGGATGGTGGGTTAAAATGGCACCTCCTCATGTTCGAAATGGTACTAGTTACCGCGCTGGCCCTGAAATCGCTTGTCTATCCCAGCCTTTCCCCGGTCCCAGCTCATGTCAGTTTGCACAGAGTGTGAAGGTGGGAAGATTGATTCAAGTTTCTCCTTCAGGGATTGCCCGGACCTCCGGGGCCACCTGGACTCCCTGGTCTTCCCGGACGGCCTGGAGTGTTTGGTATGAACGGCACTGCGATCCCTGGACCGCCGGGTCTGCCTGGACCCCCAGGAGCAGACGGGAGGCCTGGGGTCTCTGGGCCAATGGGACCTCTGGTAAGTAAAGAGTTTACTTTTCGTCAGCAGTTCACTCGACCTTGATTCAGTCAAACGATCCAAGGGCCTTGATGGGAGCATTACCGAGCTGTGTCGGGAGATGTGAGGGCACGTGATTTGGTCATTGAGTTCGATGTTTTAGGGAGCATCTCAAAAGAGGTGAGCGCTCGCCTTGGTGGAAAGGTTTTTAGGAGGGAATTCCAGAACATTGTGTGGAGTTTGCACATTCTCCCCGTGTCTGTGTGGGTTTCCTCCGGGTGCTCCGGTTTCCTCCCACAGTCCAAAAATGTGCAGGTCAGGTGAATTGGCCATGCTAAATTGCCCATAGTGTTAGGTAAGGGGTAAATGTAGGGGTACGGGTGGGTTGCACTTCGGCGGGGCAGTGTGGACTTGTTGGGCCGAAGGGCCTGTTTCCACACTGTAAGTAATCTAATCTAATCTAATCTAAACATTCCAACTTTGGCAGCCATCTGCTTGGCCATCAATAGTGAGGCACTTGGTGGGAACTAGTGGGTCATGGGACTGTGGGGGGTGAGACAGACAGTCTGGGATTATACCAGCGGAAGCTGAACAATGTTAAATTAATATTGAGGAGCCATGAGCTTCTATAGATTGCCGAACACTGGGTGAATGGGATTTGGCATGAGTTAGGGCAGAAACAAATGAGTGTTGGGTGAGATGGCATGTTTAGAGGACAAAAATTAAAAAGCTTTGTTTTAAAATCATCTTAATTTATTTTAAAATGTCTCGTGGAAGCTGAAGAGGGTTCAGAAGAGATTTATGCGGATGTTGTCGGGAATGGAGAGTTTGAGTTACAAGGAGGCTGGGACTTTTTTCACTGGAGTGTAGGAGGTTGTGGGGTGACCTTTATAGGGGTTTATAAAATCAGGAGGGGCACAGATAAGGTGAAAGACAGGTGAAAGAAAGGACGGGGATTTCAGGACTAGGGGGCATACTTTTAAGGTGAGAGGAGAAAGATTATTTTTACACAAAGTAGTTTGTGTGTGGAATGAACTTCCAGAGGAAGTGGTGGATACAGTTACAACATTTAAAAGACATTTGGATAAGTACATGAATAAGAAATGTTTGGAGGGATATGGGCCCAGCACAGGCAGGTGGGACTAGTTTAGTTTGGGAACATGGTCAGCATGGACTGGTTGGACCAAGGGGTCTTTTTCTGAGACCACCGAGGTGGTACAAAACCAATGACCAACCTCTGAATCCTCATCACATTCAATAAAAAGCAAGGGATACAGGTTAATATTGTACGCTCAACTGGTTTTCAATACATCCTCATTCTGAACACGATCCTGGCATGTTTTAGGACAGAAACAGATGAGTGTTGGGTGAATTCTCTCTTCCGATTCGTCCTTTGCAAGTGAAGGATTTACCTTTTTTTTTGTTTTTATGTAAATTGATTTTTTTAAAATCTCGCCACCATGTCTGGCTTGGCTATTTACCTCCTTCCTTCCAACTCTGCTAATTTAGATAAAATAATTCTTACTCTTGCCGTAGCTTGACTTTTCTCTAATGCCTGACTGGAGTGTTGGAGTGACATATTTTCCTTTTCTTCCCTTCTTATTTTAGGGGCCACCTGGACAAGATGGCCGACCAGGACTGGCTGGGGAGAAAGGACTGCAGGTAGGTCACCTTTGATTGGACAGTAGCCGGCATGAAGTGTTGCTGTAAAGATTTGCTCTTGTTGCTGTCATCTAATGAAACGTACCTTGTGCTTTCAGGGTGAGCCTGGTGACTTGGGACTCCCGGGAGCTCAGGGGCCTAAGGTAAGGCCAACATCTCCTGACTGCGCCACTGTGATTGTCCACCCTGGCCATGTGTTCAACAATCAATGGCCTTGTAGCTGTGGGTTTGCGCAATAGTGGGTTTCGATTCCCTGCTCCATCAGTTGACGCTCAGCACAAAAACAGGCAATCAGCTGAAGACTCTGCAGGCCAGTCATATCGAGGTTTACAGCATGGAAACAGGCCCTTCAGGGCCATGATGCCTCCCATCTCACGTAACTCATCTCATTTCTATCTTTTTGCTACCTTCCCCTTGAGTGCATCTATCTTATTCACCATGACCCCTCCCTGGGGTAGGGAGAGCCCACGTTCCCTCTAGACTGAGAGTAAATAATGTGCTCCTGAATTCCCTGTTGCATTTACATCTCTGGCCCCTTTCGTAGGGTTGCCCCACCCGCCCTCTCAAAAACCTCCATCATCTCGTTGATGAACAGTCACTCCTCAGCCTGCTCTCTTCCAGAGGATAGTGCCCCTGTCAGTTCAGGCTTTCCCAACTTGCATTTATGTAGCACCTCTTCCAACCTCAGGATGTCCCAACGCACTTTGCAGCCGATGGAAGTTCTTTCAAAGTATCATTAGTGTTGGAATGGGGCAAAGCACAGGTACAATTTTGTGCACAGCAAGCTCCCATATGTAACAAGTAAATAAATGAACAGATACTCTGGATTCAGCCATTTTTGTGGATGAGGAACACGGAGGAAAGTTCCCCAGCTCTTCTTCAATCTTTCACCCCCCGGGAGGATGGGCAAGCCCTTTGGTTTGATATCCCCATCAGACAGACAGCGTGCCTGACAGTGCAGAGCTCCCTTGTGATGCACCGGGGGACTCAGCCCTGATTTCGGGCCCAACTCTCTCGAGTGGGATTTGAATCCATCCCCTTCTGCACTCCGTGGCGTACATCTTACCAATGGGGAAGTGAAACAATCCAAGTTAACTGTGTAGTGAGCAGTCAGATAAGAAGACAGTGCAGGATAAAGGTGGAACGCTCGCTGGGTTTCAATCATTGCTACGGATCTCTCCCTCCCTCATTCTGAGAAATGGTATCTTACTGAGAGTCTGGCTCCTGAATAATCCGTAGTTGTTTGCGTGCTCCTGTTTGTCCTCAGTGCTTACGTTTCTTTCTTCCATTCAGTGCTCATTCTGTCCTCTTCCTCCTTAGTTGCTGCAGCTTCTCATCACTCCCTCGACATTTGGATGTTTGTATGTACTGGACTGGATCTTCCCCCTCCCGCCCTGTGACGGGGTTGCATGTGGACTTGACCCAGGGCCTTGATTGTGTTGTTCTGGTTGACCGCTCAGTAGAGTTAAAGTAGTTCCTCACTCAGATGAGGAAACTCGGCATGCACCTGCTCCTTTATCCGTTTGTGAATCGTATCAGGTTTTTTTTTGCGGTAAAAGCAAAACAATTTGCTTTACTCCTAAAGATGAGAAAGAGTCCGTAATGTGTCATGGAAATATGGTTCTCATCAGGGAGATGAGGCTTTGTCTCCATGAAAATCTGCCCTTAACCTTCTTTGCCCCAAGGAGAACAATCCCCGTTTCTGCATGTTCCTCATCCTTGGTACCATTTTGGAAGCCCCTCTTTGTGGCCTTAACGTCCTACTTCATTTATTGTGCCCAGACTCCAACGGAGGCCTACCTGGCGCCAGCAAAGGCTGAGCCTAACATTATTTTCACACTCAATATCTCTAATTATAAAGACAGAGATAATACATCCCTCACGAACCCTTTCATCAGCTTGCTCCTTAGAGTCATAGAGATGTACAGCATGGAAACAGACCCTTCCGACCAGCTCATCCATGCCGACCAGATATCCTATCCTAATTTAGTCCCATTTGCCAGTACTTGGCGCATATCCCTCTAACCCTTCCTATTCATATACCCATCCAAATGCTTTTTAAATGCTGTAGAATTGTACCAGCCTCTACCACTTCCTCTGGCAGCTCATTCCATACACACCATCCTCTGCCTGAAAGATTTGCCCCTTAGGTTCCTTTTAAATCTTTCCCCTCTCACCCTAAACCCCATGCCCTCTAGTTCTATACTCCCCCACCCCAGGGAAAAGACTTTGTCTATTTATCCTATCCATCCCCTCATGATTTTATAAACCTCTATAAGGTCACCCCTCGGCCTCCGACGCTCCAGGGAAAACAGCACCAGCCTGTTCAGCCCCTCCCTATAGCTCAAATCCTCCAACCCTGGCAACATCCTTGTAAATCTTTTATGCACCCTTTCAAGTTTTACAGCATCTTTCCTTTAGCAGGGAGACCAGAATTGCATGCAGTATTCCAAACGTTGCCTAACCAATGACCTGTACAGCTGCAACATGACCAGCGGTGTTCCACAGGGATCATACTGGGCCCACGTTTGTCATTTGTATTAGTTATTTGGATGACCATATAAGAGGCATCGTTAGTACGTTTGCTTATGCCACCAAACTTGGTGGTATAGTGGACAGTGAAGAAGGTTATCTAAGATTACAAAATGATCAATTGGGTCCGTGGGCAGATGGGTAGCAGGTGGAGTATAATTTGGATAAACACGAGGTATTGCATTTTGGTTAACCAAACAATGGCAGGATACATACAGTTAATAGAAGGGCCTTGGGTAGTGTTGTAGAGCAGAGAGACCTCGGGAGTCAGGGACATAATTCTTTGTAGACAGAGTGATGAAGAAGGCATTTAGCACGCTTGTCTTTATTGCTTAGAGCTTTGAGTATAGGAGTTAGGACGTCATGTTGAGATTATCCAGGACACTGGTGAGGTCTCTTCTGGAATACTGTGTCCAGTTCTGGAATACTGTCTCTTCTGGAATACTGTGTCCAGTTCTGGTCACCCAGTTATAGGAAAGATATTCTTAAACTGAGATGGTTCAAAGAAGATTTACAAGGATGTTGCCAGGATTGGAGAGTTTGAGATATAAAAATAGACTGGAAAGATTGGAACTACTTCCACTGAAGTGCAGGAAGTTGAGGGGTGACCTAATTGAGGTTTATAAAATCATATACGGTGAATAGCAAGGATCGTTTCCCTAGGGTGGGGGGAGTTCAAAACTAGGGGCATATTTTTAAGGCGAGAGAAGAAAGATTTTAAAAGGACACAAGGGGCAACTTTTTTTACACAGAGAGTGGTTTGTGTGTGGAATGAGCTGCCAGAGGAAATGGTCGATATGGGTCCAGTTACAATGTTTAAAAGACATTTGGATAACTTCATGAAGAGGAAAGGTCTGGAGGGATATGAGCCAAGCACAGGTAAATGGGACTTGTTTAGTTTGGGACCCTGGCTGGTGTGGACTATTTGGACCAAATGGTCTGTTCCTGTGATGTATGACTCTTTCTAAACCAACCTCTTCCTAGGCAGGTTCTGCAACACGCTGCTATAATCCTTGACACACTCTACAAATTTGGCTTACATCTTAACTTCTATGATTCTATAATGTGATTTCTCCAGTCAGTCTGCAAATTAAAATGACCCACAACAATTCTGGCAACTTTCTCGCACACCTCTGTTATTTCCTCGTTGGGTTCCTAAGGCCAACTCTCACACATCACTTCCTTCTCTTGGTGTTTCTTATTTCCACCAAATTGATTCCACGTCATGATCTATTGTACCTGTATCGCTGCTCCCCATCGCACCAATACCATTCTTTATTAACAAACCTCCCCCACCTCCTTTTCCTCTTTGTCGATTTTTCCGGGAACGTCAGATTCCCTCGAATATTGAGTTTCCAGTCTTGGTCACCCTGCACCTCTACACCATTCCTCTTAAGTTGTGTGGCTGTGTAACCGCTCCAAGGTTGCCATGCCTTGGAGAGGCATTGACTTCCAGATCCGCAAGTTTCTGCCAGATCTCCGAGACCCACACAGCCGGAAACAAAATCAGAGGGAATGCTGTAACCCTTTCTCCATAATAGCTATTCAGTCACTTGCATTTATTTCTATGTGTACCATCAGTCATTTATCTTTTTATAATTTCTGCTACATTCAGACTAATGGTCTCAGCTTTGACTTTTACCTATTATTTGCAAGATGCAATTTGTCAAAAGAATTATCCACATCTTTGATAGATGGAGCTGCTTGCAGTATTTCCTAAGCAATGGCACCTTGTCTCTCTCTTCTCTTGCTCTCTGAGTCTCTTTCTCTCTCTGTCTGTCTCTCTCTCTCTGTTTGTCTATGTCTTTCTCTCACTGTCTCTCTCTCTACCTCTGTCTCTGTCTGTCTGTCTCTCTGTCTCTCTCTCTCTCTGTCTCTCTCTCTGTCTGTCTCTCTCTCTCTCTGTCTCTCACTCTCACTGTCTCTCTCTCTCTCTGTCTGCCTCTCTCTCTCTCTGCCTCTCTCTCTCTCTCTGTCTCTCTCTCTCTCTGCCTCTTTCTCTCTCTGTCTGTCTCTCTCTCTCTGTTTGTCTATGTCTCTCTCTCACTGTCTCTCTCTCTCTCTCTCTACCTCTGTCTCTGTCTCTCTCTCTCTCTATCTCTCTCTCTCTCTGCCTCTCTCTCTCTGCCTCTCTCTCTCTCTCTGCCTCTCTCTCTCTCTGTCTCTCTCTCTCTGTCTGCCTCTTTCTCTCTCTGCCTCTCTCTCTCTCTGTCTCTCTCTCTCTGCCTCTCTCTCTCTGTCTCTCTCTGTCTGTCTGTCTGTCTCTCTGCCTCTCTCTCTCTCTGTCTCTCTCTCTCTGCCTCTCTCTCTCTGTCTCTCTCTGTCTGTCTGTCTGTCTCTCTGCCTCTCTCTCTCTCTGCCTCTCTCTCTCTCTGTCTCTGTCTCTCTGCCTCTCTCTCTCTCTGTCTCTCTCTCTTCCTCTGTGTTTGCCTCTCTCTTTCCTTCTCCTCTCTCTTTCTCTGCCCCTCCTTCTATTTGTCCTTTCTCTTCTTATCCATCTCCTCCCTCCTCTCACTCTCTTTCTGCTCCCTTTCTCTCTCTCTCTCTCTCTCTCTCCTTGCCCCTCTCTCTCTTTCCCTCCTTCACCCTCTCACTTCCCTTCCGTCCCCCTCTTTCTGTTTCTCTTTCTCTTCCTCTGTCTTTACAACCTCTGGCTCACTCGTTTTTCCTCCTCCTCCTCTCTCTTCCTCTTTTCTCCCTCCCCTGTTCCCCCCCCCCCCCCCCACCACCATTTGAGTCCCTCTGTCTGTCATCTCTCTCCATGACGTGCTGTGAAATGTAGGTGCATGTAGTGCTGGTTGAAGCTGTGGTTGGGTGTGCTTGCCATTGCAGTGTTCCATGTCATGCCGTGCACTGAACATTTTGCCTAAGTTGCATGTCGGCGGTAAATCCTAACTTGCGGTGCCTTTCGCCTTCCTGTCACCTGGAATAGTATCGTGGAATCACGATGGCACACTCCGTTAAAGTGACATCAGGAAGGCAGCAAGCGGGCAAAGCAGCACCCTGTTAGCCCTGCACTTGAGGTGGGGCAGCGGGACTGAGGTGTTCCCACATCTGGAGTGGGACATGGACCGAGGGTGAGCGTGCAGGCCCGCCGGCATTTGGATCAGCAAAGCGAGTCTTCTGAAAGAGGACTCCAGGAGGCTAGTTCTGGACGGCTACTGTTCCACCCTCCAGTTGACTCAGGTTGTAATTGCTCTGGTTTTCTGTTTTTGCAGGGATCGGCGGGGCAGGCCGGGCCTCCCGGTCAGCCTGGCCTAGCTGGGTTGCCGGGGCCTGTAGGACCCCGAGGACCTCCTGGTCCTCCTGGACCCTCGGCTGCAGTTCTCCGCGCTGGCTTTGTAAGTCCTTGTAGCCTACGTTTTGACATCACCCGTTCTCAACCTCCAAGCCACTCGCCCACCCCCCCGCCCCCGCACCCGCCCCCGCCCCCGCACAGGCAAAACGCCTTTGTCAGCACCGGGGTTGCTTGAGAATCTGTTACGGGTGAAAACCAAGTTTTGAAACTTAATTCTCAGCGTTGAGTATGGCTGGCGAATTGGAATTTATCGCCAGCCCCGACCAGAATGGCTCCAGGGATGGGGAACCTTTTAATTCTAGAGGCTCGAGATTAGGATTGGTTCGAAATCATGAGTAGTCCCGAAAGAGTGGAGAGGGAGGAGCTGCTCTTAATCATTGATTCCCTACAGTGTGGAAGCAGGCCATTTGGCCCATCAGGTCCGTCCCAAGAGCATCCCACCTGGACCCACCCCATCCCTGTAACCATGCATTTCCCATGGCTTACCCACCTGGCCACTTAGCACGGCCAATCCTCACTTAACCTGCACATGTTTGGAGTGTGGGAGGAAACCGGAGCACCCGGAGGAATCCCACGCGGACATGGGGAGAATGTGCAAACTCCACGCAGACAGTCACCCGAGGCTGGAATCGAACCTGGGACCATGGCACTGTAAGGCAGCAGTGCTAACCACTGAGCCACCATACCACCCCTGTTCTTGCTTGTAATGGGGCGTAGCATTAAAGTGATCTGCGGGGGTGGAATGGGAAGAAACCCGCTCACTCATGGCACAGTCAAGGTCCTGAGTGTAATTGATGTGGACAGCTCCAGCCGTGGAGAAGTCGGTCAGTCCGAAGCCCCAAATGTTGGCACTCCTAACTCCGCTGGAAGAGACCAGCCCTAGGACTGAAAGTGTGCCGAAGGTACGTCATCCCGCCCCCGCACCCAGCAGTGACACCACTTCCTGTGGGCTGAGCCTGTGGGAGGGGACTGACCAAAGAGTCGTGTGGTCATGTCGGGCAGCGCGGCAGGAAGCTGTGGTAACTTTCTCCGAAAGCTAGAAACCCATTCAGGGGTGGGGCACTGTCGAGGAGGTGGAGAAGAAAAAATATTTGAACGCTGGGGTTGGCATTTGCAGTCGATGTGCTCTCCCTGGCACGGGGGCAAGGCATATTAATGCCACCCTTTTAACATTCGGGGCAGAGGCTGTTCCCACTCTTGTCTAGCTGGCCCGTGTAATCCACTGATCCCCAGACTGAATAAGAAAGACTTGCATTATTATAGCACCTGTCACAGCCTCATAACATTCCCAAGTGCTTTACCACAACCGCACCCTCTCGAGGTGTAGTTTCTGGTATCGCGGCAGCTGTACACAGCTAATACGGACATGATAATGAGCAGCTTGTTTTGTTTACTTTGTTCGGGTATTTATGTCAAGGATGTGGGCAGCGTTGGCTCGGCCAGCATTTGGTGCCAGTCCCTAATTGAAGTTGGTGTGAGCTGCCTTCTTGATCTGTCAAAGCCCTTGTGGTGACTGTACACCCACAGAGCTGTTAGGAAGGGAGCTCCAGGATTGTGATCCGGATAAGGAAATCTCTCCTCCCTCCCCCCCCCACCCATCCTCCTCCTCTAGTACCAGCCCAGCCTGGCTCTGGAAACTGCTGGAGTTGGGCTTGAACATGCAAACTTGAGGGGTAAGGGTTCGACCCACTCAGCCTGGTGCTGGGCAGTGCCCTGGTCAGTGCCAGGCCCAGGGGGTTATAGTTCTGCCTGAGGCTGGCAGGATTGTTGGAAGCGGGTGGTTGTCGCAGAATCTCACGCCCTGTTGCAATTGTCATTTGACAGGAGGACGCAGAAGGATCTGCCCTTCCGATCATGACCGGAGTGCCTGGGGAACGGGGGCTGGAAGGTGCTCAGGTAAAGCTGGACGCTGACGATGAACACCAGGTCACCCTGACTGACAAACTCCGCGTGGCTGTCTTCATTCTTGCTCTGCCTGAGCCCACCCCGAAATATAACCAGATGTCCCGATAGTCTTGACACCTGACAGACCCTTGGAGGAGGCAGGTTAAACATCCGAAGCCCTCTGAAAGAACTCTCCAGCCTGAGTTAGAAAGGCAGGGCTGTGACTGACTCGGAGATTTCTGACTGGTTAAGGTTAAGGTTAAGAGGGCGATACACAACCGGGATTCCTGAGCCCATACTGGACCTGACTCCTGTACCGCTCCCCGCCACACCAGGAGCTGACTAATTCCCTATCCCGGCCCCTCACATCGGCTCAGAAATGGGTTACAGTCTGTTCGGATAAAACGTGATAGTTCTGTCACCGTGCAATCCCATGTTATAAGAAAGTTGTGAAATAGCCCCACTATTTGAACCAAAGGGATCGCGTTATAGCCAATACAGGAAGGAAAGTTGGGGTTCTACAAATAATGGCCTAAATTCTTCAATCACGTTAGAGCCAATTCACGTTGAAGAAACACACGGTACAGCAGAACCGACTGTAACTCAATCTCCTCGCACTACTCCTGACTAGCACCCCCTCCGACCCTGCCCCTCCAGCCCCTCCAGCCCCTCACCCTTGCGCCCACCTCCAACACACACACACACATTCACACATTCACACACACACACATTCACACACACACACACACACATGCACACACACACACATTCACACACACACACATTCACACACACACACATCACACATTCACACACACACATTCACACACACACATTCACACACACACACACATTCACACACACACACACATTCACACACACATTCACACACACACATTCACACACACACACACATTCACACACACATACACACATTCTCACACACACATACACACACACATTCTCACAAACACACACATTCTCACAATGCACACATTCTCTCACACACACACATTCTCTCACACACACACATTCTCTCACACACACACACATTCTCACAATACACACATTCTCACAATACACACATTCGCACACACATTCTCTCACACACACATTCACACACACACATTCACACACACATTCACACACTCACACACATTCACACACACACACATTCACACACACACACATTCACACACACACATTCACACACACACACACATTCACACACACATACACACATTCTCACACACACATACACACACACATACACACACACATTCACACACACATACACACATTCTCACACACACATACACACACACATACACACACACATTCTCACAAACACACACATTCTCACACACACACATTCACACGTACCCATTCACACACACATATTCACATACACACACACGTTCATGAATAGAGGTGAATGGTTGTTTAGATGTGCCACCTCGATGCTAGTGCACATGAGTGAAGCTATCGGATGGTGCCAGCTGCTGCTGGGGACGGGGGTCGGGGGGGAGTCACAGCGTTCCCTTACACCACAAGGTTTCAACTCGATTAAAGGGACGCCACTCCTATTGGAGGCCTCCAGTATCAGCTCCCAGAAATCTTGGGGGCGGGCGAATTCAGGGTACAGAAGTAAGTGTGGGACCTGCAATCCAATGGGGGATTCAGGCCAATCAGTCAGCAGCAGCTCACGCCACTTCACTCTGCATGGTTCGGCTTTAACTCATTCTGTCCTGTCATTCCTGTGCAATCTGACATCTCACCCTTCACCAACACAGACAGCATTCAGCCTGTCATTCCTCCCTGTTAGAGTCCAGGCAGCCAAGGCCTAGAGGCAATGTGATACATCGAAGCCTCTCTAGAGTAATCCATCTAGTCCCACTCTTTGACTCTATCCAGCCCGAACCAAATTCCTTTCAAAGTTGTTCATTGTCTCTGTTTCCAGCAGAGGCAGCAGAGATTGAGAGTTCCAGTTTGCTGCCACTTTTAAAATTAATCATTCATGGGATGTGCTAGGCCAGGATTTACTGCTTATCCCTATGTCCAGAGGGTAGTTGAGAGACATGTACATTGCTGTGGGTCTGGAGTCACGTGTAGGCCAGACCAGGTAAGGGACAGCAGATTTCCTTTTCTAAAGGACATTGGTGAACAGGTGGGCTTTTACAACGATCAGCAGTGGTTACTCAGTTGCCATTAGGCTAGCTCTTTTTAATTCCAGATTTTATTCAAATTTTACCATCTGAGATTTCTGGATCAGTGACATTACCACTGCTCTGTAATCTCCCATTTGCTGTGTCAAGAAAGAAAACCTCTTTGCCTTTCTTGCCTGGAGTAGTCAGTGTCCCCTTAGTGCTATGGTGCATTCAGCTTATGGGAGCAGTTTTTTAGTCATCGACCTTATCTGGACCTTGTTTGCCTCTGTCATATCTCCTTCCAATCTCATTTGTTCCAAGCGGAATAAACCCAGTTTCCCCCCTTGACCACTTATCTAAAGCTCCTCATGCCCGGAAACGTCCTGGTAAATCTCCTGTGCCCCCGCTTAGGGAATGTTTACTTCTTCCGAAAGTGCGGTGAGTAAAAATGGGATTGTGCTTCCGAAAGGCCCAGTGCTCTTGAATCCTAAGATTCCTTGAAAGATGTTCAAGCACATGTGTCCGATGCGACCTCTGCCCTGAGGAGGAACCAAGTCTGCTCCCTCTGCAAGTCACACAGAGGGAAGGCAGCAACACATTTGCAGAGGCTCAATGGGAATAGAAGAATCCAGCCTTCACAACTTACCCTCCCTCTGGAATAGTCTCCCCTCTCACAGCCAGGCCTCCCAGCGCACTCTGTGAGCACGTGATTCAATCTCTGCTGGTTTTGAGGTCTCACTATAGAATCCTTCCATTTGGTCTCACTGTAGAATCAGAGGCCTGACTGATATTTCCTTTTTATATTCTAGTCAACAAAACGTGTGCTGACAGTCTGGGCAGTGCTGGGGAGGAGTGCTGCAGTGCTTTGGCCTGGACGTTAATTGATCCGTATCTTGGGTGGATCTAAAAGACCCCCCAGAAGAATAGACCCTCTGTCAAATATCGGATATTTATCCCTGAGCCAACATGCATAAAGCAGATTCCCTGACTACTGTCACATTGCCGTTAGTTGGAGCTTGCCTGCTGTGTAACGATTCCACTTCGCATTGGCTGGAAATCACTTTAGGGACAACCTGGTGGTGGGGGTGGCGCTACGAAAATGCAAGCCTTCCTTCTTTCTTCACCGACTGGGCTGTTCGCAGCACTCTTTAGGGCAACCTTTGTGTGTGTGGCAACGCGGGTCACCTAGCCTAAGGTTTCACCTTTAAAGATGTGGCTGTGATTCTGGCGCAAGGTGAAGGAGGTTGCATTTATGTAGCGCCTCTGAGAATCGAGAGCCTTGCTCCTGCTGTCGCGGTGTGAGAAATGCAATTTGTGCGTGCCACAACGTATCGGAGCAGTGGATCTCTTTTCCTGCTGATGGTTACAGGAGAGATATCTTGGCCAGATTCCTGATGAAAGGCTCCTGCCCGAAATGTCGATTTTCCTGCTCCTCGGATGCTGCCTGACCTGCTGTGCTTTTCCAGCGCCACTCTAATCTTCAGCAGCTGCAGTTCCCACCCCCCCCACCCCCCACCACCCCTGCAAAGGAAGCACCTCTGACGAAGTCGAGCTTCTCCAGGACTTCACTCGAATGTCACCCGAGATTTTGTGGTCAAAACCTCTGGCGTGGGCTTCAATCCCACAACCTGCTGACTCAGAGGTGAGAGTGCTACCCACTGAGCCACTGCTGACACAGTTTGTGGTTTTATATATTTTCTTTTGCTATTTTTGCTTGTGGACATTAGAAAGCTCATTTCCAGGGTTTAACTCTGAGCTCACTAACCTCCACATCCTGAACACTTGGCATACCTTTGAAGATCTGGGTGCCTCCTCGGCAGACTCACTCACTCACTCTCTCTCTCTCTCTGACGTGTACAATTTAATCTGTGGCCAAGTTCATCAGCCAGTTCAATGTTTCCGTGAGCTTGGGTCTCCTTCCCTCCAAGCTGCACTTGAGTTGCAAGCGCCCTCGTTCGAAAACGTTTGCCCCTTGTTCTCAAATCCCTGCAGGCCAGTGTCCCCGCCACCTCCTCTGCTCACTAGCCCCTTTGAAAGCTCTGTCCTCCTCTGACTTTCATTTCTTCCTCCAGCCATACTTTGAATTAAAGGAGAAAATTAATGATTTTTTTGTTTGTTTATCAGTCTGGATTTTCTTTTTTCTCAGACCTCCTGATACTCGAGTGGCCAAATCTTCCAAATGATTTGTGCAAATCATTAGTTATTCTGAAGAAGTGGGGGAGGGCATTGTATTGGACTGGGCTTCAAAAAGCAGTCAGGCTTCATTTAGGAATTCTTTAGCGATCTAACTGCCTTTTTATTTCACCCCCCCCCCCTTTTATTTTATCATGGGGATGTGGGGCACCACTGGGGAAGACTGGCATTTGTTGCCCATCCCTAATTGCCCTTGGCCTCTGTGGCTTGCTCAGCTATTTGTGAGTCAGCCATGTTGCTGTGGGTCTGCTGTGTTGTAGGCCTGGCTGGGTCAGGGTGGCAGATTTCCTTACCAAAGGTGGACAGTAATGGGGGAAGCAAAGTAAAACAAACACAAAAAAGCAACTCCAAGGCAGATATAAAAAGGTTCCAACAAAACCATTACCAACTACGATTAAAAACTGCATGTATAGGCCCGAAGACTATTCACATCAAACGTGGAGTTTCTCCTCCCTCGATTCCTTCTCCCCATTTTGGCCACTCATCTCAGTGACCTTTGAACCTTGAGTCGCTTGTCATAATGTCATAAAGCACGGAAACAGGCCCTTTGGTCCAACTGGTCTATGCCAACCATTATCCCAAACTAAACTAGCCCCACCTTCCTGCTCCTGGCCCTTATCCCTCCAAACCTTGCTTATTCATATCTTTTAAATGTTGAACTGTACCCACATCCACCACCACTTCTGTAAGCTCATTCCAGACACGAACCACTCTCACTGTGTGAAAGAGTTGCCCCCATGTCTTTTTGTAAATCTCTCCCCTCTCACATTAAAAATGTGCCCCCTAGCCTGGAAATCCCCCACCCTAGGGAAAAGACATCTGCCATTAACCTTATCTATGCCCCTCATGATTCTCTAAACCTCTATGAGGTCACCTCTCAACCTCCAACGCTTCGGTGAAAGAAGTGCCAGCCTATCCATTCTCTCCTTTATAACGCTCCGTACCCAGCAACATTCTAGATAACAACAGCCGAGAGTATACTATGTGGCCTCTTCATTTCTTCCAAAATACAAAGAGATTTTTTAAAAAAGCACCTCCCGGAAGTGAGCAGAGAGGATGCACTTTCTGTGGCAACATTAAATTGACTGGTTTCCCTTTGAATACTTGAGACTCAAACCAGTCAGCATTGGATGTCAATCTGCTGCTTTCCATTGAACATTGGAGTGAAGATTAATCCAAAACCCTTCGAAACTTGCCGTTAGTTTCTAGGGGAATAAGATTCTGAGGGATCTTGTCAGGGTGGGTTCTGAGAGGACAGATGCCGTTGTGGGAGAGGCTGGAATAACAGGACACTGCTTAGGAAAAGAAGTCTCTCCATTCAACACTGGGCCTAGGAGAATTTATTTTTTCTGAGGATTGAGAGCCCGTGGGGACTCCTTTCGCCGGACGGCAGTGAAGGCATATGGAGTATGCTTCAGGTCGAAGTGGGTGGATTCTTGTTTAATGAGGGAGCCAGAGGATATTGGAGATAGACAGGAATGCAGAGTTGAGACCACAGTCAGATCTGCTAACGAATGATCTTATTGAGCTAGCTCAAAGTGCCAAATGGCCAACTCTTGTTCCTATTTCGTCAGTTTGTATTAGCGCGATACAACGGTATAGGCACAGTCCAGGCTGTTGCTTGAAGATTGATGAATTGTTTTGTAATGGGACATTTTGTTTTCTTCTTTTCTACAGGGGGTCCCCGGGGTGCCCGGTCTTCCTGGAGTGCCTGGTTTGAAGGTGAGGCAGTTTGGTTTCCCTGATGAAGGCTTTTGTGAACGGTCTCTTTGTATCTTTGGCCAGTTGATGTCTGTGCCTTGACAGGGGTGAATGAGCGACAACTGAGGTGGGAACTTTGACTCTTGTGAACTGGGTCCCAAGTTGCAGGTCTTGGTGAAGAAGGTGGATAGGAAAGAATGTGCATTTTTCAGAACCTCAGGAAGTTCCCCAAAGCATTCGACAGACAATGGAGTGCTTCCACCTCGAACCGCTGCTGTAATGTCTGTGGTCTGGCTGCCAGAGGAAGCCAAGTAAAGTCTCACAGACAGCATTGAGATGATTGACCGGACAATCTCCATTTAATAATGGCTGAGTGATTAATACTGGCCACCAGGAGAACTTCTCTGTTTCAAAGCATTCCCAACATGATACGGTGATAATGTTGGCCTAGTTAAGGGGTGGCTTGATGCGTATATAAGGGAGTAGGATAGCAGAGGTACACAGGTCAAAGTTGGGGGAAACAATTACGAGAAAGTGAGGACTGCAGGAGAGTCAGAGTCGAAACATGTGGCGCTGGAAAAGCACAGCAGGTCAGGCAGCATCCGAGGCACAGGAGAATCGATGTTTCAGGGAGAAGCCCTTCATTGTGAAGGACCTATGCCCCAAACATCGACTCTCCTGCTCCTCAGAAACAATTATGAGCCGAGTTAAATATAAAGGCTGCAGAGAAGAGATGGGCCAAATAGCTTGTAGTATGCTGTAACTTCCATGAAAATGCGCTGTAAAGAGAGATGTGTTGCTGAAGCTTTTGCGTTGCGCTCATCAGGACCAATGCAAGAAAGCCAAATTTCAAACACTCACAACAATTTATACTACAGCAGGAAAGGGTGGCCAGCTCACTGTTCTATCATTGTCGGGAACCATGGATGGAATATTACTCGAGCGACCACTCTCCCTGCCTTCTAGCTTTTAACGCTGGAGACTGGACAAAACTGGAGAAGCCAACTTCAAACCTCAACTTCACTTGCCGGTCTATCCATCTTTTATCTCGAACGAGGCTCTTGCGCCATGAACCTAACTGGTAAAACGTGTCTCACCGTATCTAATTCGATGCGTGTGAGGCTAGTAATTATCTGTCCAATTCTGAGAAGGGATGTTACACATCACAGGCACCCAGCAATTTGCAGAGGCTTGGCCTCCAAACTCAAAACCTTTTAATAGTTACCAACTGCCTGTATACGTAGTTAATACATAACTGATGAGAGCAGCCACACGCTACCTCAGCATCAAACAGAATAAAACTTCTGCCCGTGGTGGAGGGATAGGGAAATGGATCTTGGTCTTGAGGGGATGTGAGGGTAACGGTTTTCTCCTACAGAGTAATAGGAGTCTGGAACTCACTGCCTGTAAGGGTGGTGGATGCAGAAATCCCTCATAACATTTAAGAAGTATTTAGATGCAGACTTGTGATACCTAGGCAGACAAAGCTGTGAGTCAAGTGCTGGAAAATGGGATTGGAGTAGTTGTTTTGTCTGGCTCAGATTCAATGGGCTGAAGGGGGTTTTCTGTGCTGTAGACCCACGGCCGAACATTCTCCGTTACTTGATGTAAGTGTCCAGAACAAAGGGACTGAATGTTTAAATTAGAGCCAGGCTATTTAAGGTGATATTAGCGAGTACTGCTTCACGCAAAGGAAGTCTGGAAATCTTCTCTTCCTCCTCCTCACCCTGCCAGCTAAAATACCCTCCACAAACAGCTGTTGTTGCTGAGGATGGCTTGACATTTGTGAACAAGATGGCATTGTTATATAGCTGTTAGGTTGAGGTCATTAAGGGATCTGGATTAGTGTGAGATACAGATCAGCCAAGGTCTCTGAAACTTTAAGTGAAACAACTTTAAGTAAATCAGAGTTTCCCATTCGAACCAATGTTACATTTGTAGTTGGGTTCTCTCACATCTTTCTCATCAGAAAAAAAACGTTAAGGCATTTAACCCTGTATTTTGAAATACATTACAAAGCATAAATTCTATATTTATCAATGAGATAAAATAAAATAACTTTTCAAATTTAAAAGAAATAGCTCACTCTACATGCTGCTGCCATCTCTCCCACTCACTGTATCTCCTGCATTCCCCTTCTCCCAGAAGGACAGACAGGAATGTCTAAGGAGAGAGGGTTGGTTGGTGAGGAGGAGGTTGGTGAGGGTAGCAGAGAGGGAGAGGCCTCTCGAGTGTCGTCAACAAGAGTCGTGTGAGCCAAGGTCAAAGAAGTTGAATTGAAGCAAAGGGGAAGTTGGATGCCTGCAAACTGACTGACATCACAACAGAGCGACGTAAAACAGGGCTCCTCCGTCATTGACCGGTGGAGAGAGTTAAAAGGGGCTGGGTGAAGTGCTCCTGTTCTAACGCCCTGTTTGCTTTCTCTCCCTCTGTAGGGTGAGCCAGGAATCCCAGGAGAGCTGGTGAGTGGTGCCTGCCTGTCTACAGGGGCTCGGCCAGGGGCCTGTTTGATCCAGCATTGTCCTCTTGGTCATTCTCAAACTCTCCCCTTGGGGGATGCAGCGTAGGGTTGACACTATGTCGGTGGCTGACATGGGCCCACTGCTCCCACAATGTCTTTTCTCCCCAGCCAGCCCCCACCCCCACAGCGACAGGGACAGTGTATCGACCCGAGGCATTAGCTGCCGCCTGAACCCGTCGGCCAGTCTGCGTCTCC
Organism: Chiloscyllium plagiosum; assembly: GCF_037043375.1. Classification (NCBI taxonomy): domain Eukaryota; kingdom Metazoa; phylum Chordata; class Chondrichthyes; order Orectolobiformes; family Hemiscylliidae; genus Chiloscyllium; species Chiloscyllium plagiosum. The sequence continues at coordinate 23,293,397 of NW_028270145.1, forward strand.
GTCGGGTACCGACATTGTGAACGGGGCAGCCCAGCTGGTTCCTGTGACCTAGGCGTGGCCCAACCCACTCAGGAAGCCCCCTTCTGCTCTGCCCAATCCCACCCTCACCCCCGCTACTGTGTAATAACTGAGGATTGTCCCTCAGGAGGGGGAGGAAGGTGTTGGGGGTGGGGGGGGGGGGGGTGCGGGAAGACACCACAGAAACTGAAGACAAGAATTGTTTCCGTGCGATGGTGGTGACAGGGGGGAGAATGGGCCATTGGGAAGACCCCCTCCACTGCTGGACCTGGCCATTTGCAGCTTCTGTCTAGACCCAGAGCTCCCTGGAGAGGAGGGCCTGCTGTGTCCACTGCTGTGAACTCTGCCGTCCTCACCCAGTCCAGCCGGCATGTGACCCTAGGTCACAGTCACCTGGTAGCTGCTGAACTGCCCCCTGCAATGGCTGAGCGATCCATTCAGGGGTGGCCTTGCCAGCGGTGCTCAAATCCCATCTGAGTGGTTTCTTTTCCTAAGAGCTGATAAGTTCAATTTCCTTTTTGTTTTCCAGGGATTGCAGGGACCTCAAGGATATCCTGGAGAAATCGGGTTAACAGGACCACCTGGCCCTCAGGTGAGTAAATGGAGTCACAGCCAAGCAGCAACCTGTACTGAAAATGGAAAGGCATGGGGCCACAGAGCGCCTGAGTCATTTCCTGCTGTGCTAAATCTGTCCTCAGTTGGTTGGGTTCATCTGGCTTCCAGTCACTAGAGTTTCTGATAGGCATTGAATAGCTGGTCCAATTAAACCAAGTGCCACATCCCAGTCCCTGTGGGAACCAGTGGTGGAGTTGTCAACGTTCATAGAATCCCTGACAGTGTGGAAACAGGCCCTTTGGCCCAACAAGTCTACACCGACCCTCCGAAGAGTCACCCACCCAGATCCATTCCCCTAACCTATTACTTTACATTTACCCCTGACTAATGTGCCTAACCTTCACATCCCTGATCACTACGGGTAATTTAGCATGGCCAGTTCACCTCACCTGCACATCTTTGGACTGTGGGATGGGATCGGAGCACCCGGAGGAAAACCACACAGACACGGGGAGAATGTGCAAACTCCACACAGTCAGTCACCTGAGGTGGGAATTGAACCCAGGTCCCTAGCGCTGTGAGGCAGTAGTGTTAACCACTGAGCTACCGTGCCACCCAAACCTAACGTTAACTGCACCTTAGGGTGAGGCAGCTGTCCAGGTTTCCATTCAGGCCTTCTAACTCAGAGCTGTTTAGGGTGAAGGGATTTGTCGGTGTGCAGTAATCTGCGGGGGATGTGTCCCTCCCACTTTACAGAAGCTCTGGGATTCTACCCCATTCGTTTTCAACAGACCCTCGTATGGCAATGACCTCTGATTGCAGAGTGACATTTAGCTGGTTTTTGCAGAGGGGTTTATTGCACTTCTCAAACAAACAGGCTATGGCTGTTTTCCCTGGAGCGTCGGAGGCTGAGGGGTGAGCACAGAATTCCCAAGCATATTAGGGTAGGTCCAATCAAGGACAGTAGTGGGAGACTGTGTATTGAGTCGGAAGAGATAGGAGAGGTCTTGAATGAGTACTTTCCTTCAGTATTTACGAACGACAGGAACCGTATTGTTGAAGAGGAGAGTGTGAAACGGACTGGTAAGCTAGAGGAGATACATGTTAGGAAGGAAGATGTGTTGGACATTTTGAACAACTTGAGGATAGACAAGTCCCCCGGGCCTGACGGGATATATCCTAGGATTATGTGGGAAGCAAGAGAGGAAATTGCAGTACCGTTGGCAATGATCTTTTCATCTTCACTGTCAACGGGGGTGGTACCAGGGGACTGGAGAGTGGCGAATGTTGTGCCCCTGTTCAAAAAAGGGAATAGGGATAACCCCAGGAATTACAGGCCAGTTAGTCTTACTTCGGTGGTAGGTAAAGTAATGGAAAGGGTACTGAGGGATAGGATTTATGAGTATCTGGAAAGGCACTGCTTGATTAGGGACAGCCAGCACAGATTTGTGAAGGGTAGGTCTTGCCTTACAAGTCTGATTGAATTCTTTGAGGAGGTGACCAAGCATGTGGATGAGGGTAGAGCAGTGGATGTAGTATACATGGATTTTAGTAAGGCATTTGATAAGGTTCCCCATGGTAGGCTTATGCGGAAAGTCAGGAGGCATGGGATAGAGGGAAATTTGGCCAATTGGATAGAAAACTGGCTAACCGGTCGAAGTCAGAGAGTGGTGGTAGATGGTAAATATTCAGCCTGGAGCCCAGTTACAAGTGGAGTTCCGCAGGGATCAGTTCTGGGTCCTCTGCTGTTCGTAATTTTTATTAATGACTTGGATGAGGGAGTTGAAGGGTGGGTCAGTAAATTTGCAGATGATACAAAGATTGGTGGAGTTGTGGGTAGTGAGGAGGGCTCTTGTCGGCTGCAAAGGGACTTAGATATGATGCAGAGCTGGGCTGAGGCGTGGCAGATGGAGTTCAACCCTGCCAAGTGTGAGGTTGTCCATTTTGGAAAGACAAATAAGAATGCGGAATACAGGGTTAACGGTCGGGTTCTTAGTGAGGTGGAGGAACAGAGGGATCTTGGGGTCTATGTTCATAGGTCTTTGAAAGTTGCCACTCAGGTGGATAGAGCTTGTAAGAAGGCCTATGGTGTATTAGCGTTCATTAGCAGAGGGATTGAATTCAAGAATCGCGAAGTGATGTTGCAACTGTACAGGACTTTGGTTAGGCCACATTTGGAGTACTGTGTGCAGTTCTGGTCGCCTCACTTTAGGAAAGATGTGGAAGCTTTGGAGAGGGTGCAGAGAAGATTTACCAGGATGTTGCCTGGAATGGAGAATAGGTCGTACGAGGATAGGTTGAGAGTGCTAGGCCTTTTCTCGTTGGAATGGCGAAGGATGAGGGGTGACTTGATAGAGGTTTATAAGATGATCAGAGGAATAGATAGAGTAGACAGTCAGAAACTTTTTCCCCGGGTACAACAGAGTGTTACAAGGGGACATAAATTTAAGGTGAAGGGTGGAAGGTATAGGGGAGATGTCAGGGGTGGGTTCTTTACCCAGAGAGTAGTGGGGGCATGGAATGCGCTGCCTGTGGGAGTGGTAGAGTCAGAATCTTTGGTGACCTTTAAGCGGCAATTGGATAGGTACATGGATGGGTGCTTAATCAAGGACAAATGTTCGGCACAACATCGTGGGCCGAAGGGCCTGTTCTGTGCTGTATTGTTCTATGTTCTATTACAGTCAGTGACATCCCTTTAAAGTGTGGGAAACGGCAGCCAACGTGCTCACTGCGAACAATAGCCCACACACATTACTGAGGTGATAATCAAATTACCTGCATTGGTCATGTTGGTTGAGGAGTAAATGTTGGCCAGGAAGCCCGGGGAGCATTACTGCTGTTTTGCGAATAGTGTCTTGGATAGAAACATACAAGGAGGCCATTCAGCCTGTCGAGCTTGTTCCATCATTCAATATTATCATGTGTGATCTCGTGGTAGTTTTAGCTTTCTTCTGTAATCTGCAACCCCCCCACACCCCCCTCCACCTCATAACCCTCGATTCCCTTGTCTATCAAACATCTATCTAATTCATCTTGGAATAAGACTTTGATGACCCAGCCTCTCTTGCTATCTGAGGAAGTGAATTCCACACATTAATGACCCTCTAGAGAAAACATGATCTTTAATACCATCTTAAAAAGGAGATGCCTTCTTCTTAAACAATGTCCCCCCATGCCTAGTCTCCCTCACAAATGGAAAAAAACCTTCCTACTTCCACTCGAACAAAGACCCTCGGAATAAGATTACCACTCATTCTTCTAAATGCCAGTGGATACAGGCCCAAACTGCTCAACCTCTCTTCACGGCATAAGCCCTTCATCCCAGGAATGAGTGGAGTGAACCTTCTTTGAACTGCTTCTAATGTAATTACATCCTTTTCCAAATCCGGAAGCCAAAATTGTACACTGTATTCCAGACTGGGCTTCGTCAATACCCTGTACAGTTACAGTAATACTTCACTACTTTTAACATTTAGCTTTCCCTGCAGCAAACAGCGTCATTCCAATCGCCTTCCTAATCACTCGCTGTACCACCCAAACTACTTGTTATACCTCACTGGGCGAATGTGTTGGAAATCGAGCCCTTCTAGGCTACTTCTGGATTTGTCATGAAAGTTAAAGATCCTTAAGACCATAAGATACCAGAACAGAAGTAGTCATGATTTGTAGATACCGGTGTTGGACTGGGGCATATAAAGTTAAAAATCACGCAACCCCAGGTTATAGTCCAACAGGTTTAATTGGAAGCACACTAGCTTTCGGAGCGACGCTCCTTCATCAAGTGGCAGTGAAGGACACAACTGTAAGGCACAGAATTTATAGCAAAAGTTTACAGTGTGATGTCAACTTGATGTCTGTGTCGATATGTGCGATCTTCTTGGAGATCCTCTCCACTTGAAGCCGGCAGTTAGTGGTGTCGATAGTATGTTGTGAGCAGAAGTGGGCTGTTCAGTCTATTGAGTCTGCTGTGCTGTTCACTGAGATCCCTGTAAGGGTGTAAAATTGTCTAGTTTATCTGTCTTTCACACCCAGGTTGACCAGGTTTCTGTACTTGGAGAAAGTGAGGACTGCAGATGCTGGAGATCAGAGCTGAAAATGTGTTGCTGGATAAGTGCAGCAGGTCAGGCAGCATCCAAGGAATTCCTGAAGAAGGGCTCATGCCCGAAACGTCAATTCTCCTGCTCCTTGGATGCTGCCTGACCTGCTGCACTTTTCCAGCAACACATTTTCAGGTTTCTGTACTTAACAAGAATGATGATTTATTACAATTAAATATATTCTAGCTACAGGTAATGAACAGTCGACATATGGCTGTTGAGTTAAGGCTCACCCTACATACACAAACAGAAAACAAAGCTGGGTGTAATGGATGGGGGGAAAGACTGGGAGGGTGGTTCAGTGGTTCCTATCCACAGGGTTCCCTCAGACAATACTGCTGGCTTGTCAGGGTTCCCTCAGACAATACTGCTGGCTTGTCAGGATTTAAAGCTCCTTGACCTTCTTTCTGCAGGTCCTTTCCCTTACTTGCAGGAGGCCCAGGGGTGAATGATTCACAACTTAACAAGTCCTTGACTTATCAGCTTAGAAAAGGAAATCTCAGGTACAGCAGCTGCTGAGGGGAGGCTAGTGGGGAGACTACAGCTCCTTCCTTTCTGAAGTTTTGATGATATCTGCTCAAACGCTCCCCAGGAGAATTGACAATGACACAGGTCACCATTTTCCAGACCAATCAGCGAATTGCTTCCAGCCGAATCGCCATTCAGACACACCCCTGGTTCCAGCTCATCTGGAACTAAACACTACTGCCCACCCCCACTACCCCCGTCTCCCCCCCAAACGACATCAGTCTTTTTCAATTTTAGTTCACAATCAAAATTACAGAAAAATAAAAAAGATACAATTTTGACAGGACCTGTTGAGTTCATGTACCAGATACCTCTCTTTCTCTTCATTTAAATAATATGCTGCTTCTCTTTCTGCCAATTGGACAATTTCACACTTCCCCATATTTATAATTCATTACTTAGTTTAATATTAACGTGGGTCTGGAATTACGTGTAGGGCTGAAGCAGAGGCGATTTTGCAACAATTGCCAATAGTTTCATGATTACCATGACTGAGATTAGTCTTCCATTCCAGATTTATCTATTTGTTGAATTTAAGTTTCATCATCTGCAATGATGGGATTTGAAACCACATCCCATGAGCAATGTTAAAGAGCACACACAACACCAGGTTATAGTCCAACAGGTTTACTGGAAGCACTAGCTTTCGGAGCGCTGCTCCTTCATCAGGTGGTTGTGGAGTATAAGATCATAAGACACAGAATTTATAGCAAAAGTTTACAGTGCGATGTAACTGAAACTATATATTGATGGAAAATCAACATTTCGGGCAGGAGACCTTCATCAGCCTTGACCTGCTGTGCTTTTCCAGCACCACTCTAATCTTGACTCTGATCTCCAGCATCTGCAGTCCTCACTTTCGCCTTGGGGTGTGTGTGTGTGTGTGTGTGTAGTGTGACACGAACCCAAGGTCCCGGTTGAGGTCATTCCCATGGGTACTGAACTTGGTTATCAGCCTCTGCTTGGCCACTTTGCGTTGTTGCCTGTCCCGAAGTCCACCTTAGAGGATTGTCACCCGAAGGTCCGAGGTCAAATGTTCTGGACCACTGAAGTGTCCTCCGACTGGAGGGGAACACTCCTGCCTGGCAATTGTTGTGCGGTGCCCATTCATCCGTTGCCATAGCCTTTGCTCGGTTTCCCCAATATACCATGCCTGAGGGCATCCTTGCCTGCAGCGTAGGAGATAGATAATGTTGGCTGAGTCACATGAGTAGCTGCCATGTACACGGTGGGAGGTGTCCCCACGTGTAATGGTGGTATCCATGTATGGTGTTTATTTACATATGAAAGACCTGAAACCAACATGGTCATTTTAAAAGATGAGAGACGTAACAAACAATACAGTTATTTTCCAATATATAATTTCAGTTACACCACACTGTAAACTTTTGCTGTAAATTCTGTGTCTTGCGATCTTATTCTCCACAATTACCTGATGAAGGAGCAGCGCTCCGAAAGCTAGTGCTTCCACATAAACCTGTTGGACTATAACCTGGTGTTGTGTGATTTTTTTTTTAACTTTGTCCACCCCAGTCCAACACCGGCATCTCCAAACCCAAGAGCGATAGCCTGGATTACTGATCCAGTGATATTACCATTGTGCCACCAGCTCCTTCTAATGCAGAGGTTAAGTCAGGCCCCTTTTTCGGTCTATCTAAGTGGACAGATGAAGCCTCAGTTTAAGATCCCACCCAAAAGACAGCACTCCCTCCACACTGGCAGTGAAATCAGAATCCCTACAGTGTGGAAGCAGGCCATTCAACTCTTCAAGTCCACACCAACCCTCTGAAGAGCATCCCACCCAAACCCACCCCATCTCTGTGACCCTGCATTTCCCATGACTAATCCACCTAAGCTGCACACCCCTTCACACTGTGGACAACTTAGCATGGCCAGTCCACCTAACCTGCACATCTTTGGGGACTGTGGGAGGAAACCGGAGCACCCAGAGGAAACCCACACCGACACTGGTAGAATGTGCAAACTCCACATCGACAGTGGAATCGAACCTGGGTCCCCTGGCATTGTGAGAGAGCTGTGCTAACCACTGAGCCACCATGCCACCTTTGAAAGGGCCTTAACTGCAGCATAAGAGTGATGCCCACTGAGGCATGGCTGACACTTAAGGCAGCAAGCCTCATCATATAAGACCCATTGTTGTTGCTGTCTCCTCCTCTGTTCCTTTTGAATTTTCCTCGTTTACTAATCGTTTGAAGAGGGTATTACCTGCAAGAAGAAGCGTCTGGGGAGCCGTTTGTACTTGCAAACATGCTGGAGAAAATTGACTGTGAACATCATATCGGTCCAGTGCAGTGTTCTGAGAGAAAAGCGCTTCATAGTTTGTCCTCACCCAGCCCACCACACCCTCATTCACCCGGCAGGAAGATCTGCCGAATCCATTTTCCCAGTAATGACGACAGCCCCTGGGCTGGACTAGCTGCCTCACTGGGTTTACACAGTGTGCAGGTGTGGGTGAGTTCACAAAACAGACTCTCCGAGGACAAAGAAGGTCTTTTGGCCCTCTGCACCAGGACAGACCCTGCTGTCTTGATATTGCAACATCTTGGCACTATCTGAGCCTTAGCCATCCTTCCTTTGACAACCTGTTCCAGCTGTCAGTGTAATGTCTTCCAGCTGTTGAAACACAAACGATGTAAAAGCTATGGAAGAAGATGTTTTTGCGAGCGACAAAAAAAACAATGTTCCCTTTAAGGGTTCCGAGTGAGGATGTTGACCTCACTACATTTCTGGGAAATGGTTGCTGTGGTTTCTCCGTTTTGTTTTTCCTGTGTGTGGAAGTGCAGCTACGCTTCTGGACTCTGAGCAGGATGTGCTAAAACCAAAATGAATCAGAAGGTTTATCATCAGATTTATAACTCTTCGAGAAACCCAGTGGTTCAGAATGGCAGGTGATTAACCTGTGCATTCTTTGGTTGCCTGAATTTGTATGAACCACTGAGTCCAGAAGAAACCACATCCTCCAATAAATCCTATTTTTCGAACATGGAATTGGATAGCACAGATGGAGGCCATTTGACCCATTGTCTCTGTGCCAGCTCTTTGGTCCCACTCCCCTGTTATTTTCCAACAGACGTCTTAATTCTTTCCTTTTGAAGTAAATAATCTAATGAATCCTGTTTTGAAAGTCACAATTCCAACTTCTGCCATTCTGTAAACAGAATTCTCACTATCTCCTCATCTGTGGTTGCTGGCTGGTTTCTTCCTTGTTTATCCCTTCAAAGCCCCTCATTACCCCAAACAGCTCGATTTAAGTCTCATTTTAACCCTCTCTGCTTGTAAGGAGAATAGTTCCAGCTTCTCCAGTTCCCCCCCCCACACCATTGAAGCGACTCATTCCTGTGGCTGGAGATCATCTCCAAAGCCTTGCCATGCTTCCTGGGTCGTGCTGCCTTGTGTGTTCACCCACAGCGCTGTGTAGTGCACCAATACTCCCAGTACGTCTGTGGGATAGCTCGAACCGTCTGCAAGTGAGGTGATCTCTTGACTGCGACGGTCCCGATTGGTTCTGTGTGATCTTGCGGCCTTCTTGTTGGAAAGCATCTGCTTTTTATCCCCCTCAACTTGGACCTTGGGCCTCCCGAGAATAAGCAATGTGATTGGTGTCCAGGAGGCTCGGATGGAAAAACGATCAGTGGGCAGTGTTTGTTTAGCCTCTGTCCTGTCACGTGCACGTCGCCCGCTTGCAATAAGGCAGTGCTTTTGAAGGAATTAATGTTGATGTTGCATTGGCTGCACCCAGACTACCAGTGTCACACACTGTCTGTGGGTTGGAGGTGTGCAGTTCTACACCAGCTTTCAGAGGGAGCAGATGTCTCTGTACTAGTTCACTATGAGCCTGACAGTGGCTCAGTGGTTAGCACTGTTGCCTCACAGCCCCAGGAACCCAGGTTTGATTCCACCTTTGGGTGACTGTGTGGAGTTTGTACATTCTTCCAGCATCTGTGTAGGTTTCTTCCCACAATCCAAAGATGTGCAGTTTTGGCGGATTGGCCAAGCTAAATTCCCATCGTGTCCAGGGATGTGAGGGTTAGCCATGGTAAGAACTCCATGCAGGGCTGTGGAGATGGGGTGAGGGTGTTGGGTGCGATTCTCTTCAGACAGTCGGTGTAGACACAATAGGCTAAATGGCTTCTTTCTGCACTGTAGTAATTTTATCGGGCTTAGAATAGTAGTGATTCTTTTATGTGTACTTCCAATATATTGTCTAGAATACTGTCAGACTTCAGCTAGAGAGCATCAAGCCTATGTCATGTCACATATTCAACATTCATAGTTGAAACAAATTTTGGAACCATATTAAACTATATAGTCCTGATTTTACAGGATTCTTTTGAATTCCTGCATGTGCTTGGAGTGCAGGTTCATAGCTCCTTCAAAGTGCAGTCGCAGGTAGATAGGATAGTGAAGAAGGCATTTAGTATGCTTTTCTTTATTGGTCAGAGCACTGAGTATAGACGTGACTGTACAGGACATTGGTTAGGCCACTTCTGGAACATTGTGTGCCATTCTGGTCTCCTTCCTATCAGAAGGATGTTGTGAAACTTGAAAGGGTTCAGAAAAGATTTATAAGGATGTTGCCACGGTTGGGGTATTTGAGCTACAGGGAGAGGTTGAATAGGCTGGGGCTGTTTTCCCTGGAGTGTCGAAGGCTGAGGGGTGATTTCATAGAGGTTTATAAAATCATGAGGGGCATGGATAGGATAAATAGACAAAATATTTTCCTTGGGTTGGGGGAGTCTAGAGATAGAGGGCATGGGTTTAGGGTGAGAGGGGAAAGGTATAAGAGAGATCTATGGGGCAACTTTTTCACACAGAGGGTGGTACGTGTATGGAATGAGCTGCCAGAGGAAGTAGTGGAGCCTGGTACAATTGCAACATTTAAAAGGCATCTGGATGGGTACATGAATAGAAAGGGTTTGGAGGGATACGGGCCAAGGGCTGGCACATGGGACTAGATTAGGTTGGGATATCTGGTCGGCATGGACGTGTTGGACCGAAGGGTCTGTTTTCATTGCTGTACATCTCTATGACTATGACTATGACTACCTGACCAAATGTAGTCTCACTGTTTTGAACCTGCTTGCTGTCCAAGGACAGTGCCTTTGTGTAGATACTTTATGATGGTGTATCTTCTAACACTATTCACTAGTTACTGCCAAAGACAGAGGAACATTAGTAGCAGCAAACTAAAACAACTCTTACCCAGTACTACAAACTGACAAAGCTGACAAATCTAACAAGGTACCAGGAATCCTCCTTTGGGAAGTCCAGCATTGCCATTCTCTTATCGCACTTGATCTGAGCAGCTATGTGAGGCCATTTCAGAGATCAGGTAAGAGTCAACCCCATTGCTATGGGTCTGGAGTCACATGTAGACCAGACCAGGTAAGGATGGCAGATTTTCTTCCCGGAAGGATATTAATGAACCTGATGATAGTTGTCATGGACATCCAGCTTTATTGACCTCTAGATTATGAACCCTGTGACGTTTTACCACCATCTCTCCGAAAGCACATGGGATTGTACTATTTAAGGCTGGAGATGGGGTTTTGTTTTTGCTGTGATGATTGGATATCAGATCTTACCAGCACGTATCGGGAGACAGCATTGGAAAATTGCATTAATCAAGAGGGGATATTGATCTGATGGGAAGATTTGTAGGATGCAGTCTAGTGATTAGAGTAGAAAGCCCTACTAGTGTTTGGTAATTCTTTAGTAACCCTAAATTGTTGGACCTTAGTTAGTCCATAATAGAGTTTTTATCCAATGAGGTTCCCTCTTAAAGGTCTGTTTTGTTAAATGACCTGATGGAACTGAGTACCAGAGTCGAGTTTAGAATGGTGCTGGAAAAGCACAGCAGTTCAGGCAGCATCCAAGGAGCAGTAAAATCGACTTTTCGGGCAAAAGCCCTTCAGCAGGAATACCTGATGAAGTGCTTTTGCCCGAAAAGTTGATTTTACTGCTCGGTTGCTGCCTGAACTGCCGTACTTTTCCAGCACCACTCGAATCTAGACTCTGGTTTCCAGCATCTGCAGTCATTGTTTTTACCCGGAACTGAGTACCAGTCAACAGCACAGATTCAGCTATAGTCAGTGAAAAGGAAGAAAGGCTTGCATTTCTATAGCGCCTGCAGGCACTGGAAAGTGCTTTCATAGCCAATGAAGTACATGTGAAGTGTAGTCACTGTTGGAAATGTGACAGGCAATATGTCCTCAACAAACAACAATATACAGTGGCCAACTTGATCTCTTCTAGAGATGTTGGTTAAGAGATAAATATTAAATAAGACACAAGGAAAAATTCCTGTACTCTACTTCATTGATAGTGCCGTGGGCTCTTTCACATCCCCCAAGAGTTAAACATCTCATTCAACAGACATACCTCTGATAGTGCAGCAGTATGGCACTGAATGGTGAATATCAGTCAGGATGGTGTGTTTCTATACTCTGGGGTCAGATTTGAACCTGTAACCTTTCAGACAGATGGATGACAGACACCCAGAGCCAATGTCTTTAATTCATAACTGTGGATGTGATTTTTAAAAATCTGTTGTAACTCATGTGCTTTCTATCTTAGGGACCGAAGGGTGCCCAGGGAGATCCAGGCATGAAGGTAAGAATGCTAGAATGTTCTTTCCAACTCAAACGTGGAATGGGAGGGTGGGGGGGGGCGGGTGTGATTGAATGAGACTGACTAGCACTGTGTTGAAGAGTTTGAATTTATGTAGCCCTGTTCAAAACCTCAGGGCTTTCTGCAGTGTTTTATAGCCAGTGACGTGGCTTTGAAGTTTTAAAATGGAGGCGGCCTGGCAACTACACAGCAAGATCCCACAGACAACAGCATAATAATTAGACCACTTTCCTCAATGATGTCGGCCGAGGGATAAATGTCGACCAGGACAGTGTGGGATCTCCTCTGCTGTTCTTGAAGATGGTCGACCCACGAGTGCAGGCAGGGCCTCAGGCTCACGTGCTGTCTGAAAGGCCGTACCTCCGGCAGTGCGGCACTCCCTCAGAGCTGCAGTGGAGTGCCAGCTGGGCTTTGTGCTGATGTCCCTGGAGTGGGGTCTGAACCCGCAACCTCCCGATTCGTACGGGAGAGTGCTAACTGCTGAGTCACAGCTAACAGAAGTTCTATTGGACGGCATTGTAATCTCAAGGGAAGGAAATGTGATTTCAGTCCCAAAGCAGAGGAAATCTTCCTGCAGTACCACTACCCTGTCATTAGGGGGAACTTTCTCACAATTTGGAGCGAACATCAGTCAGGTGTCAGAACATGAACTCAGCACCCATCTTATAAAGATACGACTTGTGCAGCACAGCTATTGTTTACTGTCATTTCCTTAAATTTAATTAGAAACCAACACTAAAGTGTAATATAAAGTGCAAACGTTTAACCCTGTGTGTGGTAAAAGCTCAGCATGTTTATTGTACATTCACCCCCTGAGGAGATAAATTATAATTGGGACATTGCAATGAGCTTGTACACAGAGATGTTGATGTCAGTGTAATGTGGACATTCCATCAATCTGAGCTAAGTGACACAGAGACATTAGCCTTGCTGCTTTATAAGAAATTCTGGCAGAGAAGAGCTGGGAAGATGAATCTATTCCCTTATGGTGTTCTGTATCTGTTGTTTGGCTGCATCTACTCATGTCCTTCTGGCTGAAGATTTCCCTGCACATTTCATTGAACTGTGATAAAATTATACATTATGTAATTTTATGCAAGAAGCCTATCGAGAATCTTACAGCACAAAATGAGGCCATTTGGCCCATCAGGCAATTGCAAACCCTTAGGTAGAACTTTCCATTTAGTTTCACACATGTGGTCTCTCTGTATAACCCAGTGAAATGTGTAAATCGTGTGGTACTTGAATCTTAGTGAGAAGAGAGGTATTGGTGAAGCTTTTTCAGTTTATCAGGACAAATGCAAGAATACCACACCATCCTAGTATACACACTTGAAGTTTGGCATTCTTGTGTTGTCCAGATGAGTGCAAGCTGAAAAACTTAAGCAAACATATTTTCCACTCCAATAAGATTTAAATGTACATATAAGTCTCTTTTGAATGTTATTGAATCTGCTTTCATTTCCTGCCATTGTAAACCATGTTAAAAATCACACAACACCAGGTTATAGTCCAACAGGTTTATTTGGAAGCACCAGCTTTGAAAGTGAGTATTTCCACATAAACCTGTTGGACTATAACCTGGTGTTGTGTGATTTAAACTTTGTCCACCCCAGCCCTACACCGGCTCCTCCAAATCATTGTAAATCATGTTAACTTGTCATATATAAAACAAAATCTTGATGTTTCCTCCTCTCTTTTTTTTTCACGTCACCTTAAACCTGTTTCCTCTAATTATTGACCATAAAAAGCATCTCCTAATTTTGAAGAGCCATTATTAAATATCTGCTGTCAGGTCTCAGTTTGTGGCTGTATTTTCACTGACCTGAAAGTCAAGCTCCTTTTGCACTCTGCGCTCCCTGGGTTTGTGGATGTTTTGTTCCTAGATCTCCAATAAATACACCTTTCAACTGGACCAAATGGAATGGCCTCTTTCAGGCCTGTCCCATTGGGTGTCTCGGAGTGGTGGACTCCAGCTAACATTCCCAATTTGGAATCTATTCAGTGTCCCACTCCATGAAGTGGAGAGCTGAGTTGGTGTGCTAGTGATCGTCTGCAACTTGTAGAGAAAACAAAACTTGTGTCAGGATCTATTCTTGGACCTCCCAGCTCCACCATAAGGCAACGTTTTCAAGGAGAATTTGCAGATGTGTTTATGCCCTGTGTAAACCTTTCCCTGGGTGTTGTCCACAGTGGTGCTCGGGGGGTAGGGGGGGTGGGGAGTGAACACCAGATGATGTGAATTAGAAGTAAGAGTGGGTAATTTGACCCCACTAGCCCCTTTACCATTCAGTGACAGTGAGACGTCTGTTTTTGGCCTCAGCTTCACTTTCCCCCGTAACCTTCTATCACCTTGACAGGCAAAAGTTGGTCAAACTCAGCCTTGAATATATGCTCATTAAATACCTCTCCTTGATGCTGCCTCTCCATTATAGAACAGTACAGCACCAAAACAGGCCCTTCGGCCCACAATGTTGTGCCGGGTTAAACCAGGTCCCTTCTGTCTGCACATGGTCCATACCCCTCCATTCCTTTCCTATTTGCGTGCTTAACTAAAAGTCTCTTAAACATCCCAATCATTCCTACCACTCTCTGTAAAACAATAAAATTGCCCCCCACATTGCCTTTGAACGTTCCCTCTCTCACCTGAAATGCATGCCTTCTATGTAGCATTAGCCTTCCTGTGAAGAATTGCTTCTTCTACCCAATGATTGGGCAGGGACAAAGGTTGCTGAGTTCTGAACATGTTTCTGGTTGCTTTCCTTTCCAGGGTGAGCCGGGCAGAGATGGAGTCGGATTGCCAGGTCCTCCTGGTCCTCCTGGAATTACCTACAGCGGTGGCAGTGTAAGCTCCTCAGTATCTGCTCTCTTTCTCTCTCTCTCTCTCCAACCCGAGGCCCGGATCACAACAACTAACCTGAAACTGAACCCCAAATGGCAGTACGATCGATAACTAGTCTCTGTTGTGATGTGAGAAGCAAGCTACCACAAAGAGCAACATGATGCTGAGCTTTTCTTTTGATGTTGGTCGAGGAATTGATATTGCCTGGGACATCCGGCCTTTCTTAAGTATATCGCCATGGGAACGTTTATGCCCACTTGTGGTAATAGACATGTCCCTGATTGGAAAGATAGCAGCTCTGAGAGTGGGGCCATCCTTCAGCACTGCTCTAGAGTGCCAGGCTTGCTTTGAGTGTTCACGTTCTGGCACAGGACTTGAACCCACAACCTGCTGACTGAGAGATGTGCTGCTGATCTCAGCTAACTCCATAATTGTGAACTTTAAGCTGAAATAGCCATGGAAACAATCAGTGTCATTCCAAACTCATAAATCTTCATCAGGTTGTTTGGTGTTCAGTGGCCCTGCATTTAACTCCCTTCTCTAGGATAAATCGCCATTTTCTGCTATTGCTAACAGCAGTAATATAAAGTCAGCATGGGTTTGTGAAAAGGGAACTGACGTATGAGCGATCCACAGGAGTTGTTTGTGTATATAACTTGAAGAATAGATGAGGGAGGATCGGCGGATATGATGTATTTGGATTTCAAAGAAGGCTTTTGATAAGGTCATACATAAGAGGCCGAGGTCAAAATTAAAGCACATGGGATTGAGGATAATATAGTGGCATGGATTGAGAATTGGTTGACAGATCAAAACAGAGAGTGGGAATAAATAGGTGTTCTCCTGGTTGGCAGACAGTGACGAGTGGTTTATGACTATATACCTGGACAGACTAGATGCAGAGGAGATGTTTTCCCTCTTTGGGGAGTCTAGAGCCAGGGACCCAGTCTTAGGAAACGGGGGTAGGCCATTTAGGATTGAGCTGAGCAAACATTTCTTCGCTCAGGGTTGGTTATCTTGCGGAATTCACTACCACAGAAGGATGTGGAAGTCAGGTTTCTGAATATATCTGAAAAAAGAGCGAGGGAATGTTTCAGATATTAAAAGCACCAAAGGGGTATGTCAACGACGATAGGTAGAGGGTGACATGGTCATATTTAACAGTGGGATAGACTCAAAGGGCCAAATGGCCTAGTTTCTAAGTTTCTGCCCCTGCCACTGTTGAATGACCGTCGGTATCCAACATTAGGATATAAAGTTGGGTGTGTTGTGGGGTGTGTTGTTGGGGGGTGGGGCTTGGGGGATTTTGGGGGGGAGGGGAGAGTGGGGCTTGGGGAGTGGGACTTGGGGGGATGTTGGGCAGAAAGGGGAGGGGAGGGTGGGGCTTGGGGGTGTGTGCTGGAGTTGATTGTGATGAGGCAGGCTGTAAACCCTTTTCCACACAGAACGGAGCTTTGTCCCCATAGAGGAGGATGGCATGGTGGTGCCAGCAATGTAACCTGCCAAGCTGTGGCAGTAATGTTCAGGTCTGCATCTCCCACCTCTCCCTCCCTCCAATATGGGGCAAGCACCTAGGCTGTGTATCTTCAGGTTTATCACCAATACCAATCCAGCTGGTCACTGGGAGAGAGTGTTGTCTGCACTAAATGCACAACGGCTGCGATATGAGGAGAGATTACACAAATGTGGCCTCTTATCGGTAGAATTTAGAAGGTTAAGGGGCAACCTGACCGAATATGTGAACCGGAAGAGACAGGATTGACAAAGATAAACTATTGCCACTAGTTGAGGATTCTAAAACTAGGGGATAGAGTCTGAGAATTAAGGCCAGCCCTTTCCGGACAGATGTTAGGAAGCACTTTCACACACAAAGGGTGGTAAGACGTGTGGAACTCTCTTCCAGAAGCAGCAGTGGAAGCTGGATCAATTGCTAATTTTAAATTTGAGATAGACAAATGCTTGTCAAACAGGGACATGGGCCAAAGTGTCATAGAGATGTACAGCATGGAAACAGACCCTTCGGTCCAACCCGTCCATGCCGACCAGATATCCCAACCCAATCTAGTCCCACCTGCCAGCACTTGGCCCATATCCCTCCAGACCCTTCCTATTCATACACCCATTCAAAAGCCTCTTAAATGTTGCAATTGTGCCAGCCTCCACCACATCCTCTGGCAGCTCATTCCATACACGTACCACCCTCTACGTGAAAAAGTTGCCCCTTAGGTCTCTTTTATATCTTTCCCCTCTTACCCTAAGCCTATGCCCTCTAGTTCTGGACTCCCCGACCCCAGGGAAAAGACTTTGTCTACTTACCCTATCCATGCCCCTCATAATTTTGTAAACCTCTATAAGATCACCCCTCAGCCTCCGACGCTCCAGGGAAAACAGCCCCAGCCTGTTCAGCCTCTCCCTGTAGCTCAGATCCTCCAACCCTGGCAAGATCCTTGTAAATCTTTTCTGAACGCTTTCAAGTTTCACAACATCTTTCCGATAGGAAGGAGACCAGAATTGCACGCAATATTCCAACAGTGGCCTAACCAATGTACTGTACAGCCACAACATGACCTCCCAACTCCTGTACTCAATATTCTGACCAATAAAGGAAAGCATACTAAATGCCTTCTTCACTATGCTGTCTACCTGCGATTCCACTTTCAAGGAGCTATGAACCTGCACTCCAAGGTCTTTTTGTTCAGCAACACTCCCTGGGACCTTACCATTAAGTGTATAAGTCCTGCTAAGATTTGCTTTCCCAAAATGCAGCACCTCGCATTTATCTGAATTAAACTCCATCTGCCACTTCTCAGCCCATTGGCCCATCTGGTCAAGATCCTGTTGTAATCTGAGGTAACCCTCTTCGCTGTTCCACTACACCTCCAATTTTGGTGTCATCTGCAAACTCACTAACTGTACCTCTTATGCTCACATCCAAATCATTTATGTAAATGACAAAAAGTAGAGGGCCCAGCACCGATCCTTGTGGCACTCCACTGGTCACAGACCTCCAGTCTGAAAAACAACCCTCCACCACCACCCTCTGTCTTCTACCTTTGAGCCAGTTCTGTATCCAAATGGCTAGTTCTCCCTATATTCCATGAGATCTAACCTTGCTAATCAGTCTCCCATTGGGAACCTTGTCGAATGCCTTACTGAAGTCCATATAGATCACATCTACTGCTCTGCCCTCATCAATCTTCTTTATTACTTCTTCAAAAAACTCAATCAAGTTTGTGAGACATGATTTCCCACGCACAAAGCCATGTTGACTATCCCTAATCAGTCCTTGCCAATCCTGTCCCTCAGGATTCCCTCCAACAACTTGCCCACCACCAAGGTCAAACTCACTGGTCTGTAGTTCCCTGGCTTGTCCCTACCACCCTTCTTAAACAGTGGCACCACGTTTGCCAACCTCCAGTCTTCCGGCACCTCACCTGTGACTATTGATGATACAAATATCTCAGCAAGAGGCCCAGCAATCACTTCTCTAGCTTCCCACAGAGTTCTCGGGTACACCTGATCAGGTCATGGGGATTTATCCACCTTTAACCGTTTCAACACATCCAGCACGTCCTCCTCTGTAATCTGGACATTTTGCAAGATGTCACCATCTATTTCCCTACAGTCTATATCTTCCATATCCTTTTCCAAAGTAAATACTGATGCAAAATATTCATTTAGTATCTCCCCCATTTTCTGTGGCTCTACACAAAGGCCGCCTTGCTGATCTTTGAGAAACCCTATTCTCCCCCTAGTTACCCTTTTGTCCTTAATATATTTGTAAAACCCCTTTGGATTCTCCTTAATTCTATTTGCCAAAGCTATCTAATGTCCCCGTTTTGCTCTCCTGATTTCCCTCTTAAGTATACTCCTACTGCTTTTATACTCTTCTAAGGATTCACTCGATCAATCCTGTCTATACCTGACATATGCTTCCTTCTTTTTCTTAACCAAACCCTCAATTTCTTTAGTCATCCAGCATTCCCTATACCTACCAGCTTTCCCTTTCACCCTGACAGGAATATACTTTCTCTGGATTCTTGATATCTCATTTCTGAAAGCTTCCCATTTTCCAGCCGTCCCTTTACCTGCGAACATCTGCCTCCAATCAGCTTTTGAAAGTTCTTGCCTAATACCGTCAAAATTGGCCTTTCTCCAATTTAGAACTTCAACTTTTAGATCTGGTCTATCCTTTTCCATCACTATTTTAAAATGAATAGAATTATGGTCACTGGCCCCAAAGTGCTCCCCCATTGACACCTCAGTCACCTGTCCTGCCTTATTTCCCAAGAGTAGGTCAAGTTTTGCACCTTCTCTAGTAGGTACATCCAGATACTGAATCAGAAAATTGTCTTGTACATGCTTAAGAAATTCCTCTCCATCTAAACCTTTAACACTATGGCAGTCCCAGTTGATGTTTGGAAAGTTAAAATCCCCTACCATAACCACCCTATTATTCTTACAGATAGCTGAGATCTCCTTACAAATTTGTTTCTCAATTTCCCTCTGACTATTAGATTAGATTAGATTAGATTACTTACAGTGTGGAAACAGGCCCTTCGGCCCAACAAGTCCACACCGACCCGCCGAAGCGCAACCCACCCATTCCCCTACATTTACCCCTTACCTAACACTACGGGCAATTTAGCATGGCCAATTCACCTGACCTGCACATCTTTGGACTGTGGGAGGAAACCGGAGCACCCGGAGGACCCGGAGGAAACCCACGCAGACACGGGGAGAACGTGCAAACTCCACACAGTCAGTCGCCTGAGGCGGGAATTGAACCTGGGTCTCTAGCGCTGTGAGGCAGTAGTGCTAACCACTGGGCCACCGTGCCGCCCCCATTAGGGGGCCTATAGTACAATCCCAATAAAGTGATCATCCCTTTCTTAGGCAGGTGTATATGGAGTTAGGCAGCAGATCAGCCATGATCTCGCTGAATGGAAAGCCAAGCTGAAGAGGCTGAAAGGTAGGACAGGCTTGAGGGGCCAAATGGCCTGCTCCTGCTCTTGTGAGAGAGAAGTAAAGGGGAAGGTGTGTGTGCCTCATGCTTGACAGTAGAGAAGCTACAAGTTCAGGCTTTTCTCTGAGGTCTGTATTCATGTGTCTTGTCCAGATATAATGGGGAATCTTTAGTAGGACTGAAGTTAGAATTGAAGTCAATGTTGAATGTAACATAATTATTAAATCTGTTTTTCCTTCAGGCAGTCGATGGTGTTACATTTGTGCCCGGTGCACAGGTAGGCAGCCTTTTCTTTACATAATAAGGGACGCATGACTGACAGACAGTGAGAGCTCAGCACAGTGCACTAAACTCTCCTCACACTCATCATCACTGCAAATGTCTATTGGCAAAAGGAACCCCGAGTACACAAACTCCCTTTTGTGTGGTTTATGCTGTTTATTTAATTTCTTCTCGGCAAAAGTTATTAAACTGGAGAGGGTTCAGAAAATATTTACCTGGATAGTGCCGGGAATGGACGGTTTGAGTTTTTAAAATAGACTGGGGCTTCTCTCACTGCAGCGTCGGAGGCTGAGGGGTGACCTTATAGAGGTTTATAAAACCATGAGGGGCATGGATAGGGTAAATAGACAAGGTCTTTTCCCTGGGGTCAGGGAGACCAGAACTAGAGGGCATAGGTTTAAGGTGAGAGGGGAAGGAATTAAAAGGGACCCGGGGCGGTGGGGGGCAATGTTTTTACACAGAGTGTGTGGACTGAACTGCTCGAGGAACTGGTGGATGCGGGTACAGTTACAGCTTAAAAGACTTTTGGATAAGTACATAAGTAGGAAAGGTTTGGAGGGATATGGGCCAAATGCAGGCAATTGGGACTAGTGTACTTTGGGGACATGGTAGATGTGGACTGGTTGGAACAAAGAGTCTTGTTTCTGTGCTGTCTGACTCAATCATTCGATATGAACATCGCTGGCAAGACCGCATTTATTATCCCATCCATAATTACCCTGATGGTGAGCTGCCTTCTTGAAGCCCTGGGGCCATTGTGGAGCAAGTCCATCCACAGTGGTGTTAAGGACAGTGGTGGGTGTCAAGGAGGGGAACCTACAGGCTGAGTGGTGTTCCCAGTCATCCACTCCCCTTGTCCCTTTCAGCTGGTAGATGTCAAGGTACTGTGGAAGGAGCCTTGACAAAGTTGCAGCTTTTATATTTGCTTCCCAAGGTAACAAATTTCTTCCTCCCTTTCAGGGCCCAAGGGGCATTCCTGGCCAAGCTGGATTGCCGGTAAGAGAAGTCAAGTTGCGTTGTTGCAATTGTGCATGTTTATGTTGAGTTAAAGGTGCCTGGGACTGCAGGCACAAGCCTCAGATGTGGCCAACCTAATCCATCGTCATTGGACGCCAAGGTGGGTTGGCACACGCGTGGCTCACCCAACCACGCCATTGAGATGCCCACACTGGGCTCCCAGGGGTCAGTCCCAATTGGACTGACCCTCGCTGGATCAAAGTGCCGACTAGCAGGCACACGATTGGCAGCTTCCTCTGGCTGTATGTCCATAGCAGTGCCATCAACCAATCCGGGAGAGATGCAGACCGTTTGGCCAATCATGCTGGTGCCAGCTCTTTCAGTTATCCAATGAGAGTGGGACTCGCCCACTCTTACCCCTGACTCCTGTGAATGTTTCCTCATCGGGTGTTAATCCCACTTGAAGGTTACTGTTGCTCCCGCTCAGGAATTCTGCATCATGTCACCTCACGACAAAGCAGAGATTCTCACACTTTATTCCCCCACCTCGCGCACCACCCCCCCCACCCCCACCTCCTCTAGTTATTTTCCTGGTTGCCTTTAACCTGTGGTCCTTCTAGTTCCTGAATCCTTCTGCCAGTGAGAACAGTCTCTCCCTATTCATGCTCTGCCAAAACCTCGAAGGATTTTGAAACGCCTCCGTCAAATCTCCCTCTAAACAAACGCATTTTCTTCTCTTCGGCCAGTCTTTGGGATAAAATTAACAATGGCCAGAGTTTACTAGTCTGATTCGCTAGGCTGTGTAGAATGCCAGTGAAAGCAGACTGAAGGGACATCAGGGAAATGTCGGATTTTGAGCTGCACTGTTGCTTGATTCTCAGCACACGCTATCGGCCAAACACACATTGAACCAATTCACGAGGTTCATATTCGTCGTCATTTATTGCCAAATCGTTCGGTGCAGCAATCCCTGCTACAGCCTGTGGACGCAGAGAGCTGACCTTCCTCAAGGTGCCCGTCACTGCTTCCCCACCCAGCAGGGGGTGAGAGTGAGCCCGGGGTGGGGGGGGCAGATTTTGTTCATGTGCACTCACAGCTGGAACGCGGGGAACAGCAAAATAGAGGGCTCCCACAGAAAGCAGTGCAACCGTGACCGAGGGGCTTTGTTTTTTGTGATGTTGGCTGAGTGCACAGACTAAGATGCCAGGTCAAACTCCCTTCCACGCCTCCACAGTTTGTGATTGTCACATCCATCCAGGAGGACAGGCCTTTACGGGTTTAACCGCAGGGACATGAGTTGACACAGGTGCCTCCTCCAGCCAGTTCTGCCATTTGACGAGCTCATTGATGATCAGATAGTGGCTATATTCCCCACCTTGCTTCCGTTACTCTTGACTTCTCTGGGATCAAAGAGTAGGCCAAACTCCGGTCGCATCCCGTGCGGGCGGATGGCTCCTCTGACCGTGTGGCACTCCCTCGGAACAGCACTGCAATGTTGGCCTTGATGTTGTGGCTCAAGTCTCCGGGATGGGATTTGAATCCATGACCTCCTTGGCTCAGTGCAGCCAAGGCTGACAGTTGCCAGAGTCCCACTGAGCTGTGGAAGATAATAGTGGGACAATCACTGCAGTTTGTTAATCCCCTAGAATAGAAATGTCACTGGTTGTTTTATCTCTAACATTCAATTGAGTAATTTAAGGACAGCGCAGTGGCCTTTTGAATTATTTTCATCAGTCGTTTATCTTCAAACGGGTTTTGTGTGTGTGTGTGTGTGTAACCAAACGTTACCATTTTCACGGTCTGTAACTCACTGCTCATGTACCACTCAGTTTGAACACAGTGATCACATTCTCCCCTTTCCTTTAGGGTCCCAGTGGACCGAAAGGCGAACGAGGACACCCAGGTGTCACAGGACCCACAGGGCCGAAGGTAGGCACTACAACGAAAATGGTCAAAACGCGCATTCGTGTAGCGCCCCTTTGAGAGTCCCAGCAGCATGACCCAGCTATCTTTGGCACCTGGCCACCTGAAGAGAGAGAGGAGTGGAGATGACTGGAGAAGCTTGGTCACGGAGGTGGACTTGAAGGGGGAAAGTGAAACCGAGAGGTTTAGGGAGAACATTCCAGGCCTGTGTGAAATGACCACTAGCATTCCAGTGCAATGTATTCCAGGCATTTATCCCATTTCCTCTGGGGGTTATTTTTGAATCTGCTTTCACCATTGCTCCAGCCAGTGCATTCCGGATCAAAACAACTGGCTCCGTTAAAAAAAAAGCTCTCCTCCTCTGCCCCCCCGCCCCCTTCTTCAGCCATCATCTTAAATCTGTCGGCTGTTTACTGAGCCTGCTGCCTAATGCCAACAGTTTCTCCTCATTTACTCTGTGAAATGTATCACATGGCACTGAGCTGTGCAGTTCCCTGCTCCATGGCGAAGTTTGTTGGCTGGGTGTGAGTCTGGCCCACCTTAAAGAGAGAGAGAGAGAGAGAGAGAGAGAGAGAGAACAGAAGTTTACTGCTTCTTATTACTGAGCAGTGAGCACATTTGGAGAGATTTTCATCTTTCTGGGTGCTGCTGGTGAGGGCAGCATTTATTGCCTGTACCTAGTTGCCCTGCAGTATGTGATGGTGAGCTGCCAGTCCACGTGGGGTACATGCGCCAAAGCCCTTTTCAGTGGGAGGTGCAGGATTGTTAACCCAACAATAGGTGAAGGAACAGTGATATAGTTCAAGTTAGACCGGGGAGCAACCTGGAGCCAGTAAAGTGTGTTCCTAAGTGCCACTTGCTTCTGCCATTCAGCGTGGTAAACACCGTAGGGTTTGGGAGGTATTCCAGTGAAAGGTTTGAGTTACTCTGATTAATTGGTTTCCACTTGACTCCAACTTAGGAGAGGATCTGGAGAATTAACTCCTCTGGACCCATTGTCCAGTGCAATTCAGTACCTATTGAGAGGAGCTGTGAAAATGGACTGAAGATAGATGTTCTTCTACAGAGTTGGCTGAGAGCCTAAAGGGCGTGTCTCCTTCCAGATGGACAGAGTGGACTGTTGTATTGCTGGCTGTTCCCAAAATGGGCTGAAAAACCAGAAGAAAGGCTGAAAATGCTCAGCGGGTCAGGGCAGCATCTGTGGACAGAGAAACAGAGATGGTATTTCATGGGAATGACCTTTCAACAAGAAGTAGGTGTCCAAAGTGCACCAGAAAGAGAGAGGGAGAGAGATATGTGATGGTTTACAAGCAAGTGCAGAGCCAGTGGAGGGGCCATGTGGGAGGAAGGCGCTGAAGGAAATGTCTGTGACACTCTGCATAGCAGGAGTGATAAAATGAAGAAGCATACACCCGTGATTCCAATACATCTCCCATCTCCGCTCCCCCCCTGCTGTGATAGACAGGGCCTTTGACCATGCCCATCCATTCCCATAATTCTGCTCTTCTCCCTTCCCCAGAACTGTGACGGGATTCACCTTGTCATCTCCTACCAGCCTCCACATTCCAAAATCTCACCCTCCACCATTTCTGCCATCTGCGAATTGTACAAGGTACTGTCCTGTAACATAATACATCCGTCTTCTTCCTTTCCAGGGTGATAGGGGAGAGCCTGGCTTCATCATTAGCCCCGATGGAACCACATTGGATAGTCTGCTGGCCAGTGGCATTGGATCAAAGGTGAGACTTTGGATATTATGAGGACCAGCTGCAGCCTAGTCTGACTGTGCTAACGTGAGAAACTGCAGCAGAAAAGGCTTCCTTGGTAAAGGCCTGCTTTACAAATATGAAGATGTTACAATTCAGAAACAGACCATTCAGCCTATCTAGTCCATGCTAGTAATCATGCAGACCTCTCACTTGCCTCCTTCATTGACCCAAACAATGTATGTCCTTAAATCCACTGTTTCCCCAGTTTCTAATATTCCTTCCCTTTAAGTGCATCTATAACCTTCATTTCAGCCACTCCCTGTTGGAGCACGTTCC
The DNA here is from genome assembly GCF_037043375.1 of Chiloscyllium plagiosum. Taxonomy (NCBI): domain Eukaryota; kingdom Metazoa; phylum Chordata; class Chondrichthyes; order Orectolobiformes; family Hemiscylliidae; genus Chiloscyllium; species Chiloscyllium plagiosum. Next base: position 23,318,261 of record NW_028270145.1, read on the forward strand.
ACATTCCCCACACTCTCTGGGGAGAGAGATTCTGTTGAATTCTCTTTTGGATTTATTAATGACTGTCTTGTACTTGTGACCGGTAAGTTTGCAAACTGGAGACATCTTCTCTGCACTTACCCATCTGATCTCCTTCATGATGAAAAGAGCCCTCTGTTTGATCACATCACCTTTCAGTCCTCTCTGTCCTAAGAGAGGCCCAACCTGTATAATCTTTCCCCATAGTGACAGCCTCACAGTTCTGGTTCCGTGCTTCTAAATCTCATTTGAAAACTACTTGTACTTTTGGGAATATGGGGAGGAATGGGAAGTACATTTGCTCTAATCCAGCATCAAACTAAGATATTAAAAAATGTAAAACTAGTGACAGTTAAGAACCAGACAGATGTGCATGTAAAAGGCCTGTGTCTTCAGGATATCCTTTGGTTACCAACTGTGACTGGACAGAGTCCCTGAGGCTCGATCATGTGACCTAATTAAGCAATACAAACTTTTTAAAGCATTTTTGATTTTTTTTGCCATCCCTGAAGGGAAGATATTGTGTAGGTGAACAGTAGTGATAGGGGACTCTATAGTCAGGGGCACAGATCTGTGCTCAGGAGTGAGACTCCTGGATGGTGTGTTAGGGTCAAGGATGAGTCTGAATCATTCTGAAAGGGGGGAGGTGAGCAACCAGATGCTCTGGTCAATATTGGTACGAGTGACATCGGCAGGAAGAGAGTCCTGCGGTTCTGCAAAGGGTGTTCAGGGAGTTAGGTAGGACCTCTAGGCTTGTAAACTCGGGATCACTTCCGAAACCACGTGCTCGTGAGGCCAGAAATAAGAAGATAATGCAGTTGAATGCGTGGCTAAAGAGCTGGTATAGGAGGGTGGGCATCAGATATCTGGATCATTGGGATCTCTTCCAGGGCAGGAAGGACCTGTACAGGAAGGACAGGTTGCACCTAAACTGGAGGGGCACCCCTCAGTATCCTCGCAGGGAGGTTTGCTAGTGCAAACTTGGGACGGTTCAAACTAGTGCGGTAGGGGTGGGTGGGAACCAGAGCAATAGACCACCATGGGGAGTGATTGAGGAGAAGCTAGAGGTTAAATCAAGTTAGTCTATTCAGAAGAACAGGCAGGACCAGGTTCATGAACACGGTGGGACTGGCAGTTTGAAGTGCATTTATTTTAATGTAAGGAGTATAACGGGTAAGGCACGTGAGTTTAGAGTGTGGATTAGAACACGGGACTACAATGGGGGTAGTCATTATAGAAATCTGGTGCAGAGAAAGGCAGGGCTGGTAAGTCAACATTCCAGGGTTTAGATGTTTCAGACATGATCGAGAGTGACGTAAAGGAGTGGGGGGGGTTGCATTACTGATTAAGGAGCATGTCACAGCTGCACTATGAGAGGACATCTTGGAGGGCTCATCCAGCGAGGCCTAATGGGTAAGATGCAGAAATAAGAAAGGTGCAGTCACAATGCTGGGGTTATACTACAGGCCTCCCAGTAGCCAGCGGGAGATAGAGAAACAGATATGTAAGCAGATCTTGGAAAGGTGGAAAAACAACAGGGTTGTTATCATGGGTGTTTTTAATTTCACTGATGTTGAGTGGGACTCTCTTCATACCAGGGGCATAGATGGGACAGAATTTGTTAGGTGCATCCAGGAATGTTTCTTGAAACAATATGTAGATAGCCCAACTAGGGAAGGGACTGTAGCTGTTGTATTGGAGAATAAGCCTTACCAGGTGACTGAAATTTCAGTAGGGGAACAGTATGGGAACAGCGATCATAATTCTGTAAGTTTTTAAATAATGTTAGAAAAGGATAATATTGGTCCTCGGGTGAAAGTGCTAATGTGGGGGAAGGTTAATTACCATAATAATCTTAGAATCCCTACAGTGTGGAGACAGGCCATTTGGCCCAACAAGTCCACACTGACCCTCCAAAAGAGTATCCTACCCAGCCCCATTCCCCTACCCTCTTACTTTACATTTCCCCTGATTAATGCACCTAAGCTACAAATCTCTGAGCACAATGGGCAATTTAGTGTTAGGCAGGAACTAGATGAATTAGATTGGGGGCAGCATTTTGAGAGTAAATCCACATATAACATATGGATGTTGATCAGAGTTCAGGTCCAGCGTGTTCTCGTCGGGATATAAGATAATGATGGCAAGATTCTGGTACCCTGGATGATAAGAGATATTGAAAGCTTAGTCAAAAGGAAAAATGAAGCATATGTAAAGTTCAGGAAACTGAAATCAGACAAAACCCTTGAGGAATACAGTATAAGGAAGCAGAAAAGAACTTAAACAAGGAATTAGGAGGCAAAATAGAGATCATGAAATGTCCTTGGCAAGTAGGTTTGAGATGAATCCCAAGGCATTTTATACATATATTAGGAGTAAGCCAATAGCTAGGGAAAGGGTTGGTCCACTCAAGGACAAAGGTGGGAATTTATGTGTGGAGCCTCAGAAAGTGGGTGAGGTCCATAATGAGCCCTTCAACTCGGTATTCACCAAGGAGAAGGACAGTGATGATGGTAAGATTACAGAGGATTTTGTTGATTTTCTGGGGCATGTTGACATTAAGAAGGAAGAGGTGTTGGGTGTCTTGAAAAACATAGGTCTCCAGGGCCTGATGGGATCTATCCAAGGGTATTGAGGGAGGCAAGGGAGGAGATTTTTGGAGCCTTGACAGAGATCTTTGAATTCTCTTTAGCCAGAGGTGAGGTGCCAGAAGACTGGAGAATAGCCAATGTTGTCCCTTTGTTTAAGAAGAGCAACAGGGATAATCTAGGAAATTATAGGCTGGTGAGCCATATATCAGTTGGAGGGAAATACTTGGAGAATATTCTTGGGGACAGGATTTACTTGCATTTGGAGAAGAATAGACTGGATGCGAGTTTGCTTGCTGAGCTGGAAGATTTGTTTTCAGACGTTTCGTCACCATACTAGGTAGCATCATCGGTGAGCCTCCGGTGAAGCGGAAGGATAGACCTATTAGAAGTAAGCTTTATGCAGGGCAGGGCTGGTCTCGAAAATTTGATTGAGCTTTTCAAAGATGTTGATTGATGAGGATACAGTATGTTTTTTGGATGTTGTCCATATGGACTTTACTAAGGCATTTGACAAAGTCCCTCATGGTAGACTGCTTCAAGTGATTAAGTCACACGGGATCCATGGTGAGTTGGTGAGTTGGATACAACATTGGCTTGGTCATGGCAGTCAGGGGTAGTTGTGGAGGGGTGCTTTTCTGGCTGGAGGTCTGTAACCAGTGGTGTTCCGCATAATTGGATGAAAATGTAGATGGGCTGTTTGTAGGTTTGCAGGTGACATGAAATTTGGTGAGATTGTGGATAATGAAAGGATAGGCAAAGGATACGGCAGGATATAGATCAGGTGGCAAGTTGGGATGGGGTTTAATCTGGACAAGTGTGAGGTGAGGTATTTTGGGAGGTTACATACAAGAGTAAAATAAATGCCAGAGTGTTTTTGATGTACAGAGGGACCTTGGGGTGCAAGTCATAGCTTTCTGAAAGTGGTTACACAAGTAGGTAAGGCGCTAATGAAGGTGTACAGCACATGTAACTTCATTGGTCAGGGCAGTGAGTATAAACGTTGGCACATCATGTTGCAGCTGTATAAATCTTTAGTTAGGCCACGTTTGGAGTATTTTGTGCAGTTCTGGTCGCCGCACTATAGGAAGGATGCGGAGGCTGTGGAGTGGGTGCAGAAGAGGTTTACCAGGATGTTGGAGTGTATTAGCCGGAAGGAGAGGTTGGATAAACTTGGATCGTCTTCACTAAAAGCGTTTGAGATGAAGGGGTGACCTGATAGAAGTAAATAAAATTATGAGGGGAATGGATAGGGCGGATAGTCAGAGACTTTTTCACAGAGTGGTATGTCAAATACTAGGGGGCATAGGTTTAAGGTGAGAAGAGAAATATTTAGGATATGTGTTAGGAAGTTCTTTAGTTACGCAGAAGGTGGTAGGTGTCTGGAACCCACTGCCAGGGGAGGTAGTAGAATCAGATAAAGTAGTATTGTTTACGAGACATTTAAACAAATACCTGAACAGGCAGGGAATAGACATATGCAGGCAGATGGGATTAATTTAAAATGGCATCATGGTCGGCACAGGCATGATGGGCCAAAGGGCCTGTTCCTGCGCTGTACTGTTCTATGTTCTATCAATCTTTAATTCCTGGAGATTCCAGGGCAATCCTAGAGGGTTGGTTAACCTCAGCCATCCCCAGGCAGTGCAGCGATCAGCAAGTCCCAAACAACGCAATCCCACACAAACTTCAAATCCCACACTAAAACGGAGAAGAATCTCTCTCGTTATCCCTTTTCCCAGAGCGAGTAATGGATTAATGCAGTGGAGTCCCAGTTCAAGAAATGAAATCCATGTTGTCAAACTCCTCCAGAGACAGGAGCTGGTAACTTGGTTAGCCACAAAGAAGGGGATGAGGTGGAGAAGGACAGAGACTGACGACTGAGTGGTATCAAGGGCTTGTTGTGATCAAACTGTCTCTGTTTGATTATCCGCCATGAACGGGGAGCTGACTGACACGGCCAACATTTGTTGCCAATCCCAATATTTGTTGTTGACCCTAATGACCCTTGAGAAGCTGATGGTGATGTATTAATACAAGATGTATCTGTGTGTTATCACATATTAATGGGAGAGCTAAACATTATGGATCCAAGATTCAGGCTGAGAGGGGAGTAACTGTAAGCTCAAGAAGGACAACAATGAGGTTATTTTAGCACCCAGCTATAAAATAATTGAAGAAACAGCCTCCGCATTGTAACGCTGTTATTGAAAACTCTTCCAATATTACACAAGGTAAGCTGAGAATTCACAAACTCATGTCAGTCATTTTGCGTTGTAAATCAGAAAATGCTAATGTCACTCTGTTTATTCACCTCTACTCTGTCTCTGAGCCCAGTCGGATAACACTGGAGGACCCAATAAACAATGGTAATGATTTAACTTTCACATAGCTAAGACAGAAAGGGTAAAAGTTGTTTGATGAGGTGAGAGGAATCCAGGTTCAGGGGGGCTCTTGGCCTCACAGATTTGGGGATGGTTACAGGGCAAATGAGTTCAGCTTCGGGTTGCCATGGTCACTTACCCAGTCCGTTAACGAATGAGAAGCGAACTTCCACTTTAGCTAATTAAGCCGCTCCTTCTGAAGCCTTGATTGAAGATGGAACAGCGATGAACAGAGCCCCCATTCCCCCACTTACAATCTGTCATTAGGCCAAGGGATTCTTTTCTGACATAATTCTTTCAGAGAAGCACTCAGATTAAACCAGTTACTTTGAATCTAAAGCTTTGGTGAATTTTGTTCCCTTCAGGGTGATGCTGGCATTCCAGGACCCATTGGCCCGCAGGTAAGGCATCTTCTGTTGGAAATCTGTCAGCTCCTGACATTCGTCAAAAACCTCATCTGTCGACACCACCCTGTCTGGCCAGCATTAGTTTCAGAATCCTGTAGCTCGATTGCTTAAAATAGCCAACTCTTTCTAATGGCCTGAAGTGACTTCACTTTCCCCATCACTCTGAACGAACGTTCATCGACTTTAGGATGATATGTTGTATCAGACTTGACTAAAATGCAGTTAATTAATTCTGGATCCAGAGCCATTCTGAACCTGTGTAACAGGAAACAAATCAAGAGTCCTGCATTGACAGGGTAATGGATATATTGGCGTCTCTGTAAGTATTCAATCTCTTGTTCAAGCCCAGCGTGGATTGGATGAAGGATCTCCTCTCTTTAGAATCATACGTAAGAAAGGAAGCAGGAGGAGACCATTCAGCCCCTCAAGATTGCTGCACCATTTGACTCTGTCGTGGTTGATTTTCTGCCTCAACCCCCAAATTGTCGCCTGGTCCCACACCCCTCCATTCTCCCAGGAACCAAAACTCTGTTGGTATCTGCCTTAAATGTATTGAATAATGAAGCATCCACCACCCTCTGGGGGAGAGCACTCTAAAGATACACAGCTCTCTGAGTGAAGACAGCGGTCCCTCTCTCTGTGGAAAATGAACGATCCTTTATACTGAGACAGTGCTGCCCAGTTCCCCAGTCAGGGGAAACCACCCCTCAGGATCTGGCCTCTCAGGAACCTTCAGTGTTTCATTGACATCTTTTTTCTTGAGGCTCCAGACAATATAAACTCCTCATATCATCGAAGGTACATCACAGGGAGCTAGGATCCCTGTAATTGCTTACTTGTGTCACGGGTGGTAGCAACTTGCAAAACCGGAATCAGTCACACCATACACGGAGCCTTTGAGCGACCCCTGCGTGGTTTAGAGGAAAGGTCACACTGGAGATCATTCAGCCCCAGCATTCTCTCTGTTCCTTGGGCATGCAGCCTGAGCTGACACAATGGAGTATTTGCAGAATTTCTAAATAAACCTGAATGATCAAATGGCCCCCTGAGCCAAACCTCGTATCGGCCTCGATTGTTCTGTATATATTGAATAGATTCTGATCGCGCCCCCCCGCCCCCCACTTTTGCTTTTCTAAGTTTGTTCCCCCCCCTCCTGTGGCCTTTGAGTTGCTCCTTGTTTTGCTTCCCTTCTTCTGAGGCTCCCTGCTGAGTTCCAGGATCCTGAAAGCTCACCCACTTCTCCGTGTGCACTCAGGACACAAGTTTTGAACACAAAACACCAAGGGTCTCTGGCATAGTGGGAATGTCACTCAGTCCAGAGGCTTTGGGATCACAGGTTCAAATCCAGTTCCATTTACCCAACAGCGTCATATAGCCCGGATACAGACCCTTCGGTCCACGCCAAACATAATCCAAAACTAAACTAGTCCCACCTGCCTGTTCCAGGCCCATATTCCTCCAAACCTTCCTTATTCATGTGTTTATCAAATGACTTTTAAACGTTGTAATTGTACCAGCATCCACCACTTCCTCAGGAAGTCCATTCCACACACAAACCAGTCTCTGTGTAAAGAAATTGACTCTTACGTCTTTTTAAAATCTTTCTCTTTAAAACATGCCCCCTAGATTTGAAGTCACCCATCCTAGGGAAAAGACAACTACTAGGAGAAAGTGAGGTCTGCAGATGCTGGAGATCAAAGTTGAAACTTTATTGCTGGAACAGCACAGCAGGTCAGGCAGCATCCAGGGAACAGGAGATTCGACGTTTCGGGCACAGGCCCTTCTTCAGGAAGGGCCTGTGCCCGAAACGTCGGATCTCCTGTTCCCTGGATGCTGCCTGACCTGCTGTGCTGTTCCAGCAATAAAGTTTCAACAAAAGACAACTACTGTTAACTGTCTAAACCTCTCATTATTTTATAAGCTTCTATCAGATCGCCTCTCAACCTCCAACACTATTGTGAAAATGTCCCAGCCTATCCAGTCTTTCTTTATAACTGAAACCTTCCATACCCGGCAAAATCCTGGTAAATCTCTTCTGAACCCTCTCCAGCTTAATAATATCCTTCCTATAACTGGGAGATCAGAACTGGGCACAGTATTCCAGAGGCCTCACCAATGTCCTGTACAACCTCAACATAACGTCCCAACCTCTCACTCCTATATTCAAAGGACTGAGAAATGAAGGTGAGCGTGTCAAATGCCTTTTTAACCACTCTGACTACATGTGATGCAAACTTCAAGGAAATATGTACCTGCACCCCAGGTCCCTCTGTTCTACAACACTACCCAAGTTTCGACCATTAATTGTATAAGCCCTACTCTTGTTTGTTGAACCAAAATGCAAGACCTCACGTTTATCCAGATTGAACTCCCATCTGACATTTTCAGCCCATTGACCCATTTGATCAAGATCCCTTTGTAATCTCAGAAGGCCTTGTTCACTGTCTACTATGTCACCAGTTTTGGCATCATCTACAAACTTACTAACCATGCCTTTATATATTCTCATCCAAATCATTTACAGAAACAAAAGAGGACCCAGAACTGACCCCTGTGGAACACCGCTGGTCACAGGCCTCCTGTCCAAAAAGCAACCCTCCACCATTTACTCACTGTCTCCTGCTGTTAAGCCAATTATGTATCCATTTGGCAAGCTCACACTGAATCCCATGTGACCTCACTTTACTCATAAGTCATACCATGTGGAACCTTGTCAAAGGCTTTACTAAAATCCAAATAACGACATTTACTGCAACGTCATCATCAATCTTTCTAGTAACTTCCTCAAAAAACTCAGTCAAGTTGGTGAGACACGATTTTGCACGCACAAAACCATGCTGACTATCTCTAATCAATTTTTGTCTTTCTCTTGAACTGAAAACTAGTCTCGGTGATGGTGATCGTGACAGCTATCATTGATTGTTGTTAAAACCCACTTGGTTCACTAATGTCTTTCAGAGGAGGAAATCTGAGGCTACACATGACTCCAGACCCACTTTTCCGCCCTCTGAAATGGCAAGCCGCTCAGTTCAAGGGCAATTGGGAAAACGCAACACATGCAAGGAATGCCCAATCCCATGAAAGAATAAAGTTAAAAATGATTTTTAAAATTTGATTTATTGTTGTCACATGTACCTAGGGACAATGAAAAGTTTTGTTTCATGTGCAGTACAGGCAGGTCATACCATGCATAATGCATTAGGGTAATCGAACAAAGCTAGGTATACAATGTTACAGCTGCAGAGAAAGTGAACAAAGAGTGAGATCAACACTAAACATCTGAACAAAGGTGACGTTCAGATAGATGCTGTCTGACCTGTAAGGAGCTCTATTTATGTGCCTTTGCTCTGTAGCTCTTGATACCTTTAACCAAGAAAGATCTATAGCTCCGTCTTAAAAAATTGAGGTTACCCAACAATGTTTACTTGGGGAAACAGTTTTATATTGCAGTGTGAAGAAGTGCTTCCTGATGTCACCCCCTAAGGTTATGTCCACCTTAGGCCTGGAGTTCCCTCTGAGAAAATGGTTTCTCTTTATTGACTGTATTGAACCCTTTAGTCCCCTCTACTTCCTGTTGAAAGCGTTCAGAGTGAGCAGTCCCTTCACTAGCTGGCCAGGCCAGGCTAGGGAACGTCAGTGCCCCTGTTAGAATTCGGGAGCTTCATGATACAGGCTCCCTGTTATGTGTCTGCATTAGAATAGTGGGATTAGACCTTTGGTTTGCCATTATGTTAATGGTTGTAAATGAAAAGAATGGGGCCTGTTTTCTGAAGGAAGCCACCTGACTGAACTTGGAGTCCAGTGCATGTGACTGGGCTCCCTCTCAACAGTGGTTCAAACAGACAGCATTTAGACTGACCCAAGGCCTGCTGGGAATTGTGTCCTCGAATCACAGTTAATTGTTCGCTATCTCTGCTTCTACTCCACAGGGCTTGCCGGGATACCCAGGTCAAAAAGGTGAAATTGGATTGCCAGGGAGACCGGTGAGGAGTGATTTTTTGTTTCTTTTTGCATGTAAAATCAGGAATTTAAAGGATTAGAGTTTGGATGATGAACAGGCAGGCGAAGTGTGTCTGGGTGTATTTGAACCAACGCTTGGCACAGTGAGGGCATTCAGCCCCTCGAGCTTACTATACCACTCACTTTGATTGTGTCTGATCTGTACCTGAACTTGGTCTGCCCTCCTTGGTTCTATATGATTAAAATTCTTCCGCCGCCTTCGCCTCCGCGCCTACTTCTTCAACCAAGATTCTCGCCCACCCTCTGACGACCCCTTCTCCCGCCTCCAACACACCCCATCCACCTGGACACCCCGTACTGGCCTCTTACCCGCCCTCGATCTCTTCATAGCCAACTGCCGCCGCGACATTAACCACCTCAATCTCTCCACCCCCCCTCACCCACTCCAACCTCTCACCCTCGGAACGCGCAGCCCTCCACTCCCTCCGCTCCAACCCCAACCTCACTATCAAACCAGCAGACAAGGAGGCGCAGTAGTAGTTTGGCGCACCGACCTCTACACCGTTGAGGCTAAACGCCAGCTCGCGGATATCTCCTCCTACTGCCCCCTTGACCATGACCCCACCCCCCACCGCCAAACCATCATCTCCCAGACCGTCCATAACCTCATCACCTCAGGGGATCTCCCATCCACCGCCTCCAACCTCATAGTCCCACAACCCTGCACCGCCCGCTTCTACCTCCTGCCCAAAATCCACAAACCTGACTGCCCCGGCCGACCCATTGTCTCCGCCTGCTCCTGCCCCACCGAACTCATCTCCGCATACCTTGACACCGTCCTGTCCCCCTTAGTCCAAGAACTCCCCACCTACGTTCGGGACACCACCCATGCCCTCCACCTCCTCCATGATTTTCGCTTCCCCGGTCCCCAACGCCTTATTTTCACCATAGACATCCAGTCCCTGTACACCTCCATCGCCCATCACGAAGGACTCAAAGCCTTCCGCTTCTTCCTTTCCCGCCGTACCAACCAGTACCCTTCCACTGACACCCTCCTTCGACTGACTGAACTGGTCCTCACCCTGAACAACTTCTCTTTCCAATCCTCCCACTTCCTCCAAACGAAAGGAGTAGCCATGGGCACCCGCATGGGCCGCAGCTATGCCTGCCTCTTCGTAGGATATGTGGAACAATCCATCTTCCGCAGCTACACTGGCACCACCCCCCACCTTTTCCTCCACTACATCGATGACTGTATCGGCGCTGCCTCGTGCTCCCACGAGGAGGTTGAACAGTTCATCCACTTTACCAACACCTTCCACCCCGACCTCAAATTTACCTGGACCGTCTCAGACTCCTCCCTCCCCTTCCTAGACCTTTCCATTTCTATCTCGGGCGACTGAATCAACACGGACATTTACTATAAACCGACTGACTCCCACAGCTACCTAGACTACACCTCCTCCCACCCTGCCCCCTGTAAAAACGCCATCCCATATTCCCAATTCCTTCGTCTCCGCCGCATCTGCTCCCAGGAGGACCAGTTCCAATACCGTACAACCCAGATGGCCTCCTTCTTCAAAGACCGCAATTTCCACCCGAATGTGATCGACGATGCCCTCCACCGCATCTCCTCCACTTCCCGCTCCTCCGCCCTTGAGCCCCGCCCCTCCAATTGCCACCAGGACAGAACCCCACTGGTCCTCACCTACCACCCCACCAACCTCCATATACAGCGTATCATCCGTCGTCATTTCCACCACCTCCAAACGGACCCCACGACCAAGGATATATTTCCCTCCCCTCCCCTATCAGCATTCCGTAAAGACCACTCCCTCCGTGACTCCCTCGTCAGGTCCACACCCCCCACCAACCCAACCTCCACTCCCGGCACCTTCCCCTGCAACCGCAAGAAATGCAAAACTTGCGCCCACACCTCCCCCCTTACTTCCCTCCAAGGCCCCAAGTAATCCTTCCATATCCGCCACAAATTCACCTGCACCTCCACACACATCATCTATTGCATCCGCTGCACCCGATGTGGCCTCCTCTATATTGGGGAGACAGCCCAACGTTTCAGAGAACACCTCTGGGACACCCTCACCAACCAACCCAACCGCCCCGTGGCTCAACACTTCAATTCCCCCTCCCACTCCACCAAGGACATGCAGGTCCTTGGACGCCTCCATTGCCAGACCATAGCAATACGACAGCTGGAGGAAGAGCGCCTCATCTTCCGCCTAGGAACCCTCCAACCACAAGGGATGAACTCAGATTTCTCCAGTTTCCTCATTTCCCCTCCCCCCACCTTGTCTCAGTCAAATCCCTCGAACACAGCACCACCTTCCTAACCTGCAATCATCTTCCTGACCTCTCCGCCCCCACCCCACTCCGGCCTATCACCCTCACCTTAACCTCCTTCCACCTATTGCATTTCCAAAGCCCCTCCCCCAAGTCCCTCCTCCCTACCTTTTATCTTAGCCTGCTGGACACACTTTCCTCATTCCTGAAGAAGGGCTTATGCCCGAAACGTCGATTCTCCTGCTCCTTGGATGCTGCCTGACCTGCTGCGCTTTTCCAGCAACACATTTTCAGCTCTGATCTCCAGCATCTGCAGTCCTCACTTTCTACTAGAAGATTAAAACACTTATCCAATCAAATCTATCACCCCAATAACAAACTACTGAGATAACAGCGGAAAATGCTGGAAATACTTAGGAGGTCAGGCAGCATTTGCACAGAAAGAGAAACGGAGTGAACGTTGCAGGTTAATGCCTGTTCTGAGAAACCTTTCAAACTCAGCTTTGACCTTTCCCCCCAACTTATCTGGGAGGTTAGGGCTGGGGGAGGGGAGGGGACCAAATTTCCCACAATCCTTTGTGTGAAGATGTGCTTCCCAACATCGACCCTGAACGACCTGGCATTAATACGCTCCCCTGTTGTTCTGGTCTCCCCTCTTTGGAAGAAATACCTTTTCTCTATCCAGTCCTTTCACATTAAATGAATCATCACTACTTGAGGGAATACACACAGAGTCTGTGCAGCCTGCTCTGATAACTTTATCCTTTTAGCCCCAGTATAAGTCTGGTCACCCCCTCCAACGCCAATCTATCCTTGTCCTTTCAGCTCTTCAGTATGTGCCTGAGTTCTTCTGGATGCACAAACTGGCTTGTACACGCAAGTTACTTTTAAAGTCCTGGACCCCTTCCACTCTGGCATTTTAGAACACAGGAAATAGGAACAGGAGTAATTCCTACACCTCCTCAAGCCCTCTCCTCCATTCAGCATAAGCATGGGTGCCCCTCGGCTTTAAATCCACTCACCCACCCGCTCCCTGTCACCTCGATTCCCTCAGAGATCAAAAACGTATCTGACCCAGCCTTAATTGGACCCAACGATGGAGCATTCGCAACCTCCTGAGGTGGAGAATTTCAAAGGTCCATGATCCCATGGAGTGAAGGACCGTCTCCTTAACCCAATCATAAATAAGAAGCCTTTAACTTGCAATGGTGCCCTCACGATCTAGATTCCCCTGCTGGGAGAACAACTGCTCAGTGTCTACCATAAAATCTTACCCAGTTAGAAGGAGCGACAGATCTCCTCCTGAGTCAATGAGTCCAGTTGGGTGAAAATGGAAGTGCCAATCCTTTGTGTCCCCAAACTCCCTTTGACCCTTCCATCTTCCTCTTGACCCCCCCCCCATCCTCCCGAAGTGCCCCCAACCTCCCTTTGATCCTTCCATCTTCCCTTTGACCCCCGTCCTCCCTTTGTGTCCCCAAACTCCCTTTGACCCCTCCATCTTCCCTTTGACCCCCCCCCCCATCCTCTCTCTGTGCTCCCATCATCACTTTGTGCCCCCATCATCCCTTTGAGAAAGTTACCACCTGGAGTAGCGCCAACCTCCGGCCCATTTAAACGTTCAAATAAAAGGGCGTCAATCAAAAATGGAAAGACGGAGCACTGAAATCACCTGAGCAGATCATCCAGAAATCTTTGAGGAGAGCAAGCAAGTTCTGACAGTGGCTCCACCTCAGAGTCGCTGCGGGTAATGTCTGCAGATGCTGGTCATTGGCTTGTGCACCAGCTACGGAACTGGGGAGAGACGTGCACTGCCTCGGCCCGGGAAGATCTCCAGCTAACTGAGCTCGTCGATAGATTGTCCCGGCACAAGATACAAACAGGGGAACACTGGAAGGTCAGAAAGGCTGCCAGGGGGGCAGAAGCAGTCAACGTTTCAGACTGATGACCTTTCACCTGAACTGAGAAAGGTTAAGAGACGTGACTGCATTTCGGCAAGTAAACAGTTTGGGCGGGGTTATTGGAAAAATAATGGAGGTGAAGGAATGTGATAAGGTGAAGAGTAGGTGAGAGTGATTGACAAAACACTTGACAGTGCAAGGCCAATGGGAGAAATAATGGGACAAGCCAATTAACAGAAGCTTGGCCCTGAAGAGGTGGGAAGGGTCGGATGATTAATGGCTGCCATCCAAATGCAAGGACAAAAGAAAGGTGAGAGCAAAATTAAAAACCTGCAAAGACCAGGAAACAAACTGGTGGTGAGTTGGAGGCCTGGGACAGGGGTTTCTGTCAGATACTGTCAAACTCCACATTCCATCTGGAAGCCTGGTTGAAGGATGAGGTGTAGACTCTGAAGCAGGCCAAGGACAGAGAGGTCAGAGTGCAGATTGGCCGGCTGCAGATTGGAAATGTCCGACCTCAGGAAGTTCAGCATCGTGCTTGCAGACCGGTCGTTCCTCTTAACAGATCACTTCATTTGCCACGCAGACTTTCTCTTCTCAATATATCAATGTGGATTAGTGACCCTTCAGCCTTCTCTTCCTTCCCTAATCCTCTTTCTCTCACGTGTAGGGTCGGCCTGGCATAAATGGACTGAAAGGAGAAAAGGGCGAGCCAGGAGATTTCAGTGGTGGTTTTGGGTACCGGGTGAGTCCTGCCTTCACTGTTTCATTCTGGCAATTGTACGTCTTAAGCTTCAGGTATTTTCTGAATCAATTTCCTATTGTCCTGTTTACCAGAATATTCCAGGACCACCCGGTCCTCCGGGACCCCCTGGACCACCTGGTATGCCAGCGTCTGATCACGTAAGTGTGCGATGTACTTCCTGAACGGCCAATTTAAATATGGCTGGAATGGTTCCATGTCTTATTGCCCTCCTTCAGTAATGCTGCTACTGTGCTGATACCTTCCCATCAGGCACCACATCCCACCCAGAATTCCAGATTACCAAATTCTGACAAATAGGGGAGATTGGTTTAGTGTTTTATCCACAAGATGGTGGCAGGTGTGTTCCCTCAGTACATAGATTAAGCTGAAGACTCCAGGGTGGGGACGTGTAATCACAAGTTTCTGTCTCTGAGCCGTGACTCAGACTGACTAGAGAAAGATTTTAACTCCACTGTGTATACTTGACTCGTGATTATCCCCGTCTTCTCTTCAGGTGTTCAGAGGGGCAGCTGAAGGATTCCCTGGAATACATGGACCACAAGGTAGGTGTTCATGGTCTATTGGGTAAAAGTCCTCCAATAAAATGCACACTTCCAATAAGTGCCATTGTTTATGCCTTGGTGGATTTTGCACTATTCTGCTGAAGTTGCAGGAGAGACTTTGATCTCCAGCCTTTCTGTGATGTTAGCACAACTATTTGGGCTTCCACTGGGCAGCAAGGACATGGACGCCATCCGGAAACAAATTGGCCGCATTCCTCTCATCTAAGGTGATGGACAAGACAGGGCACCAAGTCTACTTTAATCAGTTTCTTTAATCACAGGAACCTTCAATCCAAGATTCAGTTTGAAACCTTTTCAAATACCGGTCATTAAATTATGAACAACAGGTTGTGAAGGATTCACCTCATTGTGTCCATAAATTAGAGCTTTGGGGTTTCTGCCCATCCTGCATTGAGCAGAAAATGTCAGTTAAGCACCCTAACTATTTTATTTCAGTCATGTAGAAAACTATTCTGATCCATCTGGCTAATACAGAATCCCTACAGTGCTGAAAGAGGCCATTTGTCCCATCAAGTGTGCACTGACCCTCTTTGAACATCTATCCAATCCCTGTAATCCCCTGCATTTCCCATGGCTAATCTACCTAAACATCTTTGGACTGGAGGAAACCAAGAGCACATAGAGGAAACCCACACAGAGAATGTGCAAACTCCACATAGACAGTCACTCGAGGGTGCAATCGAACTTGGGTCTCTAGCGATGTGAGGCAGCAGTGCTAACCACTGAGCATCAAAACAGCCCTGTTTGGCTATGCAATATTTCCTATCTATTATGATCATGAGGGAGGCCATTAACTTATAGAAAGAACATCAAAAGCCAATTATTTATGCTGCAAGTTTTAATGGCTAATACCTGTGATGTGGTTCCTGAGAATATAGTGCAGGCTCGTTCAGTCAAAACCTTCAAGAGGGAATTAGATTGCTATCTGTGAAGGAAGATTGTGTCTGGTTTAAGGGAGAAGGCAGGTACTAGGTAACTGCTCATTCAGAAAGCATAACATGATAGGCTGAAGTGCCTTAATTCTGATTTGGGTTTGATTGAGAGCTATACTTTACAAGAGTTAAAGAAAGTAAATAGAATGTTTTAACTCTACATATTTTGTGTACACTTATATTTTAAGCTTTCAAAACTTAACAAAGCAGCCCACTGAAGAGTTCCCCAGTTTCTTCCAGACTGTCAATGCTACTTTCACATCTCCCAGGATTACACCACGGTGTGTCAGCCCTCAGGAATTCACTTTATTTTGCCCCAGATTTCCTGCTACATTCTATGAGTCTGCAACTACCTAAATTCAAAGATGGATTTCACTCCCTTTTTGCTTAATTGTCTGAAGCCTTTGGCAGATCTCCCCCTCTACATGTTTCCAATTGTGCCAGCTCTAAATGTTACACCATCCCTGTCTGTGAGAATGCAAACAAAGAAACCCACCACAACGGGTTTATATAAAACCTACATGGTCTATTTCCATAGCAACACAGCATAGCTGGAAAATGTACATTAATTATCAATCAGTCTTAATCTGAAAGGTAAATTGATACTTTCAGAGCTGACCTTGTTTGTCCTTTTAATCCTGTCTGTAATCTGAGACCCACATGACTAATTCAAGCCCCTTATGAAGGCAACTATTGACAGTTTGTCCCAACCAAGAAACTCATAAAAAATAGCCCATTGCTGAGTATGTTCACATTTCCACCGTGGCCTTTTTATGTAACGTGAGTTCTCCTTTGAATGGTGTTTGGTAATTTCCCAAATCCATTGGTTCTTCCATTAGCTCTACATTTAACACTTCACTCCTCAGTCCAAATGTATTCTTCTTATAGAGAAGGCACTGGCTTAGTGGTATATCACCGGGCTGTTAATCCAGACACCCGGGTAACGTTCGAGGGACCTGGGTTTGAATCCTGCCATGACAGATGATAGAATTTGAATTTAATAATAAAAAAAGATCTGGAATTAAGAGCCTGATGATGACCATGTCGATTGTCAGGAAAAACCCCTCTGATTCACTAGTGCCCTTTAGGGAAGGAAACTGCCCCCATCCTCACCCGGTCTGACCTACATGTGACTCCAGACCCACAAGCAATGTGGTTGATTCTTGACTGCCCTCTGGGCACTTAGGGATGGGTAATAAATGCTACCCAGCTAGTGACGCCCTCATCCCTGAACAAAAACAAATAAAGAAAAGAACACGTGAATCGTGAAATTAGACATTATCATCACTTTCTAACCTCACTTGAGAATGATTGACTGAAGTTAGATCTAAATGAGCAATGAATGTGCCTCGTAACTAGTGTTGAGAGAATGTCTTTCAATTCCAGTACTTGGACTGATAAATGATTACAGCCTCAATCCATGACTATCTCGACCTGTTCCCTCACGCAGGCCCTAAAGGAGACCGTGGCAACCCAGGGTATATGGGCCCTCCAGGACAGAAAGGGGATATTGGGGAGCCTGGGCTTCCTGGCCCTCCAGGTGAGTAACCTGGGAGGTAAGGGGTAGCAGAGGAGGTCGGAGCTTACTCTCTTTGTCTGGGAGGAAATAACTCCATGCACGGTTTTGAAAATAAAGAAGTCACAGGAGTATTAACTGAAACCACTGTTTCCGTCTCAGTCAAGAACAACTTGTCTCCGCATTAGAACATGGAGGCTGAGCTGTCAGGTTTGTGATTTTCCAATGGGCGAAAAGCTCTCCGTGTGATCAACATTCAACAGCTAGGAGTCTGACTGCTGCTGGGCTTTTCAAGTTGAACTTCGAGCATGAAAAGCTGACTACCTGTCTCACACATCTGCCCCGTGCCAAAATGGCTGACACGGGTGTGACAATTCCTTCTCTGCTTCCCAGTTCAGTAAACATGGATCCCCTTGGAGAGTCAAAGGGCAGAGTCCTGTGCCCACCTGTGTGGTGTGCTTGGTGGCAGAGTGGGCCAGTTAATCAGGTAGGAGGGTTCATGGGTGAGGACCTCATCATCTACCCTCCTCCGCCCCCATGATTGACAGACCTTTGCATTGCCTTTGTACCCCACTGCCAACTGAGGCTCGGAACTGGATAACTAATGCCCATTTGATGGCCTGAACCCACAGCCGCTGGCATTAACTCAGTGACAAGCTTGTGGAGTGCAAATGAGGACTATCTTGTTGAAAGGTAGTCAGTGCCTAATTGAGGGAATTGGCATCAGGAAAGAGGGGGCAACTGAGTGCCACATTCTTGGCCACCCTTCCTCAAAGCCCTATCCTCTCTCTGGCATTGTCAAGGCCTGGCATGGACTGGGGGCTAGGTGCCAGCATGGACTGGGTGGCAAGGACCATTGTTCTGAACTTCTTAATTTCTTTATTTTCTGATTTATTCCTACAGTCCCCAATGCTGGACGTTTTATTTCTTTACTTTTTCCGAATAACTTGTACTGAAGAATCCGTACCCAGATACCTTTGTACCTAAGAGGGTGCCATAAGTGATGACTTTTAACCTATCACTGTATTCATCTGAATACACGTGACAATAAAGCTGATTCATTTCAATTTATTTCAATTCACTTGTGCCGGGCTGCTATCCAACTGGGGACCTTGGGTGGCCGTTGTACTGGCCATCTCCTCTCAGGGCGCTGATGAGCACATCCCAGTCATTCATTGTCTGGCAGCTCTCAGCAACCAGGATTGTTACCCCAGGGTCCTTGATACCGGGGGGCCGGGGGTGGGGGGGAGGGCGGCCTACCACTCGCCTGCTAAATCGTACAAGATGCGGCAGACCCTCCCGAGGAAAGGGAACAAACAGGTCTTGAGAACTCTCCTGGTGACTCAGAACCTCCACAGAAAGTCAACACCCAGAGCCAAGCAGGGCAAAAAGATTCGCTTGCAAAGTTTCCCTCCCACCCCCATCAGAGATTCAAAATGAGTCCAGATCTCACGGATCTAGCGATCTCCATCTTACCTCCTGTACAAGGTGGTTTCCAATGCAGTCCAGACTTTTTAAGTCATTTGATCGCGGGGCTTCAGCCTCCTTAGTGAGGCCAGCATGTACTGCATGTCCGTTGTCAAGGTGATGGTGAGCTTCGGCCATCTTGAACTGCCGCAGTCCACAGTGCCTTTCGAGAGGGAGTTCCAGCATTGTGACCCAGCAACACTGAAGGAATAGGGATGTAATTCCAAGTCAGGATGGTGAAACTTGCAGGTCGTGGTGTTCCCAAATATCTGCTGCCTTTGTCCTTCTAGATGGAAGTCCTCATGGATTTGGAGGGTGGTGTCTGAGGAGCTCAGGCGAGTTTCTGCAGAGCATCTTGTAGATGGTGCACACTGCTGCTACTGAGCGTCAGTAATGAGGGTTATGGATGTGGAAGGTGGTAGCAGAAGATTAGGAAGATCAGGAAGGTCCTAGTGCCAGTTTCAGAGGCACCAGTTTATGCCAGTCCTCATAAGGCTTCCACTTGATGCATGTTGCTCCTGCGATTTGGAGTCACTGTGCTAGAGTCCAGTTCCGCCACTGGTTTCCTGAGGAGACCTCAGTCTGTGTTTTGAGCTTCTTTTCAGATGATATTGTGCCTTCAGTTTTGTATGTTAATGAACTCTGACATGTCTCTGTGCTGTTCGGTTACAGGAACCATCCCACATGAGGTATATGACTTCACCTCCTCTCTCAGAGTAAGTGTTGCTGTCTCCTTGCACTCTCGGCTATGAGCTTGCCAGTGGTGCTAGAAGCTCTGGCATCTATTGGGCACTCATTTCAAATTCTCACCCCTCTCTCTCTTCTGATGTAGAGCTCCTGAGAATGGTCAACGTTTTACCCCTCTGTCAGTCTCTGTAAGTGCCTGCGATGAGTCTTTGTGAATCAAAGACTAATCTCCTGGACAAAACCCAGGGAGAAAGGTCACAGGCAAGTTTACAAAAGCAATCAGAGATGGAGTGGGATTCAGACACCCAATGAGCCAACTCGACTCCCTCCTGAAGAAGGGTTACACCCAAATGTTGACTTCTCCACCTCCTGATGCTGCCTGGCTTGCGGTGTTCTCCCAGCCTCCTGCTTGTCTACTTTGGAATCCAGCATCTGCAGATTTTTTTGTCTCTAACTTGACTCAGGAAGGCTGAGGAAGGCAGTGCACATCTGGCTTAGCCTTGTTTAGCCAGCAGTGGTATCCAAGACTTGAGAGCTGGTGGTCATGTGACATAACCGCTCTGGATGCGTGCTCCCAGAGTTGGCAAGCCAAGCATCACGTGCTCAGCATTGCCAGCATCAGTTTTGGGGTTGCACTGCGTGCTCTATGTACAGATGGTGGCTCTTGAGTCTCTTTTTGTTCCCTGTCCTCACCATTTTCTGCCTTCTCTTGTCTCCCCCCCCCCCCCTCCCCCCAACACCCCCACAATGCTGACAGGGTGCAAAAGGAGAAACGGGTGACGTGGGGCAGAAAGGAGAGAAGGGCGCACCAGGAGATGGCTATGGTTCTGGTGTAGCCGGGCCCCAGGGTCCTCCTGGGCCTCCGGGACCACCGGGTCTTCAGGTAAGAAACTCCCAAGTGGTGGCCAGCGAGTGCCAATAAAAAGATTCTCTTTCTGTCTTTTGCCAGAACATTCTTGCACGTTGCTGAGTTTGCGGATTGGCTCCAGAGACTATCCTCCCAACTCCCCTGGCTCATCCTGGGCTCGGTGGGGAGTTGTTCTTAGGAAAGCAGACAAAAGTATCCTTTGGAGAGAGGACGATGGCCAGAGAAGAGGCCCAAATTTATGTTAGGTCTCTGAGGTGTAGCCGCTCCTATGACGTGGCATTCCCAGGGCGAAGGGGTTTTACAGTGAGGAAGGTTTGAGCAGCGGGCCAGTGCTTGCTGGTGTTCAGAGTAATGAACAGAGACCTGATTGAAACATAGAACTTCCAGGGGTCGTGGGGGGGGAAATCACTGGGAGAGCAGATCCTGAGAGAGCGTGTTGACTCTTGTGGTGGAATCGAGAATGTGGGGGTGCAGTTTAACTGAGGGTTGTCACTCTTTGTACCCCCCCCCAGAGAGGGGTGGAGACTGGCTCATTGAATCTATTCAAGGCAGATTTCTGACGGGCAAAGGGCGTTGGGGGTGAAGAAGGGTGGAGGCAAGAAAATGGAACTAAGGCCAAGAATCAGGTTGGCCACGACCATACGGAATGGGAGAACAGACTGAGAGGGCAAATAACCGACCCCAACTCCGATTTTGTATGGAAGACAACTCAGCCTGCAACTCCCACAAATAGCAGTCTGATAATGAACAGATGTTCTGTTTTAGAGACATTTACTGAAGGGAAAATATTGGTCAGGACAGTTGGGGTAACACGCATGTAGTAGTACCTTGGGGTCTTTTATACCCATCTGAGCGGTCAGACAGCGCCTCCGTTGAAATGCTGCACCTCCAGTGATACCACGCTGTGTTTAAATGAGGTCCTCACACCTCAGGGGTGGGGACTGGATCCATTAGCTGAGGCAAAAACGAGACCGTTACCCAGGGTTGACACCTATGTATGGCCCTCCCTGTGTTTATTTGCAGATGTTGCGGGGTACAGGAGGCGGATTCTATACAAAATAATTTGATCACCTGAGGGGAAACATTCTGGCCTTACACCCCACTCCGCGTTGCTGACTAACCATCCTCCTCTCACCCTCCCCCAGGGACCGAAAGGAGACAGCATTGTTGGACCTAGAGGGTTACCAGGCAACGCGGGACCCCCTGGTTATGGGTATCCAGGTGCCCCCGGTCCTCCTGGGCCTCCCGGCCCCCCTGGAGTTTCTGCTTCAGGACACCACAGAACAAGTTGGTATCAAACCACCTCTCCCCCTCCCTTGTTCGATAAGCTCATCTTTGAAATTGTGTCAGGTTGAACACAATGTGGTGGACAGTGTTGTGATGGATTTGAGTTGGGAGCATTGTAATGGGCTGAGGTAGACTGTGATAGGGAAAGATGGGGAGGGAAGGGGTAAAGATTGGGATAGGTCAGGGTGGGGAGGGATGGGGTAGATACTGGGATAGGTCATGGTGAGGAGGGAAGGGGTAAAGATTGGGATAGTCAGGGTGGGAAGGGAAGGGGTAGAGACTGGGATAGGTCAGGGTGGGGAGGGAAGGGGTAAAGATTGAGAAGGTCAGGATGGGGAGGGAAGTGGTAGAGACTGGGATAGGTCAGGGTGGGGAGGGAAGGGGTAAAGACTGGGATAGGTCAGGGTGGGGAGGGAAGTGGTAGAGACTGGGATAGGTCAGGGTGGGGAGGGAAGGGGTAAAGATTGAGAAGGTCAGGATGGGGAGGGAAGTGGTAGAGACTGGGATAGGTCAGGGTGGGGAGGGAAGGGGTAAAGACTGGGATAGGTCAGGGTGGGGAGGGAAGGGGTAGAGACTGGGATAGGTCAGGGTGGGGAGGGAAGGGGTAAAGACTGGGACAGGTCAGGGTGGGGAGGGAAGGGATAGAGACTGGAATAGGTCAGGGTGGGGAGGGAAGGGGTAGAAACTGGGATAGGTCAGGGTGGGGAGGGAAGGAGTAAAGACTGGGATACGTCAGGGTGGGGAGGGGGGTAAAGATTGAGATAGGTCAGGGTGGGGAGGGATGGGGTAGATACTGTGTCAGGTCAGTATGGGGAGGGAAGGAGTAAAGATTGGGATAGGTCAGGGTGGGGAGGGAAGAGGTAGAGACTGGGATAGGTCAGGGTGCGGAGGGAAGGGGTAGAGACTGTGTCAGGTCAGTATGGGGAGGGAAGGGGTAAAAACTGGGATAGGTCAGGGTGGGTCGGGAACGGATAAAGATTGAGAAGGTCAGGGTGGGGAGGGAAGGGGTAAAGATTGGGATAGGTCAGGGTGGGGAGGGAAGGGATAGAGACTGGGACAGGTCAGGGTGGGGAGGGAAGGAGTAGAGACTGGGATAGGTCAGGGTGGGGAGGGAAGGGGTAAAGACTGGGATAGGTCAGGGTGGGGAGGGAAGGGGTAAAGACTGGGACAGGTCAGGGTGCGGAGGGAAGGGGTAGAGACTGGGATAGGTCAGGGTTGGGAGGGAAGGGGTAGAGACTGGGATAGGTCAGGGTGGGGAGGGAAGGGGTAGAGACTGGGATAGGTCAGGGTGCGGAGGGAAGGGGTAGAGATTGGGACAGGTCAGGGTGGGGAGGGAAGGGGTAAGGATTGGGATAGGTCAGGGTGGGGAGGGAAGGGATAGAGACTGGGATAGGTCAGGGTTGGGAGGGAAGGGGTAGAGACTGGGATAGGTCAGGGTGGGGAGGGAAGGGATAGAGACTGGGATAGGTCAGGGTGGGGAGGGAAGGGATAGAGACTGGGATAGGTCAGGGTGGGGAGGGAAGGGATAGAGACTGGGATAGGTCAGGGTTGGGAGGGAAGGGGTAGAGACTGGGATAGGTCAGGGTGCGGAGAGAAGGGGTAGAGACTGGGATAGGTCAGGGTGGGGAGGGAAGGGATAGAGACTGGGATAGGTCAGGGTGGGGAGGGAAGGGATAGAGACTGGGATAGGTCAGGGTTGGGAGGGAAGGGGTAGAGACTGGGATAGGTCAGGGTGCGGAGAGAAGGGGTAGAGACTGGGATAGGTCAGGGTGGGGAGGGAAGGAATAAAGACTTGGATAGGTCAGGGTTGGGAGGAAAGGGGTAGAGACTGGGATAGGTCAGGGTGGGGAGGGAAGGCGTAAAGATTGAGATAGGTCAGGGTGGGGAGGGAAGGGGTAGAGACTGGGATAGGTCAGTGTGGGGAGGGAAGGGGTAAAGATTAGGATAGGTCAGGGTGGAGAGGGAAGGGGTAGAGACTGGGATAGGTCAGGGTGGGGAGGGAAGGGGTAGAGACTGGGATAGGTCAGGGTGGGGAGGGAAGGGGTAGAGACTGGGATAGGTCAGGGTGGGGAGGGAAGGGGTAGAGACTGGGATAGGTCAGGGTGGGGAGGGAAGGGGTAGAGACTAGGATAGGTCAGGGTGGGGAGAGAAGGGAAAAAGACTGGGATAGGTCAGGGTGGGGAGAGAAGGGAAAAAGACTGGGATAGGTCAGGGTGGGGAGGGATGGGGTAGATACTGGGATAGGTCAGGGTGGGGAGAGAAGGGGTAGAAACTGGGATAGGTCAGGGTGGGGAGGGAAGGAGTAAAGACTGAGATACGTCAGGGTGGGGAGGGGGGTAAAGATTGAGATAGGTCAGGGTGGGGAGGGATGGGGTAGATACTGGGATAGGTCAGGGTGGGGAGAGAAGGGGTAGAGACTGGGATAGGTTAGGGTGGGGAGGGAAGGGGTAAAGATTGAGATAGGTCAGGGTGGGGAGGGATGGCGTAGAGACTGCGATAGTTCAGGGTGTGGAGGGAAGGAGTAAAGATTGGGATAGGGCAGGGTGGGGAGGGAAGAGGTAAAGACTGGGATAGATCAGGGTGGGGAGCATAGGGGTAAAGACTGGGATAGGTCAGGGTGGGGAAGGCTGGGATGAAGGGTATTTTGGGGATGGGGAGATGTTTTTGGAGATGAGGGTGTGAGAGAGTATTTCAGAGAGGTGGATGCAGGAGAGGATTTCTTTGGAAGAGGCAGTAGAGAGCATTTGGGTGGGAGTAAAGAGGATATTTTGGAGATGGGGTGGATATTTTGCTGATCGGGTGCAGATAGGTTACTTACGAGGGGTGTGGAGAGAGGTTATTTGAGAGGTGGACTCATGTTGTGACGTGGCTGTGGACCAAGAACCAAGAGTGTGCTGGGAGTCAGTGTTTGAAAGAATGGTCACTCCCCAGTGTGGGGTGAAGAACTGAGGATGCTGCTGGCAATGAAGCGTGTGTGAATGGAGGAGGACAGAGAGACTTATAAACTTGGTGCTGAGAATGAGAGTTCAGCTGGAAAACAGAATTCCAAACCCGTTAGTGAATCATTCTGACATTAGGGAAACCAGTCACTGGGATGGTGGTTATGGTTTGGATAAGTCAGTGTACAAGGCTGGTTCCATTAGTGTGATGTGGAATTAATCTCTCTCTCTCTATCTATCTCTCTCACCCTCTTGCATTCTATCTCTCTTTTCTGCTTGGTCATTCTGTCTCACTCACACTTGCTCTCTCTCATTCTCTCACTCTTGTGTTTTTTTTCCCTCTTGTTTTCTCTCTTGCTCTCACTGTCTCTTGCTCTCTCCCACTATCTTTCTTATTCTCTCTCAATCTCTATCTCTCTCTCTATATGTCTCTCTTTATCTCTCTTTCACTGTCTCTCTCACTCACTCCCTCTCAATCTCTCTGTCCCTACCTCGCTCTATCTCTCTCACTGCCTCTGTCTCTCACTGTCTCTGTTTCTCACTCTCGCTGTCTCTCACTGTCATTCTGCCTCTCACTGTCTTTCTGTCTCTGACTGCCTCTGTCTCTCACTGTCTGTCTCTGTTTCATTGTCTCTGTCTCTCTCTCTCACTGTCTCTCCATCTCTCACTGTCTCTGTTTCATTGTCTCTCTGTCTCTCACTGTCTCACTCTCCCTATCTGTCATGCTCTCTCTCGCTCTCTCTCTGTAACACTCTCTCATAGGCATCGTCGGACCACCAGGTCCCCCTGGTCCCCCTGGCTCTGCAGCCTCAGCTTCAGGGGTAAGTGTGGGATCTTCAATCAGTCACAGTGCTGAGGAGGGAATAGGGACTAGAGTCAATCTATTCACTCCCAGAGCATGGTCACATGTGTTCAGTTGGTTCAGAACCAGAAATGGGGGCCAGAAGGCGGGCCTGGGAATGGGCAGGCTGTGAAATAACTCCACAGAGGCCGGTCTCCCGTCACCAAGTCACCCTTCATTTACATACGGAGAGTCTTTGAGACTGACCCAGTTCCCTCAGAGCCAATTCTCAGAGTGAACAGACCCTGTGACACCCTGGTCATATCTGTCAGTCAGGGCTCCCCGATTGGACCAGATTAGCAGCCCCACTTAGTCTATGAGGTTGAACTGAGTTGATATGCTCTAATCACTATAGGCCTGGGTGATGGAGGGGGGGCAGTGGTGGGGGGAAGGCTGATGATGGCTGGGGATGCAGGTGAGGTGGGAGGGGGGGGGCAGCTGCTGAGTGGGACAGGGTTGGAAACACAGGTAAAGCTCACCATGGAAGGAGTGTTACACCCATTGGCTGACAGGTACCGTGGAGAGGTCAGTGGGTCAGATTGCTTTGTACATCTGGCTGAAGACACTGAGCCCTGGCGACCTGGCATTCATCCCAAGTGTAATAACCCTTGGAGTCACCGTGTACTTTATCGCCATCGAAACGTCAAGCTGCAATCTTTGATTTATGTCGTGGTGTCTGTGGCATTCAATAGAAAGGCCTTTCTATGTCCCTCAGGTTACAGTGCTGCAGACCTATCAGACAATGCTGAGTATCTCTCGCAGCTTGCATGAGGGAACATTGGCTTATGTCATGGAGCGTGGAGACTTGTATATCCGAGTCCGCGATGGCTGGCGTCAGGTTTATGTAAGTGTGCCTTTAGCATTCTCTGACTTTCTCTCTTCCCGTGTTAGCACTGCACAAGAGTCAGGCAGTGACCATCCCCAACAGGAGATTATTGTCATCACTGAATCTCCCGCTGCTATCATCCTGGGGCGGGGGGCTACCATTCACTAGAAACTCAACTGGACTCATCACATAAACACAGTGGCTACAAGAGCAGTTCAGAGACTAGGAACACTATGATGGGAAACTCACCTCCTGACTCCCCAAAGCCTCTCCATCACCTACAAGGCACAAGTCAGGAGTGTGATGGAATACTCACCACTTGCCTGGATGGGTGCATCCCCAACACACTCAGGAAGCTTGACATCATCCAGGACAAAGCAGCCCGCTTGACTGGCACTACATTAGCATTCATTTAAACATTCACTCCTAGCACTGTTGATTCAGAGTGGCAGCAATGTGTACTATCTACATGATATACTGCAGCAACTCACCAAGGCATCTTCCAAACCCACCACACTCAACGAGAAGGAAAGGGCAACAGATACATGGGAAGACCACCACTTGCAAGCTCCCCTCCAAGTTCCCCAGGACCTGATCAGGTGTACCCAGAGCTCTGTGGGAAGCTAGGAAAGTGATTGCTGGGCCTCTTGCTGAGATATTTGTATCATCGGTAGTCACAGGTGAGGTGCCAGAAGACTGGAGATTGGCCAACCTGGTGCCATTATTTAAGAAAGATGGTAAGGACAAGCCAGGGAACTATAGACAGTGAGCCTGACATCGGTGGTGGGCAAGTTGTTGGAGGGAATCCTGAGGGACAGGATGTACATGTATTTGGAAAGGCAAGGACTGATTCAGGATAGTCAACATGGCTTTGTGCATGGGAAACCATGTCTCACAAACTTGATTGAGTTTTTTGAAGAAGTAACAAAGAAGATTGATGAGGTCAGAGCAGTACATGTGATCTATATGGACTTCAGTAAGGCGTTCGACAAGGTTCCCCATGGGAGACTGATTGGCAAGGTTAGATCTCACGGAATACAGGGAGAACTAGCCACTTGGATACAGAACTGGCTCAAAGGTAGAAGACAGAGGGTGGTGGAGGGTTGTTTTTCAGACTGGAGGTCTGTGACCAGTGGAGTGCCACAAGGATCGGTGCTCTACTTTTTGTCATTTACATAAATGATTTAGATGTGAGTATAAGAGGTACAGTTAGTAAGTTTGCAGATGACACCAAAATTGAAGGTGTAGTGGACAGCGAAGAGGGTTACCTCAGATAACAACGAGATCTTCATCAGATAGGCCGATGGGCTGAGAAATGGCAGATGAAGTTTAATTCATATAAATGCGAGGTGCTGCATTTTGGGAAACCAAATCTTAGCAGGACTTATACACTTATTGGTAAGGTCCTGGGGAGTGTTGCTAAACAAAGAGACCTTGGAGTGCAGGATCATAGCTCCTTGAAAGTGGAGTCGCAGGTAGATAGGATAGTGAAGAAGGCGTTTGGTATGCTTTCCTTTATTGGGCAGAGTATTGAATACAGGAGTTGGGAGGTCGTGTTGCGGCTGTACAGGACATTGGTTAGGCCACTGTTGGAATATTGCATGCAGTTCTGGTCTCCTTCCTATCGGAAGGATGTTGTGAAATTTGAAAGGATTCAGAAAAGATTTACAAGGATGTTGCCAGGGTTGGAGGATTTGAGCTAGAGGGAGAGGCTGAACAGGCTGGGGCTGTTTTCCCTGGAGCGTCGGAAGCTGAGGGTTGATCTTATACAAGTTTATAAAATCATGAGGGGCATGGATAGGATAAATAGACAAAGTCTTTTCCCTGGGGTGGGGGAGTCTAGAACTAGAGGGCATAGGTTTAGGGTGAGAGGGGAAAGATATAAAAGAGACCTAAGGGGCAACTTTTCACACAGAGGATGGTACGTGTATAGAATGAGCTGCCAGAGGATGTGGTGGAGGCTGGTACATTTGCAACATTTAAGAGGCATTTGGATGGGTATATGAATAGGAAGGGTTTGGAGGGATATGGGCCAGGTGCTGGCAGGTGGGATAGATTGGGTTGGGATATCTGGTCGGCATGGACAGGTTGGACCGAAGGGTCTGTTTCCGTGCTGTGCATCTCTATGACTCTAAGCTCGTCACCATCCTGACTTGGAAATATATGGCTGTCCCTTCATCGTTGCGGGGTCAAAATCCTGGAATTCCCTTCCTAACGGCATTGTGGACTGGTGCAGCTCAGCATCAGTTGAGCACAGGCAATAAATCTCCCTCTGTCCACGAAATAGTTTTCTCGAGAGTCTGGTCGGGAGGGGGGAGGGGTGGTTTCTTTATAACATTTTCACTGTCTTTTGGCTTCAGATTGTCCGATGGTGATGTGACATGAGTCAGTATTGCTTTCATTCCTGTTCTCTGTTCATGGTACATTGTGATGTGCTTTGTTTGTAATTACAGCTTGGGGAATACATTCCATACCATGGTACTGGAATAAATGTGAGTACAGCTTATCTCCTGGATTTCTCTGTGTATTTGTCACTGTACTATTTCCAGAAGTAACTTCTATTAATAGAAGCCATGATTTGTGGTTTTCCATACATTATTCATTCTCAGAGGTAAAAGAAAATATTGCCTTTAGTTGAGGGATAAATATCAGTCAGGGCCCTTCAAAATACTGGGGTGCGGGATCTGTTCTATCTAGCTGGAATGGGATCTTTGTTTTTGACACAGGGCCTAGTCCTTCATTTGTCTTAACTTGGTCTCTTTTTGTTAATATATAATTTGTGTAATTAAATGGCCCTGTTTTCGTGGCAACTTGTACATGTTTTACCGTATTTTCACAAATGCAAGTAATAATAAGTTTCCATCTGTAGTCTGATGTTTCGCCTGAGAGGTGGCATCTCTGACAGTGCAGCCCTCCTGCAGTACTGTCCTGCAGTGTTGGCCAGGATGTTCGTGCTCGGGTATAAACAGATGGATGATAATGGATCAGTGTAGGTTAGATGGCCTTCAGATTGGTTTTACAGGTCGGCACAACGTTGAGGGCCGAAAGGCCTGTGCTGCGGTCCAACTGATGGTGGCGAGGGATTTGAAACCTTTATCCTCCTGAGGGAAAGGGAGGATTGCTATCCACCTGTGCTACGCCTGGAAGTATTTCCCAGGGCTTGCAGGGTCAAAGCCAGGTAGCACCAAGAGCCGTGTCCCGATTTATTTCTTTATCTTCCCCTAATGTGTTGCTCTGTTGCCAGGGAAACAACGTGGAAGCGGTGGGATCTCCGCCCGTGGTGCAGTACTCGACAGACAGCGAATCCGCGCAGACCGTGGAGGGGGCAGCTCCAGACAGCGGGGCTCCTGAGCCTCGCACGGAGAGTCCGTGGGGCCCCGAGCACCGTTGGCCCGTGCACCATCGTCCGGAGACGCCGCAACTCAACCACCCGCGCCACCAACAACCCCAGTCGGTCCCAAGATGGCTGACCACCTCTGCTCCACCCCGCTCGGCAGCTCCTCCAAGGCACAGCCACCACGGACTCTCCCATCGACCCCATGTGCCCCCCTCTGGCCACGCTGAGAGCCTCCACGGAGTACCAATGGTAACTGGGTCCCTTCAGCAGTTCCCCTGGCGAGCAGGAATGACCCGTATTGGCACTGGATGCCATCAAAGACCCTGCCAGTGTAAAGCTGGCCAGTGCCAATGTTTTTTCTCATATGGAAAGATTGCTCCTCAGGTCCCTTTTAAATCTTGCCCCTCTCAGCCTAAACCTATGGTCCCTAGCTCCAGACACTCCCACCCTAGGGAAAAGACCTTGGCTATTCACCCTATCCATGCCCCTCATGATTTTATAAACCTCTATAAGGTCACCCCTCAGCCTCCAACGTTCCCGGGAGAGAAGTCCCAGCCTGTCCAGTCTCTCCTTAAAGTTCAAACCCTCCTGTCTCTGTAATGTCCTTGTAAATCTGGTTTAATAACATCCTTCCAATAGCATTGAGGGGCAGAGCTGTAATGCAGCTGAAATGTCCAAGTTGGTAAGGAAAGAGCTTTCATTTGTATAGTGCCTACACCATCTCAGAACAATGCCCAAAACAGCTTCCCAGTCAGTGAGGTGGTGTCACCATTTATGAAGGAGAGGTGCAGCACAGCAACCATGCATTAGCGATGATGACTGAATAATCTTAGTAAAAACAAGGACTGCAGATGCTGGAAACCAGAGTCTAGCTTAGAGTGGTGCTGGAAAAGCACAGCAGGTCAGGTAGCATCTGAGGAGCAGGAAAATCTCCTCGTATGCTGCCTGACTTGCTGTGCTTTTCCAGCACTACTCTAATCCTGACTGAATAATCTGTCATTCGATGATGTTGGGGGGAATTTCATTATTGTTCATTCATGGGATATGGGTGTCGCCGACTAGGGGTGAAATGAAGAAGGAGGGGAGATGGGGATGGAGTGATCTTAACTCCTTCCCGGGAGGTGGGTGTCACTGGCTGGGCCACCATTTTGTTGCCCGTCCCTAGTTGCCCTTGAGAAGGTAATGGTGAGCTGCTGTCTTCAAACTGCTGCAGATAAATGCTGTTAAGAAGGGAATGCCAGGATTTTGACCCAGTGACATTGAAGGAAAGGTGATACATTTCCAAGTATTGAGCCCAACCTTCCCGCAGCCGGTCATTTTTAACACGGCATCCTGCTCCCATGCCCACACGTCTGTCTTTGGCATGCTGCAATGTTCCAGTGAATCCCAGTACAAACTGGAGGAACAACATCTCATCCTCAGGCTGGGCACTTTACAGTCTGCTGGGCTCAATATTGAGTTCAACACCTTCAGATTGTGAACATTTCTTCCCTCTGCTTTAGCCTGTCGTCATGTCCTCTCTTCCCTCCCCCATTCCAGCGAGAAGGTCTGTCCTTTCAGGTTAGAGACCAAAGAACTGCAGATGCTGGAATCCAAAGTTGACAGGCAGGAGGCTGGAAGAACACAGCAAGCCAAGCAGCATCAGGAGGTGGAGAAGTCGACGTTTCGGGTGTGACCCCTCTTTAGGACTCAACGAAGGGTTGTACCCAGAAAGCTGACTTCTCCACCTCCTGATGCTGCCTGACATGCAGTGTTCTTCCAGCCTCCTGCTTGTCCTTTCCAGTGTGGCTGGATACCCACCATTGCTCATCCATTCTCACATTCCAGTCACTTAATCTGAACTATCAAAATTGTATCTCCATCAGCACCCTCCAGCCACTACCAACCCCTGCCCCTAACTATCGCATCAATGCTGTCCCCTCCGCACTTCACTTCAGCTCTGATGGAGAGTCATCCAGACTCGAACCGTTAGCTTACTCTCTCTCCACGGATGCTGCCTGACCCGCTGTGATCTCCAGCATTTGTTGTGGCGAGGGGACCTTTTCTGTGTTGGTATCTGCTGCCCTATTCTTCCAGACGGAAGCTGTCTAAGAGACCTTGGTGAATTTCTGCTGTGCATCTTGCGGATGCTGCATGCCACCACCCCTGAGTGTCGGTGGTAAAGGGAGTGGATGTTGAAGGAGATCGGCCTGTGAGCTGATTGGATGACAGAGCAGGTTCGAGGAGGCTAAATGGTCTGCTCCTGTCCCTGGGTTGTGTATTTGTATGTCGGAGCTGCCCTGGCCCAGGCGAACGGAGAGTATTCCAGACACCATGTTGACTTGTGCTTTGTCAATGGGCCCCAGGCTTTGGGGAGTCAGGAGGTGAGTTACTCACTCACTGCAGCCGCGATAGTGAGGGCAGCTCCAATCCAGTAACAGTTCAATTGACTCTTAAATGCATTGGGAAGTCACCTTGGAGTGGGGGTGGGGGGTCACTCAGTTAAAGCAGGAGGCCCACAGCTGGCTCTTCCCAGGCAGCTCGGAATGGGAGGTCAGTGTGGGCCTCACTGACAGCCCACTAAGGTATAGTGAACGGAAATGCTGGGAGGATTGGCTCTCACACTGACACACTGTGCTTCTCCCTACAGCTTCACCTCATGGCTCTCAACACCCCTCTCACTGGCAACATGCAGGGGATCCGGGGGGTCGACTTCCAATGTTTCCAGCAGGCCCGGGGGGTGGGGCTGATGGGGACGTTCAGAGGCTTCCTCTCATCTAAGCTCCAGGACCTGTACAGCGTGGTGCGGCGGGCTGACAGACACTCGGTGCCCATCGTAAACAGTAAGGTAAGGCCTTCCTGCGGATGGTTCACCCATACACTGGGGCCAGAGGGACCCTCCAGGCAGTGCAGCACTGGGCACTAGAGAGGGAAGGTCAGCAGGCACTGGAGCATTATATACCAAAGCGCAGTGTCTGACACAGAGTCACGTAAGGGCAGACTAACTCAGGTGGCCATTGGCTTGGCCGAAGAGGTGGGTTTGAAGGCATCCTGAAGGAGCGTGGTGAAGCAGAGACACAGAGAGAGGTGTAGGGAGTGAACTCTAGAGATTGGCTAGGGGGAGCTGAAGACACCCATCAATGGTCTCAGAATCACACAGGTGTCGCAGGATGGAAAAAGGCCATTCTGTCCATTCTGTCTGCACCAGTTCGGCACATGAGCATTTTACAGCTCCATTCTTTTCTCCCTCTCTCTGTCTCTCTCTCTCTCTGTCTCTCTCCCCCTCTCTCTCCCTCTCGCTCTCTCTGTCTCGCTCTCGCTGTCTCTCTCTCTCTCTGTCTCTCTCTCTCTGTCTCTCTCTCTCTCTGTCTCTCTCTCTCTGCCTCTCTCTTTTTCTCTCTCTCTGTCTCTGTCTCTCTCTCTGTCTCTCTCTCTGTCTCTCTCTCTCTGTCTCTGTCTCTCTCTCTGTCTCTCCGCCTCTCTCTCTTTCTCTGTCTCTCTCTGACTCCCTTTCGAATGGTTCAACTTACTTCCAACGTAATGCATGGATTGGAAAGGGTGGACACTGGGAAATTGTATCCGTTAGGCGGGGATGCTAGGACTCATACGCACAGCCTTAGTATTAGACAGGGTCAATTTAGAACTGAAATGCGGAGACATTTCTTCAACCAATCAGTGGTGGGCCTGTGGAATTCATTGCCACGGAGTGCAGTGGAGGCCAGGACGTTAAATATCTTCAAGGCAGATAAATTCTTAATCTCGCAAGGAATTAAGGGCCACAGGGAGAGTGCGGGTAAGTGGCATTGAAATGCCCATTAGCCATGATTAAATGGCAGAGTGGAGTCGATGGGCCGAATGGCCTTCCTTCCACTTCTATTTCTGATGATCTTATGGTCTAACTGAGCCTGCCCTCCCCACATTCTAAAGGCAGGGCATTCCATACTGTCAGCACTCACCGGTTTGGAGAGCTTCCTCTCAGATCACCTTTCCTTCTTTTGCCAGTTACTTTAAAACCTGTCAGCCCCTCGCCTCAAGATCCTTTCGTGAATGGCGAAGTGGGCAGGAATATCCGAGTTGTCTGAGTGAGAGGAACACGGATACTCCGGGGAGAAGCTGGGGTTGGAGGAGCTGACACAGATAGGGACGGGGCGAGAGGGCCAAGGAGGAATGTGAAAATGCGGATGAGAGTTTTAAAAAAAAAGGTCAAGAGGGTGCTTAACCAGGAGCCAACGTGGATCAGCAGGCACTGGGGATTCAGGGAGTGGGATCTGCTGCAAGTGAAGACCCAGGTCACAGGTTTTTGGATGAGCTCGAGTTGACAAAAGGGCAGGACAGCAGCCAAGAGCTGAGTTGGAAAAGTCCAGACAAGAAGTGACAAAAAACAGAGATGAGAGTTTGCTCAGCAGATGAGCTAAGGTGAGGGTGATGGTGTTACCAAGGAGAAGCCAGTCAGGAGCTAACCTTCTGGTACTAGTGGCTTCTTCTGTGTCTATTGTCAGTGAGCGTTGACAGTCCAGAGTGCCCTGCCTTTAAACTGTGGTGAGGGCAGCTTCAACTGAACCATTCAAAAGGGAGTCTGATTTGAAAAGAAAGAAGGTGCAGGATGTGCTTAAAGTCTAGAGCACAGCTCGAACGTTTCCAAAGCTGCTGCACTACAACATAGAATTATTTTTGTTCCACCTTGAGTACAGTCGCAGGCACCACGTCAGAGGAAAGGATGTGAACGTATCAGACAGAGTGCAGAAGTGATTTCCGAGCATGGTTCCAGGAATGAGCAACTTTCGTTTATCAAGGATAGATTGAAGAAACTGGGACTGTTCTCCACGAAGGGGAAAGGGCTGAGAGGAGCTCTGACAGGTTTTCAAAATAATGAGGGAGTGTTGCTGGGTAGAGTCGATAAGGAGAAACTGTTTCTGCTCGTAAGAAGAGCAAGAGGGGGGGGGTTTTGAGTGTGATTTGTAAATGAGTTAAAAGAAACCATTTTCACACGGTGGGTAGTTTAGGGTCTGGAAAGTACTGCCTGGAAATGTGTCAGAGGCAGGTTGAATTGGCAAAGTCACAAGAGCGTTGGATGAGTATAATGTGCAAGGGTATGGATGAGAAAGCAGGAGATTGGCACAAGGTAGTGATGCTTGTTTGAAGAGCTGTTGGAGGAACGATGGGTGGAATGGTCCTCTACAGTGCCATAATACTGCTCCCTGGACATACCTGCGCTGGTTGGTGCTTTTGAATGAACCTCCAACTAAATTAACCTTCAACAGCATTTGTATAGCACCTTTTAATGTAACACCTTACCCTCACAAGTACATTGTCCAACCCAAGTCGACATCAAACACCATGAGGAGTTCTGAGCGGGAGGTGACCTACTGCCTGGTCAAAGAGCTGGGTCTTCAGGGAGAGATGATGGGTCGGGAGCTCTGAGGAGGTCATGGTAGAGCTTGGCCGAGGGTAGTAGACTCTAAGGCTGCCAGCGACAGGATGATGACATCCATCAGTGTGTAAGCAGCCCAGATTGGAGAAACACAGGGGTTTTGAAGAAGTCTGGGGCTGGCGGAGATTGCAGAGATGGCGGGTCAAGACCGTTGAGGGGTTTGAAAGCGAGGATGTGAATTTTAAAATCATATTACTTGGAATCTCTGTGTGCCAATCCCCAAGTGAGATGAAGTGATAATCCATCTTGTTGTATTGTCCCTGGGGATCGAGAATGCCTCACGTGCACTCACGTTGTTCGATGGCTTCTGAAAAAGTGAACAAGTTTGATGTGAGGCCTACACCTGCAGAATCCAAGCTGCAGTTTGGAGGCTTGACTCACGCAGGTGTTGGAGGTTTGGCTGACTGAGGTGTTTGGGGTGTTGGGTAACTGAGGTGTTTAGGGTGTTGGGTAACTGTGGTGTTTGGGGTGTTAGGTAACTGAGGTGTTTGGGGTGTTGGGTAACTGAGGTTTGGGTGTTGGGTAACTGGGGTGTTGGGTAACTGAGGTGATTAGGGTGTTGGGTAACTGTGGTGTTGGGTAACTGTGGTGTTTGGGGTGTTGGGTAATTGGGGTGTTGGGTAACTGGGGTGTTTGGGTGTTGGGTAACTGGGGTGTTGGGTAACTGAGGTGTTTGGGGTGTTGGGTAACTGGGGTGTTTGGGGTGTTGGGTAACCGTGGTGTTTGGGGTGTTGGGTAACCATGGTGTTTGGGGTGTTGGGTAACTGTGGTGTTTGAGGTGTTGGGTATCTGAGCTGTTTGGGGTGTTAGGTAACTGAGGTGTTTGGGATGTTGGGTAACTGAGGTGTTTGGGTGTTGGGTAACTGGGGTGTTGGGTAACTGTGGTGTTTGGGGTGTTGGGTATCTGAGCTGTTTGGGGTGTTAGGTAACTGAGGTGTTTGGGATGTTGAGTAACTGTGGTATTTGAGGTGTTGGGTATCTGAGCTGTTTGGGGTGTTAGGTAACTGAGGTGTTAGGGATGTTGGGTAACTGAGGTGTTTGGGTGTTGGGTAACTGAGGTGTTTGGGATGTTGGGTAACTGAGGTGTTTGGGTGTTGGGTAACTGAGGTGTTGGGTAACTGTGGTGTTTGGGGTGTTGGGTAACTGAGCTGTTTGGGGTGTTGGGTATCTGAGCTGTTTGGGGTGTTAGGTAACTGAGGTGTTTGGGATGTTGAGTAACTGTGGTATTTGAGGTGTTGGGTATCTGAGCTGTTTGGGGTGTTAGGTAACTGAGGTGTTAGGGATGTTGGGTAACTGAGGTGTTTGGGTGTTGGGTAACTGAGGTGTTTGGGATGTTGGGTAACTGAGGTGTTTGGGTGTTGGGTAACTGGGGTGTTGGGTAACTGTGGTGTTTGGGGTGTTGGGTAACTGAGCTGTTTGGGGTGTTGGGTATCTGAGCTGTTTGGGGTGTTAGGTAACTGAGGTGTTTGGGATGTTGAGTAACTGTGGTATTTGAGGTGTTGGGTATCTGAGCTGTTTGGGGTGTTAGGTAACTGAGGTGTTAGGGATGTTGGGTAACTGAGGTGTTTGGGTGTTGGGTAACTGAGGTGTTTGGGATGTTGGGTAACTGAGGTGTTTGGGTGTTGGGTAACTGAGGTGTTTGGGTTGTTGGGTAACTGAGGTGTTTGGGATGTTGGGTAACTGAGGTGTTTAAGTGTTGGGTAAATGAAGTGTTTGGGATGTTGGGTAACTGAGGTATTTGAGGTGTTGGGTAACTGAGGTGTTTGGGTGTTGGGTAAATGAAGTGTTTGGGATGTTGGGTAACTGAGGTGTTTGGGGTGTTGGGTAACCGAGGTGTTTGGGGTGTTGGGTAACCGAGGTGTTTGGGGTGTTGGGTAACTGAGGTGTTTGAAGGGCTGATGTGCTCCATCCACTGCCTCGATTCTAACTCTTCCCATTCCTGAGTTCTCAATATTTTCTTCACATTGCCTCCCCGAATGAACTTCCTCCACTTCCAGTCGCTTACAGGTGAGAGATTCTAACGAGTTGCTGGGGATGATTTGTGTACAAGATGATTAGGGGGTTAGATAGGGTCGACAGTATGAACCTTTTCCCGCGTATTGAGTCGGGTATTACAAGGGGGCATAGCTTTAAATTAAGGGGGGGTAGATATAGGACTGATGTTAGGGGTAGGTTCTTCACTCAGCGAGTTGTTAGTTCATGGAATGCCCTGCCAGTAACAGTGGTGGACTCTCCCTCTTTATGGGCATTTAAGAGGGCATTGGATAGGTATATGGAGGATAGTGGGTTAGTGTAGTTTAGGTGGGCTTGGATCGGCGCAACATCGAGGGCCCAAGGGCCTGTACTGCGCTGTATTCTTCTATGTTCTATGTTCTATGATTGAGCTCTTCAGGAATACTCTAAGCATGTCCCGAAAGTGTTTCCCACTGTCACCCCGGCAGTGTCCTGCTCCTGCTGAGTTCTGCCATTTCCGGAGAGTCTAGGTGATTACTATCTTGAAGCTAGATGTGTTAGCCTGGGAGACAGTGGTGTTGTTAGAACACTGTCCATCACCCAACATGGAGGGTTTACCGCTCACTGCTGGTACTTCTCCAGGGCTTTGATGACCGTAACATAGAAGTTTGGAAGCAGGAGATTAAGCCCAACGACCTTCCAAAGAGCATCCCACCCAGATCCATCACTGTAACCATGCATTCCCCATGGCTAATCCATCGACCCTGCACATTCTTGGACACTAGGTGCAATTTAGCGTGGCCAATCCACCCTGACCTGCACATCTTTAGATTGTGAGAGGAAACCAGAGCACCTGGAGGAAACCCACGCAGACACGGGGAGAATGTGCAAGCTCCACACAGACAGTCACCGAGGCTGGATTCAAACCCGGGTCCCTAGCGCTGTGAGGCAGCAGTACTAACCACTGAGCCACCGTGCCAATGTAGGACCAGAATTAGGCCATTTGGCCCATTCAGTCTGCTCCGCCATTCGCTCATGGCTGATATGAATGAATGCAGTGATCATTGATCGCTGGGAACCCAAGAACTCTCAGGGAGTGGCAGGGTTGGGTGTGTTGTGACTTAAAGCACCGCCCCACTGAGCAATTCAACATCTCCGGCACGCTCACTGTTAATGTTAGGAGATACGAGGCAGGAACGAATGTGTGTTGAAATCTCGCTCTTTGTCCTTTAGGGGCAGGTGCTGTTTGATAGTTGGAGCTCGCTCTTCTCTGGGTCTCAGGCTCGTATCAAACCCAACACCCCCATCTACTCCTTTGACGGGAGAGACGTGCTTCAAGACCATGCCTGGTACGTGAAAGCTGCCTTTAGTTCATGCATCACTGTTAAGGTGGGAAAATACCTCGCGGCTCTACAGAGTGGTGGGAGGGAAAAGTACTGGAGACTATATCAAAAGAGTAAATGCTGGGAGGAAGAGAGCAGAAACCTGGGCTTTAAGGAGAAAGGGTTTAGGAGAGGAAATTCCAGAATAGCCCCCCACCATGGCCATGGGCTGGGAGGGAGAATACAATGTTGTGCATGAGGTCAGAGGGCAGTAGTTATGGCTTGCGTGGAAATAGCATTTTACATGCAGTCAGGGACCCCCCCCAAAAACGCAGTGTAGTCACTCTTAGCTCAGAGGCGGAGGTTTTGGGTTCAATTCCCTCTCCAGAGTTGAACGCAAAGACTGAGCACGTCTTAAACACAGAGTGAAGGGTAAATACAGACCTAGGAAACGATTGGTGGAAATCCCACCCTTTCGACAAATAGTTCCGTTCATTCCCCTGAGAGGGAAGGCATGTCCTTCGTTTAGCGCCTCATTCCAAAAGACGGTACATCTGATCCCGCAGCCCTCCCGCGGTACTATACCGGCATTGTCGGCTTAAAGTTCCCACTCCAATCCCCAGAGTGGGGCTTGAACCCACATCCCTCTGACAGGGGTGAGGCTGCTTTACACTGGGCTCCAGCTCAGCGACAGGCTGGCGCCGGGAATGGAGAGTTTGA
This sequence comes from Chiloscyllium plagiosum, assembly GCF_037043375.1. Classification (NCBI taxonomy): domain Eukaryota; kingdom Metazoa; phylum Chordata; class Chondrichthyes; order Orectolobiformes; family Hemiscylliidae; genus Chiloscyllium; species Chiloscyllium plagiosum. The sequence continues at coordinate 23,357,251 of NW_028270145.1, forward strand.
GTTATATGGATAGGCTTGGTCTTCTCTCACTGGACGAAAGTGAGGACTGCAGATGCTGGAGATCAGAGTCTAGATTAGAGTGGTGCTGGAAAAGCACAGCAGGTCAGGCAGCATCCGAAAAGCAGGAAAATCTGCGTCTCAAAACGTTGATTGTCCTACTCCTCAGATGCTGCCTGACCTGCTGTGCTTTTCCAGCACCACTCTAATCCAGACTCTTTTTCTCACTGGAGCATAGGAGGTCAAGGGATGACCTTATTGAGGTTTATAAAATCATGAGGGGTAAACATAAGGTGAAAGGCTGGTATCTTTTCCCTAGGGTGGGGGGGTTTCAAGACTAGGGGGTATATTTTTAAGGTGAGAAGCGAAAGATTTATTTTACACAGAATGAACTTCCAGAGGAAGTGGTGTTTGCACGTACAGTTACAACATTTGGATAAGTTCATGAATAAGAACGGTTTGGAGGGACATGGGCCAAGTACAGGCAGTTGGGACTAGTTTAGTTTGGGATAATAGTAGGCATGGACCGGCAGGACCGAAGGGCCAGTTTCCATGCTGTACAACTCTATGACAGATTCTCACTTCCTTGGGTCCTGTTTCATTGACAGATTTTTTTTCTATCTGTGTCTTTCCTGTCCTCCCTTTCCCTGATGCCTAAGGCCTGAGAAGTTCGTCTGGCATGGATCGGACTCCAGGGGCCGGCGCCTGTCACAGAGTTACTGTGAAGCCTGGAGGGAAGCCCAGGACAACAAAGTGGGAATGGCGTCGTCCCTGCTGAGCGGCCAACTCCTCGAACAGAGGCCTAGCCCCTGCTCCCATTCCTTCATTATCTTGTGCATCGAGAACAGCTACCTGCCTCACACCCGAAAGTAAGCAGGCCTCTCTCGCCGCCTCCCCCACCCACCCACCGTAAGAGAACACTGATCGCCCTCTCCGAGGTCATTATTTTTTGAAAACAATGTAACTTTTTGGAACGATTTGAGCAGGGTAAAATGGAAGAGAAGAGCAGAAAAGACCAAAGAGATCGGTTTTGAGTTAATCATTGAGATAACGTCACGATGATGACCCAGCATGCACTGGGAAGGACCTGGAGGCACCTCACCTAATGCAGATCTCCACTGTGTACATGTAACGTTTAATATTTGTTTATGGAATGTTTGTGCGTGCAAGTGTTTTTTTATTTACTTACTTCCGAAAGTTAATCTTGTTTCCTTGGATTCCTCTGTAGTTGGCTCTTTTCCCAATCATTATCATTCAAATCGTGCTTTTTCTTTCTTTCTTTCTTTCTTTCGTCCCTCCCAAAATTGCAACTATATATTTCTACCGGCACTCTTTCGTTTAAAACAAAAAGATTGGTTGAAAGTCACAATTACAAATGAGCATGTTCCTCTTTTCTTTTGCCTCTGAACCACGCACACAAGATGGCGGCGAGAGCGAGCCTCACTTTCCCAACCCGGCCTCGCTGTGCGTTGTCGGTTCCCACTCACCCTGAGGCTGCTCCGTTATCAAAAGGCACGCACAACTGTGCAGTCTTTCACCGGAGTTTGATTTGCTGAGGGCAGAGGGAGGCGAAGGGACATTAAAGATGGCGTTTCATTGGCAATTGGGCCACGAATTGCTTGGCCTCTCCCATCCCCACTCCCTCAATTTTGAAAAGCAAGTTGTGTGTGTGTGTGTGTGGGAGGGGGGGGGGCGGAGTTTGGAAAAGCTCATCATTTTGTCTGTTATCAGACAGCCCTGGGAACAGGCTGGAGACTTTGTCCTGGACTTGACTCGTTTAATCGGCCCACTTGCACCTCTACCGCTGAATGGTGATGGTGGTTAGAGATTGGGGTGGTACAGTTAGATACCCCTGGGATGAGCGGGAGATGGAATCAAGGAGAGAGTTAGACAACCAGAGAAAAAACGGATAACAATGACCACAAATGGACAGAAGTGGGAGTTATTTAAGGCTAGCTGACGTCCATTCAAAAAAGTATGCAGCCATTATAGCAGAGTTTGTCTATCAAAAAATCAGAGGAATTTCCAGCCTTATTCTTTGCGGCATACAATAGGGCCTTGGAGGCAACATCTAAAGTCTTCCATCCATGGACTGCAATATGGATTTATGTTTGAAATCACCAGGACAGAGAGGTCTTTCTACTATGATTGTCCCATTATAAGGAGATAATAGAGCTCTTTATGAGAAACTTCCAGACACACAAAAATGCCAGTCGGTCACAGTGGCAGATGTAGTGATGTTCCCAATAGGACTCGGTTCCTGAATTTTAACAGATGGCTGTCACAATTCACACCGGGCAATGACAGCTCCACCCAGATTGACGCTTGGAGCTTCACGTCTATTCAATGGGTTTGTGGTTTAATGCAGTCGGCACAAGAGAATGCCAAATTCCAGAGAGGCTTGAGAGGTGATGAATTGTTAGAAACTTAGAACACTGACAGAAGCCTTGCGTCCAATATTTCTCCTTCTTATTTTTGGCCGATTGTGTTTTACTGAACCACCCCTCTGTGTAAAACCATTTCTCTGTATCCCCGTTCTCCCAATTCATTTGAATTGATGAAAATTTTGTAAAGGTGGAGTATTTGTGAAGAATGGTCCTGATTATGTTCTTAATCCTCCTCAGCACCCAAGATGTTTCCATTCGTGAATGCCTAGTTTCCTTCAGTTTTTCTTCCCCCCCACGTGTGTTTCTAATATATTGGACGGCTGATATTTGAAAACTCAAAATGCGTCACCCAAGTTAGAAATAACTTGCCAGTAAAGTTTTGCTAAAACAAGAACATCTGCTGTGCTAATTGGCCAGCACTGCACAACAACAGAGGAATGTTCCAGAAGTTTGTCACTGCTTGTAGCCTTCAACTGTGTGAAAGAGGTTCCTGGTCAGTGCACAAGGTAGTCAGCTTCCATGAAAACTTGCTACACCTCCTGAAAGCCAGGGTGCAGTGAAGAGACAGTCATGTTACGGTCGTGTAGATATTGTTACAGCTCTAGTAATCAGAAGGAGTTCACATCCCAGGCTTTGAGAAATTGAAACTCGGTTTTAAAAGGAGAATTAGGAATCTCACAGTCAAAATGCTGGTCTCAGCAACAACATTTATTGAAAGAAATCCACCATTCTCCCCTGGGTCTGGCCTACATACAGCCCTGATCCCACAACTGGTAGGCCGAACAAAGCAAAATACTGCAGATGCTGGAAATGCAAAAGGAAAACAGATGCTACCAGACCTGCTGAATATTTCCGCAGAGTCAGAAAAACAGAATTAAGTCCAGTATGATCCCTCTACGGGACGTAACTCTTGTTTCTCTCTCCACAGATACTGCCAGATCTGCTGAGTTATTCCAGCACTCCGTCTCTTTTTTTTTACTTCAGATTTCCCCAGACTCTGCAGGATTCTGCATTTATTTCAATGTTTTGACAGAACAGGTTGCTTCTTAACCGTCCCCTGTTGAACTTAAACTCTGTAGCTGTGCATAAAATGGTGGTCGATGCTGAAAATGAAGTTTGCGTTTGCGCAGTTTCTGTCAAACAGGTCGCTCTTTTTTTCATTAAGTGGGCACATTTTAGCCAGGAAAGCTTACACCAGTTGGGAAAACAAGGAGGTGAGTTTTTTTTTGAACCTCTGACACCCCAGCTCCCACCCCTAGGCCTGGTCTGATTACTTCAATGGTTGGGAAGAGGGGGGGGCGGGTTTGCAATACAAGATAATGCCAATTCCTCACACTGGCTGAGGTTACCATTGTAGATCCCACCCTTTCCCCTCAGCTTGAGCTCACCATCATTTGTCTCTCCTCTAATGAACCCCATTGCCCTCTGGGACAATGGTGACCATACCTTGGTCTATATTGGGTCACTTGTGCCCATGAATGACCATGAGTCGATGCCTAAGTTGGGCCGGTGGTTGGCTCTGAAACTCTGATCCCAATCACATGATCTATTCTATCCAAGCAACAGACTCCCACACTCTTGCCCCTGACCACCCGTGCCCTGGTCGCTGACCTTCCAAGACCAATAAAAGAATGTTCCTCATCCAGTCGCCTGATCCTTCACAATCGGTCGCCAGCTCTTGCTTCCCCATGTCTGGTCACTGAAACAAAAGCGCTCCAGGAATTTTTCTCTCAGACAGGACAATGTTTTCTCCAGAACTGCTCTCAGTAACGTGCTGGAGATTTTGCCATCAAACCCTAGAGACTCCACACCAACCAGCCTGTTCAAGAGATGGTTGGGTGGGTGTATTTGCTCATCTGCAGCCTTGACAGAGTCTGGTTATGTTCCCGTTCCAACGTGTACAAAGCAGGAACAGTTCAATCTTTGAATCTTGTGTTGGGTGAATGAATTCCATATTGGCACACGCGGCAAATGAAAACATAATTTCTTTAGAAATCCCAGCTGAAAATTAAGAAATCTGAAGCTTTTCCCCTTTGCAATCGAAGCAATTTTGTTTTTCCGTCACTTAAGGAAACTGCCCCCAGTGTCCTGCTTCAGACCACTTGGCACTGATCCCACGTGGGACCCAGTTAGCTCGGGTCATTACGGGGACATGGTTTGTATTCCAGCTGATCTAGCGAAGCGAGTGCCTGCACTGAATGCAACATTTAATCTTTCAAGAGTACACACTGCATCCTGTACTAACAGCAAAGGTGCTACAATTAAAACCTGTGAACGTGAGCGGGCACATACTGTAGCTCTCTGTAACCTTGATGTTCAGTAAACACTTCTTACAAAATACCGAATAAAAATTATAAAGCCCTCTTATCTCTCGCTGGCTGTGTTTTGAGTGGAAGTGTTTGTTAGGAGCAATCTGTTATTTGGCCCTGATTGATTCTTGTTTTGTGTTATGCGTGTGGCTGCTTTAGAACACAAGATCTATATCGGCAAACTTTATTTGTTTTTGTAACAATATTGTGCACGTTCCTTACATATACTAAAAGACAATTAACCCAATCTCTAGCAACGTGCTGATTGATACCACAGTGTAGGACTGAAGGAGTGCTGCCTGGTCAGAGGTGCTGTATTTTAGATAAAACACAAAACTGAAGGCTTTACTTATCACGTGGGTTGCAAGAAAATATAAAGTAGGAATGGTTCTCCATTATTTATTCCTCCAACAACATCTTCAAAACCGATCATATACTACATAATTTCAGTCCAGTTCTGGCCAAAACATTTTAGAAAAGGAGAGGAGGGTCCTTGAGCAGATTGACTACGTGGTTCCAGGGACAAGGGATTTAGACACAAGGTTAGGTTTGAGAAGCTGGAGTTGTTCTCCTTCGAGCAAAGGGGATGGAGGTGAATGAGATTATTAGAACCCAAGAGCTAGGAGCAGGAATAGGCACTTCAGCCCCTTGAGCCTGCTCCGCCATTTTATACAATCATGGCTGATCTCATCTCGGCCTCAATTCCACTTTCCTCCCCTTCAACTTAATGCAAATTAAAACTCGGTCTTTCTCCTCCTCAAACTTACTCAATGTCCCGGCATCCACTGAACTCTGGGGTAGTGAATTCCACAGATTCACGCTCCTTAGAAAGGTAATTCCTTCTCATCTCTGTTTATTATCTGTGACCCCTCATCCTAAAGCTATGACCGCTCATTCTGGCTTGCCCCATGAGGAAATATCCTCCCTGCATCTGCTTTATTGATCCTCTTCAGCAACGTATATACCTCGATTACATCACCCCTCAGTTTTCTAAACTCTGGAGACTAGATTATGTAAAGTAAATCAAGAACAGCTTGTCGGACACCGATTTGGATAAGAGGTGCAGGTCATGTGGGGGAAACGTGAGAAAGGTGTTTGTCTGCAGCAACCTGGAGCTTGCTGTATAAGAGCTGAATGTGGAGACGATCAATATTTTCAGATGGAAATGGGTGTTTGAGGGACATAAAGCTATGAAAGGTAGGGTATGGGAGTGGGGGAGCGCTGTGCAAAGGAGCCAATGGCTTCCCTCTGTGCAACGATTGATTCTCCAATGTGTTTTTTTTAAATTAGGAGGGACCACGTGGCCGGTTTGTACAGAGTAACATCCCAGAAGCAACAATGAGATAAAGAGCTTCTGTTTTGAGTGACATTGCCCGAGGGATAAATACCGACCAGAACACCATGGAGAAGACTCTACTCTCTAAAGGGGAACTGTCAGTCTTGCAGCGAAAGTCACTTTAATGTTGCAGCTTGAAGAGTGAGATCCATGGCTGCCTTTGCACAAGTAGGATATCCAGCTCAAAGCGTCTGGTCCCCACAATGGTTGGCAAGCCAGCTATTGGCTGTGTTGAATCACCCCTGCCACCACATTTTTATTTACACCAGCTTCACCCGTTCAGCATGAGTCCTTGCCCCTGGACAGCAGGCTGGTCACTGGACACAGCAGAGGTGTGGCAGGGACAAGAGCTACCATTATAGGCAGCCAAATCGGGTTTACCACAGCATTGCCCTGCTGCGCCAGCTCTCAGTAAAAGGTTATTTGGAAAATGCGGACGTTGTCGGGCAAACGATGCTAACTTTCACACAGCAAGGTCCCACCCACAGCATGTGTATGAAGCAATAGCTGGGCCGTATTTTCTGGGGCTGTTGGTTGAGGGAGCAATATTGGGCCGGGACAATGGAGGAACTCCACACTTTCATCCGAGTGCTTCAGGCAGGCTGACAGCAATCAGAAGCCGACATTGCAGCAGAATGGCAATGATCTACAGGGGTTGGGAAGCCTCCTCTGCGCGAACTGAACATGTTTATTAGCTGGAAGGCAGCATAGATTCCGTTTGTGTGAAATTCCAAAAGCTAGACTGGTACAACAGCAGCATAAGGCTCCAGAGAGTTGCCAGGCCCTTGGGGAATAAAGGAAGAGGTCATCCAGCCCCTGCAGCCTCTTGTACCACTCGGTGAGACCAGTTTGAACAACTCAAGTTGATCAGGTATGGTCAAAGATCTAGCTTCACTGGGCGCTCCTGCAGATCTGAAAACAAGCAGGAAAGGGAAGGGGTTCAGCTGGTGGGTTTAAGGTGCAGCATTCAAATGATTCCGAGGTCTTCCTCCAAAGCTGTCCTCATGCAATAATCATGTGTGTGTTAGAGAGACAAAAGGAAGACCAGTTACAGTGATGTAGTAATCCATACAACCATAGAAAATAGGTGGCATGGTAGCTCAGTGGTTAGCACTGTTGCCTCACAGTGTCAGGGACCTGGGTTCAATTCCAGTCTCGGGCAAATGTGGAGTTTGGCCATGCTAAATTGCCCATAATGTCCAGGCTGGGTGGGTTAGTCATGGGAAATGCAGGGTTACAGAGATAAAGTAGGGGGATGGGTCTGGATGGGATACTCTTCAGAGGGTCAGTGTGGACTTGATGGGCCGAACGGCCTGCTTCCACACCATAGGAATTCGCTGAAAAGTTCTGGCACAGAATGAGGATGCTGTGCCTGTTTTGATACCCACAATCAACAGCGTGATAATGACCATAAGACATAGGAGCTGAGGTAGACCATTCAATGAGTTTGTGGCTGATCTGTTCATCCTCAACTCCACTTTCCTGTCTTTCCCCCAAAACCCTTGATGCCCCTTACTGATTAAAACTCGATCTACTTCAGTCTTGAATTATACAGCTCTCTGCAGCAAAGGCATCCACAGATGTACAACCATCTGAGAGAAGAAATTCCTCCTCCTTTCTTCTTCAATGTGTAACCCCTTATTCTGAAATTATGCCCTGTGGTCTGCCTCCAATGTCATAGTATCTTTGCTTAGATAATGGGAGCAAAACTGTTCACTGTATTCCAGTTATGATCTGACCTGTAGATGGTGTAGTTTTAGCAAGATTCCCCTATTTTATACTCACTCTCTTTCAAGTAAAGGCTAACCACTCCATTTGCCTTTCCTGTTACTGACTGAGCTTCTAAGCTCGCTTTTTGTGATTCATTCACAAGGACTGTGGACAGCAAGGGTCTGTTTCCATGCTGTGCGACCCTTTGATTCCCAAACCCCTCTGCTCTGTAGCTTTCTGCATTCCTTCTCCATCTAAGCAATAATCTGCACCTCTATTCCTGCCAAAGTGCACGGACCTCACATTTCCCACATTATATTCCATGTGCCAAATTTTCGCCCATTTCCTTGACTTGCCTATATCCCTCTGCGGACTCTTTGAGTCATCCTCAACTTCCCTGATTTTATTGTCCCTCTTTATTGTTTGGTAGTCTTTTGTTGGTTTTTAAAATTTTCCCAATCATCTGGTTTACTACTAATCTTTGCCACATTGTAGGTTCTTTTTTATGCGATCCTTAATTTCCCTAGTTAATTGTGATTGCCATGTCCCCTTTCTAGAATCCTTCTTTCTCACTGGGATCTATCTTTGCTGTGTATCTGCCATTGTTCCTGAACCATCTTTGTTGTTCAACCCCTTTCCCTGCCCACTCCAGCTATAATTCTGCCTTCATTGCACGATTAAACTAAAGCACAGTTGTTTCCAATCCAAATCCCTCTCTCTCAAACTGAATACATTGTTATGATCACTGTTTCCGAGGAGATCTTTGACATCATTTATTATACAGTGAACGGAAGAGCCTTGGGAAAAGTTGATGGACAGAGAGATCTGGGAGTGCAGGTCCATTGTACCCTGAAGGTTGCTGCACAGGTGGATAGAGTGGTCAAGAAGGGGTATTGAGTATAAGAGCTGGCAAGTCATGTTAAAATTGTACGCAACGTTGGTTCGGCCACATTTAGAATACTGTGTACAGTTCTGGTCGCCACATTACTAAAAGGATGTGGACGCTTTGGTGAGGGTGCAGAGAAGGTTTACGTGGATGTTGCCTGGTATGGAAGGTGCTAGCTATGAAGAGAGGTTGAGTAGGTTAGGTTTATTTTCATTAGAAAAAAGGAGATTGAGGGGGGACCTGATTGAAGGGTATAGACAGGGTAGATAGAGGTAAGCTTTTCCCCAGGGTGAAGGATTCAATAAAGAAAGGTCATGCTTTCAAGCTGAGAGGTGGAAAGTTTAAGGGAGATACACGCAGCAAGTACTTTACACAGAGGGTGGTGGGTGCCCCGAACGTGTTGCCAGCAGAGGCAGGCACAGTAGATTCATTTAAGATGCGTCTGGACAGATGCATGAGTAGGTGAGGAGCAGAGGGATAGAGATGCCTAGGAATTGGGCAACAGGTTTAGACAGTAGATTTGGATCGGCTCAGGCTTGGAGGGCCGAAGGGCCTGTTCCTGGGCTGTAAATTTTCTTTGTTCTTTGTAATCTGCCTCATTACACATTCACAGATCCGCCACAGATTCACCTGCACCTCCACCCACATCATCTACTGCATCCGCTGCAGCCGGTGTGGCCTCCTCTATATTGGGGAGACAGGCCGCCTACTTGCGGAGCGATTCAGAGAGCACCTCTGGGCCACCCGGACGAACCAACCCAACCAACCTGTGGCACAGCATTTCAACTCCCCCTCCCACTCCACCGAGGATATGCAGGTCATTGGACTCATCCACCGCCAAACCACAACAACCCGACGGTCGGAGGAGGAGCGTCTTATCTTCCGACTGGGAACCCTCCAACCGCAGGGGATGAACTTGGACTTCACCAGTTTCTTCATCCCCCCTCCCCCCTCATCCCCCCTCCCCCCACCTTGTCTCAGCCGGATCCCTCCAGCCCGGCACCGCCTTCCTGACCTGCAGTCTTCTTCTTGACCTCTCCGCCTCCATCCTACTCCGACCTATCACCCTCACCTTGACCTCTTTCCACCTATCACATTTCCAACTCCCCTCCTCCAAGTCCCTCCTCCCTACCTTTTATCTTCTCCTGCTGAACACTCTCTGCTCATTCCTGAAGAAGGGCCTGTGCCCGAAACGTCGAATCTCCTGTTCCCTGGATGCTGCCTGACCTGCTGTGCTGTTCCAGCAATAAAGTTTCAACTTTGATCTCCAGCATCTGCAGACCTCACTTTCTCCTCATTACACATTCACCAGGTAGAAACTATCCTGCTGCTGGGATGGATCCACAGCATTGTTCTCAGAAACTGTCTTTACTGTACCGTGAATTCTTCTCATGGCTATCTCTGCCAGTCTGACTATTCCAATTTACATGAAGGTTAAAGTCACCCATGATTAATCTACTGCCTTTGTTACACACTCTCACCATCTCCTGATGTACAGCTACAGTTCAGGGGCCTATAGACTAATCCGACCAGTGTCTTCTTCCCCTTTGTGTTCTTACCTGCACCCATATGGACTGTGTGTCTTCTGATGCAAGATCATTTCTTGCTATCATACGTATTCCATTCTGTACTGACAACGCTACACCCTTTACTTCCTATGTGTCCTTTCAAAGTATAAAAAGATAGTTCTCAGTTTTGACCACCTTGTAACAATGATTCGGTAAATGACAGTAAGATAATTGCCATTAACATGGATGTGTGACCAAAATTCATTTATTTACTGTTCCAAATACTCTGAGCATGTTGACATTTGGCCCCATTTACTGCTGGTTTTCTATACTTCTTGTTCCCTCTGTCCCCTCTCTTTCTACTCTGGGCGCCATTATCCAAACAGCTGCCCTGTAATGCTGCAAATGCTTTTACTCTCTCCCAACCTCCCCCACCCCCTACCAGTAATTAATTTCAAGCCCTCTCTCCAGCCTTAGATTCACCAGGACACTGCTAAGACAGTTCAGTTGAAGTCCATTCCAGCAATACACATTCCTTCTACCAGTGCCCCATGAACTGAAACCCATAACACACACACACCAATCTTTACGTCAGACATTTAACTCCTTGACTTTACCCTAATCCCAGTTTGCCTGTGGTTCAGGCAGTAATCCAGAGAACATCATCTTGGAGATTCTGCCTTCTCATTTAGCTCCAAACTCTTTAAAACCTTTCAGCAGAACCTCCTTTCTTTTCCTGTTGGTACTAATGTGGACAACTGCTAGAACCTTCCCCTCCCTCTCTAAGTTTGTCTTCAGTCTCAAAAAGATGTCCTCAACCTTGGTACCAAACAAGCACCACACGCTTCGGGACTCCTGCTCATGGTTGCGGTGAAAGTATCTGTCCCAGTAATTACACTGTCCTATTACAACCACATTCTTGTTTCCTTCCCCCACTTGATTTGCTCCCTGTATCAAGGTGACATGGATAGAATGCTTCTCCTCCCTGAAGTTCCACTCTCATCTGAACAGCTTGCAAGGATGTTGTCACTGTCAGACAATTGAAAAGATCAAAACTCCTCAACTGCAAACTCCAGGTCTTCAAACCTGGCTCACCTGCAGTCACTTTCAAAAGCCTTATCAGAAAGCTGTCAAGGTAATCTTACCTTTCCCTGATGTGGCGCAACATCTGCAGCTCAGCTTCCACCTCCTCACCTCAGATCGAAAGTTCCTCATTTTGCAACACTTGCTACAGACGTGTTCACATTGGTGTCCAGCAGTGTCCACCTGCTGTACCTGCAATACATCACCCATCCTACCTTCACCATTGTATCTGATTTAACGGTGGCTCAGTGGTTAGCACTGCTGCCTCACAGCACCAGGGTCCCAGGTTTGATTCCAGCCTCAGGTGACTGTCTGTGCGGAGTTTGCCCATTCTCCGTGTGTCTGCATGGGTTTCCTCCCACAGTCCAAAGGTGTGCGGGTCAGGTGGATCAGCCATGCTAAAGTGCCCATAATATTAGGTGCATTAGTCAGAGGGAAATGGGTCTGGGTGGGTTACTCTTCGGAGGGCTGGTGTGGACTTGTTGGGCCAAAGGGCCTGTTTCTGCACTGTAGGGAATCTAATCTAATCTAAAACTCACCAGTACCGATTTGATTCGTAAGCAGCCATGATAAGGAAAGAGAGATGTGAGAAAGAAACCCACTGGGCACCTAAATACAAACTGAAGACCTTACCTGTACCTGAAAGACTAGAAACATTCACCAATCCTACTCAGCTATCAGCTTCTTCCCTTGTTCTCACCTTGTGCTGTGAATTGTGAGGTTGTGGTCTCACTGTAGATTGGCCTCTCAATCCACACCTTCATCCTCTCCCACTTACCTCTTCACTCCTTGTAGTGAAACCTTAGTTAACGCACCACTGTCCCTTTCTTTGCACTGAATTCCCACAGTGAACCAAATTTCCAACAGGATAGTGGCTCACCCAGCCTTCACTTCACTCAATTGAAATCTCCTGCACGATGACCATGCCCTCAGTGACCCGGGTGTATCAATTGCTGGATAAAGGTCAGCCAGCACATCAAGGAAAGCCTCCTGCTCTTCTTTGAAGAGAAGGACGGGCAGGGGCTTGGCTTAACATCTCATTAAGGCGGGGCTCCAACACTGCACTACTCTTGTTTCCAAGATGTGAGAGGCAGCCGGTTTTATTTTACATGGATGTCAGCATCATTGGCTCGGGCTGCATTGCCCATCCCTAGTTGCCCTTGAGGAGAAGATGATTGGTGAGCTGCCTTCTTGAACCCGCTGCAGCCCATGCGCTGTAGGTTGACCCACAATGCCCTTGGGGGAGAATTCCAGGATTTTTGACCCATTGACAGTGAAGGAACAACAATGTATTTCCCAAGTTCGGATGACAAGTGGTGTGGAGGGGAACTTGCAGGTGATGGTGTTCCCATGTTTCTGCTGCCCGTATCCTTCTGGGGAGTTAGGGGAAGCTGTTGTTTAAGGAACCTTGGTGAGACACTGCAGTAGAAACCACCTTTAAACCAGCAGAGTTCGGACCCGAACAGGACAAACAGTACAGACTACAGATTCAAAAACACCAGCAACAGTTCTCCTTCAAGATCCTCCGCTCCATGCTTGCAGCAATGGGCCAGCACCTAACCTCTCTACAGTCAGCCCTGCCTCAGCTGAGGGCCACACTCTCTCAGAAATGGAAAGGACCCACTCTGTACGACATCCTCAGGAGAATTCATACTCTCAACAAACAGTATTTCAATTCCATCTCAAACATCAAAAACTGTAAGTACAACAAACTTTTATCTACCCACCTCCATAACCAGCGCTCCTCAAACATTCCAGAAGATTCCCCTGGCCTCGGAATCTACTCAGATGCTATTAGCCATGCGGCTGATGCGGCTGCCACTCCCACGCTGATTGATGATGTCACTTCCCCCCATCATGGCCACTCCCACAACCACTTTCAGCCCTCTCAATTCCTCATGCATCACACGTGACATCACTTCCGCCCCTCACATCATCGCTGATGCCACATGCTCAGTGACTTCCGTCACCCCTACTGCCGTGGTCACCACCACTTCCGCCCCCACCAGCGCCACTCACCTGCATTCTGTTGACATGCCCCCCACAGACCCCACTGTCACTATCCCCACCCTCCAGAACCCTGAGGGGAACACTACCCCTGCTCATGACTCCACCCCCATTCCCCCCACCATCACACCCACTCCAGTTATAGGTTACGCCCCCACTCCCAGCTCTACACCCACAGCAGATCCCAGCTCCCAGCCCTGCCGAGTTTTCACCATCCCTCCAGACCTCCCCCTCACTGAGGACGAATGATCAGTCCTCAGCAAAGGACTCACCTTCATTCCCCCTCCGCCCACGCATCAATGAATTTAATACACGCTGTGACATCGAACAATTCTTCCGTCACCTCCGCCTCCGAGCTTACTTTCACAATCAGGATTCCCGCCCACCTTCCGAGGACCCCTTCCTCCAATACACTGCATCCACCCCGCGCTGGCCTATTACCTGCCCTTGACCTCTTCATTTCCAACTGCCGCCGGGACATTAACCGCCTCAACCTGTCTACCAGCGGGTAAAGGGGGTGCAGTGGTAGTCTGGCGCACTGATCTCTACACAGCTGAAGCCAAATGCCAACTCGAGGACACCTCTTCCTACTGCCCCCTCGACCATGACCCCACCCCCCATCACCAAACCATCATCTCCCAGACCATACAGAACCTCATTACCTCAGGAGATCTCCCACCCACAGCTTCCAACCTCATAGTCCAGGAACCCCACACTGCCCGGTTCTACCTCCTTCCCAAGATCCACAAGCCTGACCACCCTGGCCGACCCATTGTCTCAGCATGCTCCTGCCCCACTGAACTCATTTCTACCTACTTCGACACTGTCCTATCTCCCCCCACATACGTTCGAGACACCACCCACGCCCTCCACCTACTCCAAGACTTCCATTTCCCCGGCCCCCAATGCCTCATGGATATCCAATCCCTCAACACCTCCATCCGCCATGACCAGGGCCTCCAAGCCCTCCGTTTCTTTCCTCTCCAGACGTCCCCAACAGTACCCTTCCACCGACACTCTCATTCGTTTGGCCGAACTGGTCCTCACCCTTAACAATTTCTCCTTTGAATCCTCCCACTTCCTCCAGACCAAAGGGGTAGCCATGGGCACACGTATGGGCCCCAGCTATGCCTGTCGCTTTGTTGGCTACGTAGAGCAGTTGATCTTCCGTAATTACACCGACACCACTCCCCACCTCTTCCTCCGCTACATTGATGACTGCATTGGCGCCACCTCGTGCTCCCACGAGGAGGTTGAGCAATTCATCAACTTCACCAACATATTCCACCCTGACCTTAAATTTACTTGGACCATCCCTAACACCTCCCTCCCCTTCCTGGACCTCTCCATCTCCATTAATGACGACCGACTTGACACGGACATTTTTTACAAACCCACCAACTCCCACAGCTACCTGGATTACACCTCTTCCCACCCTACCTCCTGCAAAAATGCCATCCCGTATTCCCAATTCCTCCGCCTCCACCATATCTCCTCCCAGGAGGACCAGTTCCACCACAGAACACACCAGATGGCCTCCTTCTTTAGAGACCACAATTTCCCTTCCCAAGTGGTTAAATATGCCCTCCATCCACATCCAGCACCTCCACCCTCACACCCCACCCCTCCAACCGTAACAAGGACAGAACGCCCCTGGTGCTCACCTTCCACCCTACCAACCTTCGCATAAACCAAATCATCCGCCGACATTTCCGCCACCTCCAAACAGACCCCACCACCAGGGATATATTTCGCTCCCCACCCCTTTCCACTTTCCGCAAAGACCGTTCCCTCCGTGACTACCTGGTCAGGTCCATTCCCCCCTACAACCCACCCTCCCAAGCTGGCACTTTCCCCTGCCACCGCAGGAACTGTAAAACCTGCGCCCACACCTCCTCCCTCACCTTTATCCAAGGCCCTAAAGGAGCCTTCCACATCCATCAAAGTTTTACCTGCATATCCACTAATATCATTTATTGCATCCGTTGCTCCCGATGCGGTCTCCTCTACATTGGGGAGACTGGACGCCTCCTAGCAGAGCGCTTTAGGGAATATCTCCGGGACACCCGCACCAATCAACCACACCGCCCCGTGGCCCAACATTTCAACTCCCCCTCCCACTCTGCCGAGGACATGGAGGTCCTGGGCCTCCTTCACCGCCGCTCCCTCACCACCAGATGCCTGGAGGAAGAACGCCTCATCTTCCGCCTCGGAACACTTCAACCCCAGGGCATCAACGTGGACTTCAACAGTTTCCTCATTTCCCTTTCCCCCACCTCACCCTAGTTCTAAACTTCCAGCTCAGCACTGTCCCCATGACTTGTCCGGACTTGTCCTACCTGCCTATCTCTTTTTCCACCTATCCACTCCACCCTCTCCTCCCTGACCTATCACTTTCATTCCCTCCCCCACTCACCCATTGTACTCTATGCTACTTTCTCCCCACCCCCACCCTCCTCGAGCTTATCTCTCCACGCTTCAGTCTCACTGCCTTTATTCCTGATGAAGGGCTTTTGCCCGAAATGTCGATTTTGCTGCTCCTTGGATGCTGCCTGAACTGCTGTGCTCTTCCAGCACCACTAATCCAGAATCTGGTTTCCAGCATCTGCAGTCATTGTTTTTACCTCGTACATAGTGTGTGTCAGTGGTGGAGGGAGTTAGTGGAGAAGGTGGTGGAGTGGATGCCAACAAGCGGACTGCCTTGTCCAGGATGGTGTCAAGCTTCTTGAGTGTAGTTGGAGCTGTGCCCATCCACACAAGTGGGGGAGTATTCCATCACACTCCTGACTTGTAGAAGATTGACGATCTCACTTGGGAGTCAGGAGTGGATTTACTCACTGCCTCTGACTTGCTCTTGTAACCGCTGTATTTATGTGACTGGTCAATGATAACCTGATAATGTCAGTGGGGTGCAGGTTTCAGTACATCGTTGAATTTCAAAGGGTGGTGATTAAATTCTCTCTTGTTGGAGATGGTAATAGCCTGGCATTTGTGTGGCATGAATGTTGTTTGGCACGTATCAGCATAAGTCCAGGTCTTGCTGCCTATGAACATGGAATGCTTCGGTATCTGAGGAGCCGCAAATGGTGCTGAACATTGTGCAATCAACAACAAATATATTAATTCTGACCTTATGATGGAGGGAAGGCCATTGATGAAGCAGCTGAAGATGGTTGGGCCTAGGACACTACCCTGAGGAACTTCTGCAGAGACATCCTGGAGCTGAGATGGCTGACCATCCATAACCACAACCATCTACCTATGTGCCAGGTATGACTCCAACAAGTGGAGCGCTTTCCCCTGATACCCACTGGTTCCAGTTTTGCTAGAGTTCCTTGATGACTACACTCAGTCAAATGCAGCCTTGATGTCAAGGGCTGTCACTCTCACCTCATCTCTGGAATTCAGCTCTTTTATTCATGTTTAAATCAAGGCTGTAATGAGGTCAGAGGCTAGTGGCTCTAATGGAAACCAAACTGAGTGTCAAGAAGCAGATTATTCCTTTGCAAATGCTATTTGATGGCACAATCGATGACCTTGTCCATCACTTTACTGATGATTGAGAATAGACTGATGGGGTGGTATTTGGTCGAGTGAATTTGTCCTGCTTTTTACATACTGGACATCTCTGTCCAATTTTCCACATTGTCGGGTAGATGCTGATGTTGTACTTGTACTGGAAGAGCTAGGTTAGGGGAGCAACAAGATCTGGACAGCAAGTCTTCAGTACTATTGCCAGAATGTTGTCAGGGCCCGTAGCCTTTCAGTATCCAGTGTCTCCAACCATTTCTTGGGATAACAGGAATCGAATTGGCTGAAGTCTGGTATCTGGGGACCACTGGAGGAGAGTGAAATGGATCATCCACTCGACACGTCTAGCTGAAGATGGATCTGAATGCTTCAGCTTTATCTTTTATACTGATGCTTTGGGTTCTTCCATCATGTAATTGTCTACTGTCTTTTAACTGGATGTGACAGGTCTACAGAACTTCGATCATTTAGTTATGGGATTGTTTAGCCTGTTTATTGTATGCTGTTTCCACTGAGAGGCCTGAAAGAGATCCTGTTTGATTAGATTAGATTACTTACAGTGTGGAAACAGGCCCCTTGGCCCAACAAGTCCACACCGACCCGCCGAAGCGCAACCCACCCATACCCCTACATTTACCCCTTACCTAACACTACGGACGATTTAGCATGGCCAATTCACCTGACCTGCACATCTTTGGACTGTGGGAGGAAACCGGAGCACCCGGAGGAAACCCACGCAGACACGGGGAGAATGTGCAATCTCCACACAGTCAGTCGCCTGAGGCGGGAATTGAACCCGTGTCTCTGGCGCTGTGAGGCAGCAGTGCTAACCACTGTGCCACCGTGCCGCCCACTTTGGTAGCTTCACCAGGCTGACGCCTCATTTTTATGTATATCTGCTGCTGCTGACAGGCCTCCTGCACTCTCCATTGAATCAGGGCTGAACTCCTGACACGATGGTAATGGGGAAGATGCTGAGCCATGGGATTACACGATTGTAGATAAATACACTTCGGTAGACACTGATGGTCCACTGATGCCCGGTTTTGAGTTGCTACATCAGTTCAACATCTATCTCATTTAGCATGTCTAAAATGTGTTTGGCATTTATAGAATCCCTACAGTACGGAAGCAGGCAATTCAGCCCATCAAGTCCACACTGACCCTTTGAAGAGTATCCCACCCAGACCCAACCCCCTACCCTATCCTATCCCTGTCACCCCACATTTCCTATGGTTAACCCACCTAGCCTGCTCTGGACACTACGGCAATTTAGCATAGCCGAATTCACCTAACCTGCACATCTTTGGACTGTGGGAGGAAACCGGAGCACCCGGAAGAAACCCACGCAGACACAGGGAGAATGTGCAAACTCCGCACAGACAGTTGCCCGAGGCTGGAATCAAACCTGTGTCCCTGGCGCTGTGAGGCAGCAGTGCTAATCACTGAGCCACCATGCCTCCTGTTTTCTATCTCTGTATGGATCACTGTCTCTCTAACACACACATGATTGTTGCGTGAAGATAGGTTTAGAGGAGGACCTCTGAATTAGGGCCCTCCCCCAAAAAGGCTCGCAGCAGTGTCCTATAGGATCAACCAGCACAGTTACAGTGGCACTATGATGCCATTCTTGGTGGTGGGGCATTGAAATCACCCACCCAGAGAACATTTGGCTCTGTTGCCACCTCTCAGTACTCCCTCCAAGTGGTGTTCAATAGGGAAGAAACCTGATTCACTGAGGGCAGGCTAGGCCTTAGTCTAACATCTGAAACTCCCTCTGTGCTGAACTGGAGGATCAGTCTAGGTTGTATGATCAAACCTCTTTAGGCTTGAACCCACCAATAATCACGTGGGTACCACTTCCATTGAAAACTGATCTTTAAATAAAGATTGCCCAGGGGTGAGTTAAGAGTCAACCTTCTTGTTGTATGTTTGTAGTCACATGTAGGCCAAACCAGATAAGGATGGCAGATTTCCCTTCCTTCAAGGACATCAGTGGACCAGAGGGATATTAATGACAATTGACAGTAACAGCCAATGGGCTAGCTGTCAATTCCAAATTTTATTGAATTTACAACCCCAGGGCTGTACAGGGGGTCTTGGATTAAGAGCCCGGTGATATTATTGCCCTACAACTGCTTTCAAAGTCCAGGCAAAACAGAGGAGACCCCATTGAACGGGTTGATCGAAACAGGGTGATGACAGCAGCTCTGTTAACACAGCCTCGGAGCGGCGATACCTACTCCATCCCAGAGAAAAGGGCTGAATAATCGTATTGAATCAAGGAGAGAGTGGAAAGGGCTCCTGCTTCCTTTAATTCTCATGATCATCTGAAATAGCGAGGTCCACAGCCTTTGAGGAGAAATTCTCGAGATCTGTGGCCAGTCCATTCCCATTTGGTGCACGCCTGAGCAGTAATACAGCAATGGAGAGGGCCAGATGTTGCACAGTCAGAGATGGGACAAGCAGGAGGCCATGGAGGGATTTCTACAGAAAAATAGTGGACAAAAACATAACACATGTGTATGTATGTTTTTATTAGAGATATAGCCAGAATGGGAGCCAATGTAGATCAGCAAATGTAGGGAAGATGGTGAATAAGATTTGGGCACAAGTTAGGATGGAAGTAGCAGAGAGATTTCTTTCATTCTTGAGATGTGGGAGTCACTGGTAAGGCTAAATCAGAAATACACCATTAGTACTTCTGCTGGAATATTGTCACAGCCTTTGCAGTATCCAGTGCATGATGTGAATCGAATTGGCTTAAGACTGGTATCTGTGATGCTGGGACCACTGGAGGAGGCCGAGATGGATCATCCACTCGGCCCTTCTGGCTGAAGGTTGTTGCGAATGCATCAGCCTTATCTTTTGCACTGATGTGCTGGGCTCCTCCATCATTGAGGATGGGGATATTTGTGAAGCCTCCTCCTCCAGTGAGTTGTTTAATCACCCATCACCATTCATGAGTGGATGTGGCAGGACCGCAGAGCTTAAATTAGATCTGTTGGTTGTGGGGTGGCTTAGCTCTGTCTATCACTTGCTGTTTATGCCATTTGGCACACAAGTAGCCCTGTTTGGTAGCTTCACCAGGTTGGCACCTCGTTTTTAAGTATGCCTGGTACTGCTCCTGGCATGCCCTCCTGCACGCCCCATTGAACCAGAGTTGATCCCCTGGCTTGATGGGAATGGTTGAGTGAGGGATATGCCGGGCCATGAAGTTACTGACTGTGCTGGAGTACAGTTCTGCTGCTGTCAATGACCCACAGCACCTCATGGATGCCCAGTCTGGAGTTGCTTGATATGTTTGGAGTCTGTCGCATTTAGCAGTGATAGTGCCACACAACACAATGGAGGGGATTGAAAACAAGAATTCATTTCAACAAGGACTGATCAAGAGTCATCTCCACCGATACTGTCATAGACAGATATACTTGTAACAGATTGATTCAGTATGTTTATCCCTCTTGTTGGTTCCCTCACCATTTGCCAAAGACCCAATTAAGTGGCTATGTCCTTTATGACCCAACCAGCTCGATTTATAGTGCTACTGCTGAGCCACGTTTGATGTTGGACATTGAAATCCCCCACCCAGCATACATTTGTTGTTCAACATGGAGGAGGACTGACTCATCAGCTAATGGGTGTGGAATACGGTAATGAGCAGGAGGCTGGCTAGCCCATGTTTGACCTGATGCCCTAAGACTTCATGGGGTTTGGAGCCACTGTAAGGTAAGATTCCACGTGTGTCAGGCTGTTGGCAGACTAGTCCGGAGGTCAGAAATCCTAAGTTTGGCACTGGGAAGACTTTACATGATTAACAGGGCTGGGTTCACCACTGTCCTGTCCCATTACTGAAATCTGGTATAGCCAGAAGTCTTGCAGGGCCATTTCAGAATCAATCACATTGCTATGGATCTGGAGTCACTTGAAGACCAGGCCTGATAAGGACAGTGGTCTGACGCTCACATTAGTGAACAAGAATTGATTTGAAACACCATGGTGAGATTCAAACCCATACTCCCAGAGCATCAGTCTGGATTTCCTCACCTTGGGACATTACACTATGCCAACGCTTCACTGACTTTATAAACAGTAGAAAGGCCAAACAGGAGGGTAATGGACTGATCAGTTCGGGAGTTTAAACGGATGACGGCTTCAGCAGCGGATAAGCTGAGGTAAGGCCAAAGGCAGTGCAATGTTACAGAGGTGGAAGTAGCTGGTCCTAGTGAGGAAGATACCCACAGGGTCAGAGGAGATCCAGATTATGAGCAATCTGGTTCAGCCTTAGACAGTGGGGAAATGGAGATGGCCGCAGAGTGGAGATGGCGACTGTTTCTGAAGACAGTGGCTTCAGTCTCCCTAGTGTTTGATGGGAGTGAATTTCAGTTCAACAGAAACTCAATGTCGAAGAAGCAACTGGTGAACATTGAGGCACTGGGCACGTCAAGGAAAGCCAACATGAATTTCTGGTTCTAAATACTCGGTTGATGCGATAAACGCTTCATAATTTGCAACCGTTTTAGAACTAAACCTACATTGAAGATGAGAAATTGGATCTCTGTCCACCACAAGCATCAGGTTCCAGATCATATCGATTCACTGTCTTTAAGAAACTAACTTCTCCTCTCGCCTTTGGTTTCTGCCTCAGTTGCCTCTGCGTCCACTGGTCACCAAGTCCCCCACTCAAAGCCTGCACTTAGAACATTCTCTCCCCATCGACTCTAGCCACTGGATAGACGTATCCATCACTGATTAACCTTCTCTATTTTAAGAAGCGAACAACCCCAATGTGTCCAGTCTCAGGTAAGTTTCTCCTCCCTGGTCCCATTCGAGTAAATGTTTACTGCACTGTTTCTAAGATCTTAACATTCTGCCTCAAGTGCAGCGTCCAGAATTGGCCAGAACTTTCTACCTGTCATGTGAGAATCCTACCATGTTTCAAGCTGAGAGGCCTAACCTGTGTTTACAAAAATGTACGCCCCGTAAGACTCCTTACTGCTCAGACAGAGTAACCATTCAGACCGAGATTATACAGGGAGCCTTGAAGATTAAACAAAACACTAAACACCAGATGTGTCAAAGTTGAATATCTTACAAACTTTATTTTAATAATAAAATCATTAATTACAAAGCAAGAAATGTACCATTCTGTAGTGTGAAATAAAAAGAGCAAAATAAAAGCTTTAAAATCTCTAACCAATTCAGAATTGTGATTGACTTAAATACAAGTACTGCATACATTAGTAGTAATACTGGGAACCTGGCTTTGTGGCATTGTTCCATAGGAGTTACTTAGGTAGACTTAACACTGATCCGCACAAACATTTACTCAAGTGGGACCAGGGAGGAGAAACTTCCTTAGAGACTGGACAAGGCCTGTGTTTATGAAAATGTACGCCCCGTAGGACTCCTTACTGCTCAGACAGAGAAACCATTTGGGGTGGCATGGTGGCTCAGTGGCTCAGTGGTTAGCACTGCAGCCTCACAGTGCTAGGGACCCAGGTTCGATTCCAGCCTCTGGTGACTGTCTGTGTGGAGTTTGCACATTCTCCCTGTGTCTGCGTGGGGTTTCCTCCCACAGTCCCAAGATGTGCAGGCTAGGTGAATTGGCCATGCTAAATTGTCCATATTTGTTAGGTGCATTAGTCAGAGGGAAATGGGTCTGGGTGGATTACTCTTCGGAGGGTCGGGTGTGGACTTGTTGGGCTGAAGGGCCTGTTTCCACACTGTAGGGAATCTAATCTATACACTGTCAGGTTAGTTTTGACTTCTGTGTTTTTCTCAACACTCTTGCTAACCCTGAGGTAAGCATGGCATTGTGAACGGGAGACAGGGAGATTTGATGGGAACGAGTTCAACCGAGCACACTCCTTTTACATATCTGATGGAGGCAATTCTGACTGTGTACAAGATGCTGTTCGATGGTTGTTGGCGGATCAGGAGGTTTTGAATCCTTTCCAATTTACCCTTCCACTGAAAATACTGTGAGGGGTGAAATTTGGGTCTACGTTCTATTAGGACTGGGCTGTCACTGCCTGAAGCAGTTCACATGATGGTGAGTTCATATCCGACCCCAGTGGCTCAAGTAATCTGACCTTGGTTGACCCCGCAGTACAGTAATGGAAGGAGTGCTGCAAAGTCAGACTGTCTCCTGAGGGTATGGACCTGTCTGCACTCGGATATAAAAGTGTCAAAGAGACAATCTCCGAGGATCCTGGAAAATATTTATCCTCCAACCCAACGTCACTAAAACAAATCATCTGGCCATAACCACACCATTTTGTTGGAGCTTGCTGTGTGAAAAGTAGCTCCTGTGCTTTCCACCTGACACCAGTATCTGTGCTTCAAAAGGGCCCAAATTCTAAATCACCTGTAAAAGGACATTGGGGAATTCTGAACACGGCGGCACATAAATGCAAGTCTCTCTTAGAAATACAGTGACTCAACTTCACAGAACTTGAATCGTGTTGGGAAGAAAGACTCGTGTTTCTGAAGCATTTCATCTCGGCCACTCAATGGGACAAATGCTGGAATGGAACTTCAGGCTGGCAAGTGGTTTGGACAGGAAGCAGGGAGGGAAGAGTAATGAGTGGGGAAGAGGTAAATATAGATTTTGCAACACTGTCAACAAATGTATGGAAACCTCATGACCCCCTCGTAACAGTTGTACACTCAAAAATCCAATCAATAATGGACAAGGAGGATTGCAAATGGTCTCTCTACCTCCGTACAACACAGTCTGATCCTTAATCACCTAAAACATTCCAGTAAATCCCACATTTATTTAACTCCAAAGATTATAGATTTATTATGATACAAAACAAAATCAAATACATTTATTTACATAATTCTACATAAAGTAATTACAAAATAAGAGACAATATACAGATATTAACTATTTAATCGAGGTACTTCATGAAACTAGGTAAAAGAAGGGTGTTTGATACAATGACTATGTAATGGGATAACCATCCCATCATTGTATCATCTTAGCAATTGAGAAATAGGTTCACTTAATGCTACCTTTAACATCGGAACATGCCACCAAGGAGTAAAATGGGCAGTTGGCCACTGGCCATCTAACAGAACGGGATGTGGACCACTATCCATCAGAATGGGGCCTGGACCACTGACCATCCAACAGAATGGGGTGTGCACCACTAACCATTCATCAGAATGGGGCCTGGACCACTGGCCATCCAACAGAATGGGGCCTGGACCACTGGCCATCCAACAGAATGGGGCCTGGACCACTGGCCATCCAACAGAATGGGGCCTGGACCACTGGCCATCCAACAGAATGGGGCCTGGACCACTGGCCATCCAACAGAATGGGGCCTGGACCACTGGCCATCCAACAGAATGGGGCCTGGACCACTGGCCATCCAACAGAATGGGCGCAGACACAGAATCTACACATCCCTCTGTTACGGGGGCCACTACTTCACACCAGGACAGGAGAGCCACAGAAAGCAGCATGTGGCTAGAAACCAGCTTCACTCTTCGGTTTGAGTCGAGAATTTCTGCAGCTCCATTTCATCCTAAAGTTGAAGAAAACCCCCCAGAAGCTGAGATGAAGGAACTCATTTGTTCATGGATGTTGGGGGATTGTGTGTAAATCAGGCTGACTGGCCTGTGCTAGTGTTTATGTTCTACACCTGTTTCTATTCAATTCCAACACACCCTATCCTCTTATTCCGTTCTTCATGTGTGTATCTGGCTTGTCCTGAATAAACTACAGCAGCCAACCCCTGTGGTAGCAGCCCCACATTTTCACTACTATTTACTGTGACCAATAGCTCATTTGCAAAGTAAACCCCAAAATACTGGTAAGAAACAGGCTGCTCAGTTTCCTTAGCTATCCCACCGTTCGCAAACCTGCACGACTCATATACAAAAGCAATTCAAATCACTGATTTCCTCAATAAAATATCACTGTAATAACCTTAGAAAGGCGTTCCATGTCAGCTTATATATTTTTCGCCTAACTGCAGTACTGCTCATTTTTTCCCCAGCACCCATGTTAATGTCAGCTTATATACTGTGATGTTCTAAATGGTCAATGGTTGTAAAATCAAACATTAGTGAGCAATTGTTGGAGGCACAGTGCACAGATTTTGACAACATTGAGGCACCTCATGCCTTAAGAGATAGAAGGGGACGGTTTCAAGCACTATTCCAAGCACAAATAATCTAAGCTGGTGTTTTAGTGCAGTACTGAGCGGGTGCCACATTGCCAGGGGAGATGTGAAGCCGAAGCCCTTGTTTTGTGCGTGTAAGTGCTCCCAAGGTGCTATTGCAATGAAGAGCAGTGGGGATTGTCCCCGGTGTCCTGGGGTCAATACTTACCTCTCAATTAACATCACCAAAACCAATGATTGGCCTTTGACATGTTGCTGGCTATGGGAGCTTGCTGTGCACAATGTGGCTTCCACGTTTCCCACACTTTGACAGTGACACTTCAATAGTTTGGGACACCCAGTGGTGGGAAAGGTGCCAGATAGGTGCAAGCACCCATGTTAGTTTTCATCACAAGCTGAGAGTACAGGTCATGACCCTGTGCTCGTCTAAGTACAGGCAAAGAGCTCATAAGGCAAGGATGTACAATTGGGGCAGGATCTGTGCAGTGAAGGGTGGGGTGATGGCGACCTAGGCTTTAAGCTGCAGAGCTCCACGTCAGACCCTCAAACAAAACCAAAATGCATTTTTACAACACTTTCCTCCTACATCAACATGTCAAAAGGACATTTTGTGGCCTACCAGATCCTTTTCTAACCTGTGTCTGTGCCTGTTCTGTTGGATGGCCAGTGGTTCAAGGCCCATTGTGTTGGATGGCTAGTGGTCCACACCCCATTCTGTTGAGATGTAGGAAATGCAGCAGGCATTATTAGCCCAGGGTATAGATCAGGGATAAATCAGAAGGCAGCCCAGGGCAACAGATAGATGCCAGGGAGAACAGCCTCACTCTTCTCTGAAAGACCGCTGGCTGGGGAGCTCTTCCAGGCAGTGCTGGGCTCGGGGGGGGCGGGGGGGGGGGGGGGAGGGCTCACTCTCCCCTCTACCCTAATCCCAGAGTTAGCAGGTAGGGGGTTCGAGGCCCAATCCAGGACTTCAGTAGGAAAGCAGAGGCTGATGTCCCCAGCACTGCACCAGCAGAGCTGACAATGTCTCACAAAGAAGAGATGTGAAACAATCTACCTCCGATAGATATCCAAAAATTTCAAGGACACAAACTCTTGAACAACAGTAATAGAGCGTGTCCTAAAACTAATACTGATCCTTCACCTCAATCAACATCAGGGGGATTAACTGTTCACTGCCCGCTGCTGCTTATAGAGCTGGCTGTGTGCTAATTGGCTGCTTCAATTCCTCCAATAGTGCCTACACTTTGAAAGCACTGCACTGGGTGAAGAAGTGTGCAACGGCATGAAACAAATTGCTCCAGTTCACCTGAGAAGGCACTTCTGGTCTCAGGGTCAGTACTGTAGTGGGCATTATCATAGATTCCCTACTGTATGCAAATCAGCCATTAAGGCCCATCTAGTGCACTAAACAGCATCCCACTCAGATCCACCCTCCTACCGTATCCCTGTCACCCTGTATTTCCCATGGCTAACCCACCTAGCCTGCACATCCCTGGACACTACGGGGCAATTTAGCACGGCCAATCCATCCAGGCAGACATGGGGAGAATATGCCAACTGCACACAGACAGTTGCCTAAGGCTGGAATCGAACCCGGGTCCCTGGTACTGTGAGGCAGCAGTGCTAACCACTGAGCCACTGTCAAAGACAAGCAATCAGGGATTGTCCGGGAGTTCAGACTTTGCATTTAAGTCTCTCTCAAATGGGATTTGAACCTGTCACCCTCTGGCTGACAAGCCACTGTTGCCCACTGAGCACAGCTAACATTCAATGCTAGCCTGAGAGCTATGTGCCATTTCTGTGCTAACAGGGCAGGATTGCTAATAGGATCCACCACGTGTAGAAGTGGGAGAGGCTGAAGACATCAGATTCTGCGCAACAGCCCTAAGGCAAACCAGATGTTCCTACTAGTACCGACTCTTGGCACCAAGGGGGGGGGGGGGTGAACGTGCTGTTTATAAACACGTGCCCATTGCATAAATAGAACACATGCTAGAAGGCAGTGGTCTGGAAATTGATGCAAGCCTCAAGCACCCACAAGGGAACTTTCAGAGCTCAGCTGGACACAGCCCAATAACCCACTAACACCCACACACCAACCTCAATCCAAAATAAAACCCACCCTTGACACTGCTCCATCCTGCGTAACCCTCGCAAAAACAGACTCGAGGTTTCCTGATACACAGCCCAACTTTTAAATAAAGAAATCAGACAGTGACATTGTGTTTTCTTTCTTTTTTATAGAAAAAAAATCGCAAGTCCCACCCAGAATAAATGTCGCAAATAATCGTGGGACATGGAAAATTTGGGGCCTTCAACTGAGAGGAACAAGAGGAGTGAATGGGAGGTTGTGTACTCGTTGAGATTAAGGGCAGCCTGTAAAAATAACTGAACTCTGTCAAACTGGCCCCAGTTCCATAATACTTAGCCCTGTCACCAACAAAAATCTGTCAATCTCAGATCTGAAATTTCCAATGGGCTCAACTTATTTTTGAAGTGCTGGTGTTGGGGATGAGTTTTTATTTCTGGCGTGTTGTGGGCGTGGGGATAATTCCAGATTCTCACAAGCTTGAGTGAAGAAAACACATCATCTGTCACCCCCCCACCCCCTCGAGGTCCTGACCCCTTGCTCCCCCATCGAGGGGCAGTTCAAAGTCTGAACTTGGGTATGTCAGCAGTACAAGGTGTGCTGCCTCAAATCTGGCACCCCCGGGTCTTGCTGGATTTCAGGTATTTTCAGATTTCGAGCCAGGTGATTTGAAGGGGACTGGGCACTTCAGGTCAAATTGGGTCAGGTGGGGTCACTGATAAGCCCAGGACCTAATAGAATTGTCCAGGTTACAGGTTGTTCAGCTTTAATCTGCGTTTTGTCAAAGTGAATTCACTATAACACGATTGACAAATTGGGGACACTGTTTCTAAGGCGTGAACTTTTAAAATGTGTGTTAGCCAACACTTTAAGCGCGATTTTTCTATAACGTGGGGTTACACAGGAACACAGCCATCACATTATAGAAGAACTGACTGTACTTATTTTGTGTTATTATTTAATTAACATCAATGCACGTAAAATTATACATTTAGCACTGCTGCCTCACAGTGCCAGGGACCAGAGTTTGAATCCACCCTCAGGAGTCTGTCCATGTGGAGTTTACACATTCTTCCAGTGTCTGCATGGGTTGCTGGTTTCCTCCCACAATCCAAAGCTGTGCAGGCTAGGTGGATTGGCCATGGGAAATGCAGAGTTAGAGGGATAGTGTTTGAGTGATAAATGTGTGATGCTCTTCGGAGGATCGGTGTGGACTCAATGGGCCGAATAGGCTGTTTGCAAACGGATTCTATGATTATACCAAAAGGTTTGCAGTTGGCTAGATTGGAGGTGCTGTACCTGTAGCGTTACTTGACTGATATTTTAACTACTGGCTTTGGACACACCCTCACAAGCAGGAATGATCTTTTCTCTGCCTTCTCTGTCGAATTCTTTCAGAACACGTACAAAGAAATTTCCCAGACTTTGCTTTTCTGTCTTAAAAAGAAAGTCTTTCCTGAAAGTCGTACTCTCTCAAACCTTGTAACATCTTTTGCAAATCTGTCTTGCACCTTTGTCACTGCCTCGGTGACAGGGAGACCAGAATTGTGCACTATCCACCAACTTAACAGGGTGCCCCCTTCAGTCTACACTACCCTGCTACCATTGGAAAGGAAATCAGCTCTTTAAATGTTAAAGCTGGTCATTACGTGGGAACTGAAAGCAAACACATCGTTTCAATGCCTTCAGCGTTACTAAACCTTCTGGCTAAAGCCTGTCAACTATAACCTGAAAACTATACACATTTCATTTAAATATATATTACGTTTCTATGCATATATTCTAAGTAAGTGTTGAAACTAATCTCCTAGCCCTGCAATCCTTATATTAGGACCGTGATAATGGCTCCATTAACTCGTTGCATGGAGAAAGCATTGCACAATCAAACAAATAAATCTGAAGGCGGGAGTCATTTTACTGGTTCACTGGCAGATTGAACGAAGGAAGGTTGCGCGGTTGGCTGAGCCTATCGATCGAATGTGAATGGAGAGGCTGGTCAGAACTGTCCGGGGGGGGGGGTCTCCTGCCATTAAACATTTCAGCAAACCCAGGAGCGAAATAACAGGGACAATCAATGATCTTGAATATTTTCATTAGAGACTGCGTAAGGCACTTTGACTTATTGGAATGGGAATGAATGAGGGTATCAGTGGTTAATCTTAGTATTTCTTTGCCTATCCATAATTGCCCTTGACCTGACAGCCATTTCAGAGGGCAGTTAAAAACAAGCCACTGCACTGTGGTTCTGGAGTTACATGTAGGCCAGACCAAGTCAGGACGGCTGACTCCCTTCACCAAAAAGGACATCGGTGAATTAGATGGGTTTTCATGGCAAGAAAATGACCATTTGCTGGTCGCTATCAATAAGACAAACCTTAAATTCCTGATTTTATTTTAGATTCAAGCAGCTGTCCCAGTGGGATCTGAACCAAGGGCTTTGGACTGAGCCTCTACTTCCCTAGTGACATCAGCCATCATGCCACCCTTCCCCAAACAGTGTGGTCTCTAAGCACAACCCAATCAGAACTCTATATGTTAGCAATCATGCTCTGAAGGTTGATTTTTAGCCTTGGTAAGGACTTAATAAACACTGGAATTGGATGAAAACACCACTCTGAAGATACATGTTCACATCTACTCCAGCTCACAATGACACAACCCACCAGGACATTCCTGTATCAACCACTAACCACCAGGGGGCGCAACTGGCACCTGCCTTCCACCAATGATCAATGAGGTTTAGACTATCAATGCGTCTTGGCAGAAAGGGCAGCATTAAGCTTGGCAGCAGAATGTATAGGACACTTTCAACGTGATGGATATGAAACACTTCAACGGGAAAAGGTTTTACAAACTGACAGGATCTGGAATATGAGTTTTTAAAAACAAGAGTGTGAGGAAATCAGCCGGATTTTCTTCAAAAGTCAACACAGGCCCTTGATAAAGTGCAAGCAAGAAACACAACCATGTCATTCAAATTAAAATCATTCCCTCTAAGTGAGCTCCCAGACATCCGACAACAGATCTGTGCCTTTCTCTTCGAAATAAAAAATTCAATTTCCCACATAACTGAGAGTCTTTTCAGTTAAAAGTGAACCACGATGCTGTGGGTCTGGAGTCACACGTAGATTAGACCGGGGGAGGATGGCAGCTTCCCTTCCCGAGCGGATATTAGTCAACCCGACAGGATTTGGTCATCAAAGGCGGTGGCCATTAGGCTAACTTTTAATGTTGAGAGTGTGGTGCTGGAAAAGCACAGCAGGTCAGGCAGCATCCAAGGAGCAGGGAAAAAAAAAAAATTGACGCTTCCAGCCGGAGCCTTCCATCAGGAATGAGGCTGGGAGCCTCAGGGTGGAGAGACAACTCTTCAAAATAAGGCCCAATTTCTGCCACTCCCGCCAAACCCCCAACGTGGTCCTACATCTCAGCTCTGGAACATTCCCTCAAACGGGACAGCCCCGAGTTCTTTCCTCATTGACCACGATGAGTGGAGTGGCGGATTTTTCAAAAGGCACTGAGGAAATGAAAAAGTGCTGAAGAAGCCACTGCTAATATCTTACTTTTACACGAGGAGATGTGACGTTGAGGTGCTCGAATCTTCGCTAACCTACCTTTGTGCTATCGGGAATCAGAACCCCATGCTATTATTGATCAACCCTATCCATTAAGTAAATGTTGAAAAAAAACCTTTTTGTTTCAAAAACTCGAGTGCTGTTAATCGATTACGTATAAAATACTACACCAGAAAGACTACAGTCAAATCAGTTCAAACTTCATTCTTATCAGTTGTGCAAATGGAGCTAGTTTTGGCGTGTGCATCAAAAGATTTGCTCGGTTTTACAAACGATCCTCTCTTCCACTTCTGTAATAATTATGGCAGGAACACTGGTTTGAAAAAATGGTCTGATGCCAACATTGCCAAGGGCAAAACCTTTCGGGCCTGCTGGTGAAGGTTCTGTGAGTCATGGATAAAGGCAAGCTTTGGGTCCATTACATCAGACCCATGCCCAATGGTCAGTGTGTTGGTGATTACTACACCAACGCCAAATATGATGACCGCCCACATGCATGTGTCAATCAGTTAGGCCAACGGCAATCAAGCCAATATATAGAGGACCAAACTAGCACTGTCATGACGTACTAGTGTTATTAAAAAGAGTTAAACAGAGTTAATTTTTTTGTCTCCCAAACCACCCCTCCTCAAAAATTAAAGTGCATAATTTTGAAGTGATTGAAATAGTATTTCATAGTCAAGTGGGTTGTAATGTAAACCCCAAGTCTCTTCCCCCAATTCTTCAAGTTGGCAGTGGAAGTGCATGAGGGTTAAATCACAATTTGACACTGTGTACTCCCCGCCTCTGCCCCATCTCTGCAGCCATGGCATATTCCTGGACACTCACCCTGGCACTGAGCTGGTCATTTCACACATTTCCCCAAACAAACAGTCCTTGGCCAACCAGGGCACAGGTCCAGTGAGCCACATGCCTATCTCCTTTCAATGCCACGCCGACTTGCAAGAAGGTCACGTGTTACATTAGCACCAGTTCAAATGCTAGAGAGTGTGGCTCCACGTTGGTAGGCCAAGCTTGGCATTCGTGCCCAGGTCCATGTAGAAGCTGCATTGGCGAAGAGGGGGAAGAGGGGGAGGAGGGGCCAGCAAATGTTCAGCTCAGTCCATTTCCTGAAGTGTTGCTGGGAGGGAGGACAATGCTGCCCGACCTTTTGCGTGGGTACAGTCTAGCTGGTCGCGGACAACTGCACCTTGGGATTCTTCTGGGCGCGCTCAAGAAAAGAGGGCCAGCAGGGGCTAGCCCCCTCGGAGACGAGGAGGACCCACGATACTGGGAACGTGGCCTCACTGCCGCCTCATTGCATTCGATCGCTCCCACGCTACTTAAACAAACAAACAACAAAACAAAACGAGCACTCAAACATTTTCACACACCCCCATGAGATTGAGAGTTGAGGCTGGGGCGGGGGGGGGGCAGGGATATCCCTATCCCTCCTGCAGCTCTGGCCCCCTCGCGCTCTGCGTCTCGCTCTCAGGCCCTCGAGCAGGCAGGGTGGGTGCATCCTCCCGTCCCATTCATCTCAGTCACTGAACCGTTGTTGGTCTCACCCTCCTTCTGCGGCCCTCGGGCCTTCAGCTCCCGCTGGTGCCTGGCTAAGACATACAGCCCTCTCCCCAGGTAGATACTGGCCAACAGCGAGAAGTGGCCAATGTAGAAATAGAACTGGAGAGGTGGGAAGGGGAGGTGAGGGACAGAAAGAGAGAGAAAACAAAATTAGAATCAGCTACCTGATAGAAAAGGCAAGATGAATTTGACTCGATAGGAGTGATTCGAGATGATTGTATTCTAGCCAGGGCTAATTTCCTAACAGTCACAGTGCTGTACCAGTGGAAAAAAAAATCAGACAGGATCCCTCTGAAAACCATGAATGGAATTTCCAGAGCATCACATAATTGAAAACAGTAAACCCTAAATTATTTCCTGCTGGGTCCTCCAGTCCTATTTCGTAAGGGCAATCCCAGTGCCTGTTAGACACAAGGACTTGGCCATTCTGCTACACCATCCTATTCCATCCTCCCCACTGCCATCCTCACCCCCTCCTCCCACTCACAGCTGTAACAGAATAGCCAAGGGGTTTCCCCCCAGGGGAGCGGAGTTAAAACTACAGGGTATAGGGTCAAGGGGAGAGGAGAAAGACTTTTTTTGAGAAAAAAAAAGGAGTTGAGGGGCAACTTTTTCACGCAGAGGGTGGTACGTGGATGGTATGAGCTGCCAGAGGAAGTGGTGGAGGCTGGTACAACTGCAACATTTAAAAGGCATCTGGATGGGTATATGAATAGGAAGGGTTTAGAGGGATATGGGCCAAGTGCTGGCAAATGGGACTAGATTAGGTTAGGTATCTGGTC
Source organism: Chiloscyllium plagiosum (assembly GCF_037043375.1). Lineage (NCBI taxonomy): Eukaryota > Metazoa > Chordata > Chondrichthyes > Orectolobiformes > Hemiscylliidae > Chiloscyllium > Chiloscyllium plagiosum. Next base: position 23,390,155 of record NW_028270145.1, read on the forward strand.
AGCGTGGATGAGCTGGATTGAAGGGTCTGTTTTTACACTGTACGACTCTGATGATATCTACAGCTCAGAGGCAGGTTGTCAACACTGTCCTGTACACGCCACATGTGGGTACCCCTCAGCCCATGAGGCAGAAGATTGAGAGTTCACATCCCACTCCATATTATAAATTTCAGATTTAAGCGCAGCACTGAGCCTGTCCAAGGGGCTGGCTTTCGGATGAAACATTCAGAAATCAAGGGTGCAAGGCTTCCCTGGCGAGAGACAACAACAGATTTGAAGAGCAGCAAACAGTTCCTTTGTATGCCAGTATGGAGTGTACAAACTGGCTCCCACCTTTTCCACATATTACATATACTTCAGAAAGATACTTCAAATGGGCTGGAAAGCACTTTGAGGCATCCTGGGGTCGTAAAAGGCACTATAAAAATGCAACTCTGATGCTGCCCTCTGACCTTAGGAAACCAGTTGAGCAAAAGACAGTAGCTACTACTGAAACATCACCAGCAAGGGTCTGCTTTGGGTAACACAGTCAGACAATCCTGCATTGTACACTGCCAGGCAAACTCTGCTCTCAACTCAATGATGATTAACCATATTGAGAAAAAAAACTAGAAAAAAATTTTTTTCACTATGTTGCAAAAACAAAACCCACAAAACAAGATGGTTTTACCAAACAGCTGTCCTTAATGTGCTGTTTATCAGTAAAGTGGGCTCGGAGCAGATCACTGGTTGGAAAACAGAGAGCTGTAATCCTGCTCTTTGGCAGCTTATTTGAACACAAGTGGGTTTGGCACTTCTTCAAGCACTATTTCCTGCTTCCAATGAAGAGGCTGCAGTGCGGTTGTTATAATGAATATCAGAATTATCTAATGTCCTGTGTGTTCAAGACCGCACTGAACCACAGGTACCTGGGATTAAGGCAGCTTCCTGTCAGCTTTAAGTGTACATACAAACGCAGCTATTATAACAAGGAGGTTGACCGGTTTCCTGTGTTGTCGAGAAAACAATATTTAAAAATAACAACGCAATTTGTTGCTACTATTTAGCTCTTTCCCTTCAGTCTCACCCTGCGCAGTACCCTTAAATATAAAGGGGGCACAATGAGCCAAAAGCCTTCTTCAACAAAACTTTTTCAAAAGTGATGATGAACTTTCCATCAATTCTGACAGGATGCAATTTTTTTTTTAAAAAAAAGCAAGCAGTCTTTTCAAAATGATTAAACATTTGATGGTTTAGATAAGGATAAACTATTTCTTACAATGAGGTGGGTCGGTCCAGAACCTTAAAATTTAAGCCACTTGGGGTAATGTCAAGGAGCATTTGGAATCTGGACCCTGAAAGCTTGGGAGTTTGGAAGTTTTTGTTTTGCTGGACAAGGATGTTAAAAAGAAATCGGAAACAAAGGTGGATAAGGGAGCGATTTTAACTCTTTCACAGGATATGGGCGTTCGCTGCCAAGGACAGCATTTATTGCCCATACACAGTTGCCCTAGAGAGGGTGACGGTGAGCCACCTTCTTGAACCACTGACATCCACAATGCCATTAGGAAGGGTTTAGACCCAGGGACACTGAAGGAATGGTGATACCTTTCCAAGTCAGGATAGTGACTGGTTTTAGGGGAACTTAGAGGTGGTGGTGTTCCCATCTAACTGCTGCCCTTGACCCTCTAGGTGGTGCGAGGTTGCAGGATGGGAAAATACTGTCAAGGGAGTGAATCACTGCAGCTCATCTTGTAAATGGCACACACTGAGCATCGGTTAAGGCAGTGAATGCTGAAGGTGGTGTTAATCAAGTGTGCTGCTCTGTCCTGGACGGTGTCAAGCTTGTTGAGTGTTGTTGGAGCTGCACCTATCCAGGCAAGTGGGGAGTATTCCATCACACTCCTGTCTTGTGGCTTGTAGACGGGCTTTGGGGAGTCAGGAAGTGACTCTCTGCCGTGTCCAGAGTCTCTGAATTGCTCTTGTAGCCACTGTGTTTATGAGGTGAGTCCAGTGGAGTTTCTAGTCAATGGTAACCCCCAGAATGTTGATAGTCGGGGATTTAGTGATGCTAACGTCATTGACTATCAAGAGGCAATGGTTAGATGGTCTCTTATTGGAGTTAAGATACAACCATGACTTAATTCAATGGGAAAACAGGCCCAAGCTTAGACTGAGAGATGTCCAGCATGAAGCCTTGGGTACACCATTCTAAGCATGGGTGGACTGCACCAACATCTGATGTAGACTTATCACAAGTGGGTGGGTGGGTGGGAGTGGAGTTGAGCATGTGGGAGTGGGAGGGTGGGTGTGACAGGCTCTCCGCCCCGCAGCCCATTTCACAGACACAACCCTCTCCCACCTCTAAATAATTCATTCAGTTCCAGCTCATGACACAGATGGGGCCCATTTGGTCCATTGTGCTGGTGCCAATTCATTGAAAGTGCTGCCCAATTAGTCCCACTGACCTCTTCCCACATATTACTTACATCCTTTTCCCCTTGGAGGTATTAACCATTCCTATTCAATCTGCTCCCATCACCATAACTCACTGCGTACAAACATATTCTCACTCTTTTTGGGTTTCGGATGATATTCTCTGATCTGTGTCGCTGCGTCCTGCCAGTGGAAACAAACAGTTTCTCCTGGCTTTACAGCCTGAAGCTGGATTTTGAGTGCCTCATTTTAAACTCCCCTCAAAGTTTTGGTGGCACAGTGGCTCATTGTCTCACAACGCCAGGGATCCAGGTTAGATTCCAGCCTCGGGCAACTGTCCGTGTGGAGTTTGCACGTTCTCCACGTCTCCGTGGGTTACCTCTGGGTGCTCTGGTTTCCTCCCACAGTCCAAAAATGCACAGGGTAGGTGGATTGGCCATGCTAAATTACCAATAGTGTCCAGGAGAGGCCATGGGACATATGGGGTAATGGGATAGGGAGGGATACTCAATGGGCTGAATGGTCTCTATGATCCTCTGTTCTAAGGAACACAAACCCACCTTCCACAGACTCTTGGCATCACTGGAGGTCCCTCATGTTAGATGCCATTCTTATAATTCTCTTCTGTCCCACCTCCACAGACCTGGACTTTAGACTTAGAGAAGATAAAGCCCATGTCTGAGTCTGTTCCCCGGGGTTAGTCTCCTGTGGAACAGTCACTGAAGTTGCAGCTGGAGAGCTGACACCCCCACGTCAAATATGGCCGACCACGAGACTCCCCTGCTCTTCCCCTCCACCTGCCCTGGGCATTCGGGAAGGATTTTCAGGCCGAGCGAGCTGCTTGGCCACATTAGCAACACACCGTCTGTGGTCGGCAAGTCTTGGAGTAGCACTCTAACTGGGTGCTCCCACAAGGGCTCATTCAGAAGGCCCCGACATCTTCTGGACAGTGCGCAGAAACTGGACCCAGCTGAAGTACAACACTCGACGTATAAATGCTTTGAAATAATGTCTTTGCATTTGCACACTGTGCATCTGCATAGGATGAAATCTTCTGACAGAGAGAGAGAGAGAGAGAGAGAGAGAGAGCGCGAGAGAGAGAGAGCGCGAGAGAGAGAGAGAGAGAGAGAGCAATCATGACCATCCTGATATGGCTTTCAGCTGCAACATTAGAGCTCAGGCAAACAAACAAAGGATTTATTCATTTTACTGGTCGTCATCAAGACACTGGTCCACATGAATGCTCTCTGTGGAGCCGGCGTTTCCCCACGTGATCAATTCCACAAGGATCCAAACAAGTGCTGGCCCGGGGTAACATCCTCCCAATTGCTCTGTCACCCCCCGCGGCCACCTGCTGTCCAGTGCAGGAGATCCAGAGAATGACCGAGGGCTGGATCTAGCTGAGCTTTTTGGCTGCATCCAGGGTGAACAGCTCACTAACATCCACAGCCTGGTCTCCTGCACTCACCCTTCCCCACTGCACACATCACATCACTCCAGCCCGGTTGGGTTCACCTGGTACTCTGCTCCCCCCTCCTCCTCCTCTTCCCCCCCCACCCCAACCCTGGTGCCACACTTCCTGTCCCTGCCACCTCCCTCTGACCCCTCCCACTGTCCATCAACACCAGCCTGGATGTCCCCAGTCCACAGCTTCCAGCAGCTGTTGTCATGGCAACAGTCGGAGTCTCCCCAGTGACGCTGAGAGGTAAATTTCAGCCTCCGATAGGCTGGCAGCTCTTGGTGGGGGTGAATTCTCGGCCGCTCACTGTGTGACAGATCACTCCCCATTTGCCTGCATGGACACAGGTCCAACACCACAAGAAGCTTAACGCTACTCAGAACAAAGCCGCCCATCGACCGATTGGCTCCACACACAAGCGCATCCACTCCCTCCCCTACTGACCGACTCTCAGTAGTAGTTGTGTGCACTATTACAAGATCACTGCGGAGACCCTCAGATAGCACCTTCCAAACCCACGACCGCTTCTACCTAGAAGGACAAGGGCAGCAGCTACATGGGAACATCATCCCCTGCAAGTTGCCCTCCAGGCCACTCACAATCCTGACCTGGAAATATATCGCCATTCCTTCACTGTCGCTGGGTCAAATTCCTGGAATTCCCTCCCCATAGGGCATTGTGGGTCAACCTACAGCAAAGGGACTGCAGCGGTTCAGGGAGGCAGCTCAAGGGCAACTAGGGACGGGCAGTAAATCTCACAAATGAATAAAAAGATATTGCCATTTTATAGGCTTAGGGTGGAGAGGCTGCAGGATACTTGGACAGAACATGCACCGAATGCAGAATATTGGGATGCAATGAGTTAAGCTGGAGGTAGACCTGGGAGGTCAGCCATATTGACCTTTGAAGAGGTAACAGGAAATATGCATAGGGTAATTAGCTAAACACTTGGGACCTTGGGCTACAGAAACAGAGTCTCATCTGCAAAAACCAGGGAAGTTATGCTACGTCTTTACCAAGCTCTGGTTAGTAATACATCCAGTTCTGGTCATCACAGCTCAGGGACGATGTGAGGGTCTGCCAGAGCGGGGAGACAGGACTGACCAGGATGGTTCCAGGGACAAGGGATTTTAGACACAAGGTTAGGCTGGGGGCAAGAGGGCTGCCGAGAGGACATATGACAGATGTGGACAAGAGTATTGCAGGGTTAGGATCAGGATAAGGTTGTTTATATATATAAAAAAAAACAGGCTCCGTTGAGAGAAGGTATGAGGATTGGAGGACACCGATCCAAGGTTTTGAGACAGACATGCAGTGTCAAGGGGAGTGGGGGAGAGGGTTGCTGACTAGCAGCTTTCGTCAAAATGTCTTTGAGGACCATGATTCTCTGAGTTCCACTGCGCATAGACTGGAAAACACAGGGCCCTCACTCACTAAAGAAAAACACACACACAGACAAAAAAGGGAGAGAGAGACTCAGAGAAACAGAGACAGAGACTGACACACAGTGACAGAGACAATAAAAGAGACTCATACAGTGACAGTGACAGAGACACACACACACACCCACCCGCCCCCGACACACACACACACACACACACACACACACACCCACCCGCCCCCGACACACACACACACACACACCAGCACAGAATGAGATGATCCCAGTGACTGCTCTTGGCTTGGCTGCTCCCTATTCCCATGGCAAAGGGCAGAAAATGTTTATTTACACTTTACTCAAATCTCTTCCCCTCCCAGCTCACTGCCAAAACCTCAGAGCAGAAAGAGAGTGAGAGAGAGAACGTTCACACATTTAAATATAGAGTGCACTTAATGACCTCCTCACAGCCAGCTAGGTGAGGTTTAGTCATTGATGGAGCATGGGAAACAGGGTAGCTAAGGGTGTGCACAGCATGAGCCCACAACAAATTCAATACTGCACAGGCTGTATAACGGGTGTCTCATTGGTGGTTGCTGGAGAGGCAGAAACTGACTCTGGGACATTCAGGTGAACAGTCCATGAGACTGCTGCTTGCTCCCAACTCTTCCCGCCCACCGCTCCTGGGGTATGATGGTCTAGCTGTGTGGGTTGACCAACACACTAGACAGGGGTGTCTTTATGGAATCATACTACACAAGGGGGTACTATTTAGCCCCGTGATACAGCCTGGCAGTCTTTGCCCCACAACCCAATGAGTTTTCTCCTTCAAATACATAATCTTGCCTCTTTCAAAATTTAATCGTCAAATCCACATTTGCCACCTTGTCAGGATGTCTGTTCCAAATCAGAACAGCTCGCTGGGTCAGAAACGCAAAGAAAACTTACCTGCCTTCTAGTGCTTTAGCCAGTTGTTTCAAATCCACATCCTCATGCTGCCTTTTTCACTCCCCCCACCACCCCTACTATGGGTGAAGATTCCTCATCATTTACCCCATCAAAACTCTTCAGAATTCTGAGTGCCACAGAATTAACCCCAACCTCTCCAGGCTCTAAAAGAGAACTTGCCACCTCATCTTCAGCCCCACATCCTGTACACTCGCCAAGGCCTCTACATCCTTCACAATGTGGGATGCCTGGATGTGGACACAGTACTACAACAAGCCGTTTCTAAAGTGTTTCCCCCCCCCCACCCCCCCGCCAAGAGTTGGGTCATCCTGGCCTGATCTGCTATAGAGGACAGCCCTTTGCATGCCGTATGTACCTGGTTGTTCACATGCAGTCCTAGGCCCCGTTTGTCAGCGATGATCAGCGTGATGATGGTTTTCAAGATGGTGGCCAAAAACGTGTTGATACCAAACACCAGTGCACAGAGCTCCTTAGACAATGACGTGGCGATCTGAAAACTAAACGACAGCGCACACTGAGTCAGGACAGAGGCCTTCACAGCAACTGAACTCCTCACACAGTCACCACAAAGTCTGATTGGGACTGTATCAGGGTGTGGGGGATTACCACACAGCGGACTGGACACCTGACCACCATTGCCACATCCCGCTACTCACACTGGCTCCTCTGACCCCTGCACCATTTCAGCAAAGCCCTACATTAGCTCCACCCCAGCTTTCAACTCACACTTTCCAGACTCCCAAGTTCAACAGCTGACTCGGAGCTCGGCCCCCTGGGTCCATTTCTCCCCAGACACCATCCACTGCTCATTAGCCATTTCCATTTCTGCCTTCTCTTGACCCATCTGCCATTGCTGTCCTCTTTCGTTACTGTCTCCTCTCACCCTGCAAGAGCACCCCTTCTATCACTGAACCTTCTCTGACTTCCACTAGGTGAGCTGGTCAAGTCCCGAGAGGGTATAGCTGCTAGACTGCGTCTGCGGCAAGTGGTGAGGGAACCAACAAGAGGGAAGAACAAAAGGACATAAGATATAGGACCAGAATTAGGCCATTTGGCCCATCGAGTCAGCTTTGTTATTTGATCATGGCATATTTCTCAACCTCACTCCTCTGCCTACTCCCCATATCCCTCGATTCCCTTACTAATTAAGAACTCATCTATATCTGTTTTAAGTACAATGCCTTGGCTTCCTCACCAGTCTACCGGTTATAAATGCACTGATCTTGAGAGTATTGGACAGGGGTGACCAACTTGTGGAGGCAAAGACCCACCTTCGAATCACCCCCATTGTGTTGTGTGGCACGAGCACCATGCAAAAGGGGACAGAATTCAAACAGATCTAGCAACTCAACACTCGACATCCAAGAGGTGATGTGGGCCATCAACAGCAGCAGAATTGTACTCAAAACACAATCTGTAAAGGTCATCCAGTGTTGCTTAACCCCTTGGACTCTTCACCTCAGGTAAGAAACACCCTAACCCCACAATCTCGGCCTTCTTAATCTAATATTATGGTGTGTCCCCCAACCCACTCTCCCCCAGAGAAGCTCATATCTACAGGTCGTTCTGCTATAACGCACACGTCATTAAGATAAATTCACTGTAACACAACTGACGACCTGGAGGCGCTGTTTCTAAAGCATGAACGTTTCGGCCCCATTCGTTTAAGAACAGTCAGTTCTGCTATTACGCGATTTTCTTATAACACGGGATTGCATGAGAATGGAACTATCTCGGTATAGCAGAACCTGACTGTATTTTAGACAGGCCAGTTCTGTCAGGATTAACAAAATGGAAGGCCAGGCCAATAGTTCACGGGGGAAGCTTTCGCTTCAGAACATAAGAGCTTGGAGCAGAGTAGGCCATCTGGCCCTTCGAGTCTACTCTGCCATTCAATAAGATCATGGCTGATCTTTGTGGCCTCAGCTCCACTTACTCACCATATCCCTTAATTTCTTTACTGTTCCAAAAATAAAATCTACTTTAGCTTTAAAAACGTTTACTGAAGTAGCGTCAACTGCTTCACTGGGCAGGGAATTCCACAGATTCACAACCCTCTGGGTAAAGAAGTTCCTTCTCAATTCTGTCCTAAAATCTGCTCCCCCTAATCTTGAGGCTATGGCCTCGTGTCCTAACTTCATCTGCCAGTGGAAACATCCTCCCTACTCCTATTTCATCTATCCCCTTCATAATTTTATATGTTTCTATAAGATACCCCCTCATTCTCCCAAATTCCAATGAATATAATTCCAGTCTACTTTAGTGGCGTTATAAAGTACTGTTCCAGATTGTAAAGGGGCTTTGCTACAACCAAGAGATAAAGGAGAGAAACTGCTCCCACTGACAAAAATGAGAAAGAAAGTTTGAAAACAAAAAGCAACCACAAAAAAGGAAGAAAGCAGAGGGGAGAGGAGGAGAGTGTTTAAAAATCAAAACGCGTGTCATTACGATTTGGAATGAGCTACCTGGAGGGTTGCTGGAACCTGGAATAATTGATTAATTTCCAAACAGACATTACCACTTGGTAATCCAGAAACTGTACTCCGTCACATCAGGGCTGGCCAGGTATCCTGAACCAACCTGGTCACATTTGCCAGCATGTTCTGCTGGGGAGAAGAGACAGTCATTCCGCAATGTTCAGAGCTGATGTTGAAATGGCTAAATTTCAAAAGTTCTCAATAAATTTATACTGAAGGGTTAACACAGGGCTGATGGGCTCAGGACACCAGTGAGGTATGGCCACAGAGAAAGCAATAGGGTCTGTACGCAGGCAGCCACACTCACACGCCCTTGAAGCTGGGGGTCATGCTGAGGTCATCAGAGCAGCTTGGAAAATGGCTCATTTACACTTGCTCAATAGCAACATACATTCATGGCATGTAGGGATATGGGGGAAAGAGGCAGCAGATTGGCACTGGGGACTAGAGCTGGTGCAGCTACGAGGCGCCGAACGGTCCCCTTCCAGGCTGTAACAATTCTCTGATTCATATACATCTTGTACATGCTGACGGAATATCGACAGGAGCCTGGGGAGCCCATACCTTCTCAGTTCAGCAATGTTCACAAAGGAACCGGACATGGTGAGGCACATCTGCGTGCTGAGGGCAGATGGGACTTGAACTCAGGCCGTTGGGCCCAGAAATAGGCACATGACTGCTGTACCACAAGGACCCTTCCAATAAGGCAACTGGATGACAGCCTCAGGGAGGAGGCACATTCGAGGGAGTGAGCTCACAGGGATGAATGGTCAAATAACTTATGAAGTGCTAACACAGGGTAAACATAGGAAGGATGATCCCGATGACCAGAACCAGAGGGACACAGTCCGAGGATATGAAATAGGTCATTCAGGACTGAGAGGAGGAGAAATTTCTTCACCCAGAGAGTGGTGACCCTGTGGAAATGTCCGCCATAGAAAGCGGTTGAGGCCAAAATGCTAGATGCTTTCAAGAAGGAGTTAGATTTCGTCTTCAGGGATAAAAGGATCAAAGGTTACGCTGAGACAAATAAAAGCAGGAACATAGTATTGAGTTGGACGGTCAGCTATTGAATGGTGAGGCAGGCTCAAAAGGGCTGAATGGCCTAATCCTTTTCCTATTTTGTTTTCCTGTGTGCCTACTTTGGCACATAACTGCAGATATTTCCTTTTTAATCCTTCCTTGCTTGGTTCCACAGTTCTGAGCCTGCCCTGCTGCCTCCCCCTCTGCCCCAGTAACCCAGTCTTTCCACCCAGCAGTTCCATCCTTCTCTGTTTTTTTTTTGAAACAACTGGTTATGTCGCTGCCCATTCGGAGACGCCATTGAACCACTGACACCACTGACTTCTGCCCTGGCAGGCGATGCACTGTGGGTAAATACTCACATCGCTATGGGAACCAAGAGTTGGTGGCTGCTCCGGAACAGGACAAAGCCCACGTAGCAGACCCAGATGTTGGTAGTGGAGTTCATCAGGAAGAGGAGCCCGGCCTGCAGCGCCGTGATGACGAAAATCACCAGCTCCGCCCACAACGACCACCGCAACTTGACGTGCCCGGCTGAGAAAGACGCAATGGCGCCTGCCAACGAGATAAAAGGAAGCCCAACTGAAGAGGTGAGGGACTGCATGAGGACAGAACGCAAAACTGAAGTGCAGCGATGCAGCTGAACCCGAGTAAAACTCAACGAATTCACTGGCTTCCACTTTCCTAAATTAGGAGCTAATTAGGTCATTCGGCCTTGAGCCTGCTCCATCACGACTGATCCTCTATTTCAACACCATATCCTTCCTTTCTCTCCACACCCCTTGATGCCTTTTGACTATAATGTTTAACTTGTGTCTAAGATGGCACTGTTGAAAGCTTTTCACTATCCGCCCTGTACTTGGATACACGTGACAATGAAGTCTAAATTTTTGTTAAAACTACATCTTTCTTGAATACAGTGACTTGATCTCTGCGGGCCTTCTGTGGTAGAGAATTCCACAGGTTCATTGCCCTTTGAGCACAGACACGTTTCCTCACCTCAGTCCAAAATGGTGTCTACCCTATCTCTCCAGAGACTGTGCCCCCTGGTTCCACACTCAACATTCCAACTTTTCAAGCCCTTTTCTCTGGGGAGTGATACTGCCTTCTTGAGCTGCTGATGTGTTTGGGGTGTATGAACACCCATTAGGGAGGGAGTTCCAGCACAGTGACCCAGCCACAATAAAGGAACAGAGGTATACTTCCAAGTCAGGAATGTGAGTGGTTCAGTGGAAACCTGCGGTGGGTGGTCGTCCCTTGGATCTGCTGCCCATGCCTTCCAGACAGGACTGATTGGGGCATTCTGAGGAGCCAGGGTGAGCTGAAGGACAGCTTGCAGTTGGTTCTGGTGTGGACCATCTTCTGTGCCCCTTAAAAGATGGCCACTGGTCAATCCAATCGAGGAGTTCACAACATCATTACCCAGAAAGTGTTGGGAATGTGGGAACTTGCCCAAGTGTGGGGCAGCTGAGCCAAATAAAAGACCAACTTTCATTCTATAGCACCTTGCACAACCTCAAAGGGTTTTCCGCCCACAAAATACTTTGGAAGTGTGGCCACTTTCTAATGTGGCAGATGTGGCAGGTGATTGCTGGCCTTTACAGGGGGTTCTGCCAAAGGATCATGAGCAGGTGGGTCTGTTTTTTGTTACATTGCTAGAGGGATAAATATTGACCAGGCCATGGCTTAAAAATGTATCCATAAAATAGCACCTCTGACAGTGCAGCACAGCACTCACTCGGTTGTGGTATCCCAAGGCAGGACAAAAGTGAGGAGTGGGACTGCAACCCAAACTCTTGTGACTCAGAGGGGAGTACGGTACTGACCAAGGGATGGAGGGATGGAAGTACAACATACACAGGAAGCACATCACACGACTAACGTTTTAAGTCTAAGAATAAACAGAAAAGGCTTGGAATACTCAACTGGTCATGATTGTACTTGTGGAGGGATGGGAGAGTGAGAGTGAGAGCGAGAGAGAGAGAGAGCGCGCGCCAGGCAGAGAGAGAGAGAGAGCGCGCCAGGCAGAGAGAGAGAGAGAGCGCGCCAGGCAGAGAGAGAGAGAGAGAGAGCGCGCCAGGCAGAGAGAGAGAGAGAGAGAGCGCGCCAGGCAGAGAGAGAGAGAGAGCGCGCCAGGCACAGAGCGAGAGAGAGAGAGCGCGCGCCAGGCAGAGAGAGAGAGAGAGAGGCGCCAGGCAGAGAGAGAGAGAGAGAGAGCGCGCCAGGCAGAGAGAGAGGAGAGAGAGAGCGCGCCAGGCAGAGAGAGAGAGAGAGAGCGCGCCAGGCAGAGAGAGAGAGAGAGCGCGCCAGGCGAGAGAGAGAGAGAGCGCGCCAGGCAGAGAGAGAGAGAGAGAGCGCGCCAGGCAGAGAGAGAGAGAGAGAGAGCGTGCGCGCCAGGCAGAGAGAGAGAGAGAGAGAGAGCGCGCGCGCCAGGCAGAGAGAGAGAGAGAGCGCGCCAGGCAGAGAGAGAGAGAGAGAGAGCGCGCCAGGCAGAGAGAGAGAGAGAGCGCGCCAGGCACAGAGCGAGAGAGAGAGAGAGAGCGCGCCAGGCAGAGAGAGAGAGAGAGAGAGAGAGCGCCAGGCAGAGAGAGAGAGAGAGCGCGCCAGGCAGAGAGAGAGAGAGAGAGCGCGCCAGGCAGAGAGAGAGAGAAGAGAGCGCGCGCGCCAGGCAGAGAGAGAGAGAGAGAGAGCGCGCGCGCGCCAGGCAGAGAGAGAGAGAGAGAGAGCGCGCGCGCGCCAGGCAGAGAGAGAGAGAGAGAGCGCGCGCGCGCCAGGCAGAGAGAGAGAGAGCGCGCCAGGCAGAGAGAGAGAGAGAGCGCGCGCGCCAGGCAGAGAGAGAGAGAGAGCGCGCCAGGCAGAGAGAGAGAGAGAGCGCGCCAGGCAGAGAGCGAGAGAGAGAGAGAGCGCGCCAGGCAGAGAGAGAGAGAGAGAGAGCGCGCCAGGCAGAGAGAGAGAGAGAGAGCGCGCCAGGCAGAGAGAGAGAGAGAGAGAGCGCGCGCGCCAGGCAGAGAGAGAGAGAGAGAGAGAGAGCGCGCGCCCAGGCAGAGAGAGAGAGAGAGCGCGCGCACCAGGCAGAGAGAGAGAGAGAGAGAGAGCGCGCGCGCGCCAGGCAGGAGAGAGAGAGAGAGCGCGCCAGGCAGAGAGAGAGAGAGAGCGCGCGCCAGGCAGAGAGAGAGAGGAGAGCGCGCCAGGCACAGAGCGAGAGAGAGAGCGCGCCAGGCACAGAGCGAGAGAGAGAGAGAGCGCGCCAGGCACAGAGCGAGAGAGAGAGAGAGCGCGCCAGGCAGAGAGAGAGAGAGCGCCCAGGCAGAGAGAGAGAGAGAGCGCGCCAGGCAGAGAGAGAGAGAGAGAGAGAGCGTGCCAGCAGAAAGAGAGAGAGAGAGAGAGCGCCAGGCAGAGAGAGAGAGAGAGAGAGAGAGCGCCAGGCAGAGAGAGAGAGAGAGAGAGAGCGCGCCAGGCAGAGAGAGAGAGAGAGAGAGCGCGCCAGGCAGAGAGAGAGAGAGAGAGAGAGCGCGCCAGGCAGAGAGAGAGAGAGAGAGAGAGAGAGCGCGCCAGGCAGAGAGAGAGAGAGAGAGAGAGCGCGCCAGGCAGAGAGAGAGAGAGAGAGAGAGAGCGCCAGGCAGAGAGAGAGAGAGAGAGAGCGTGCGCGCCAGGCAGAGAGAGAGAGAGAGAGAGCGTGCGCGCCAGGCAGAGAGAGAGAGAGAGAGAGAGCGCGCGCGCCAGGCAGAGAGAGAGAGAGAGCGCGCCAGGCAGAGAGAGAGAGAGAGAGAGCGCGCCACAGCAGAGGAGAAGAGAGCGCGCCAGCAAGAGCGAGAGAGAGCGCGCCAGGCACAGAGCGAGAGAGAGAGAGAGCGCGCCAGGCAGAGAGAGAGAGAGAGAGAGCGCGCCAGGCAGAGAGAGAGAGAGAGAGAGCGCGCCAGGCAGAGAGAGAGAGAGAGAGAGAGCGCGCGCCAGGCAGAGAGAGAGAGAGAGAGCGCAGGCAGAGAGGCGCCAGGCCAGAGAGAGAGAGAGAGAGCGCGCCAGGCCAGAGAGAGAGAGAGAGAGAGCGCGCCAGGCAGAGAGAGAGAGAGAGAGAGCGCCGCGCAGCGAGAGAGAGAGAGAGAGCGCGCCAGGCAGAGAGAGAGAGAGAGCGCGCAGCCAGAGCGAGAGAGAGAGAGCGCGCCAGGCAGAGAGAGAGAGAGAGAGAGCGCGCACCAGGCAGAGAGAGAGAGAGAGAGAGCGCCAGGGGCAGAGAGAGAGAGAGAGAGAGCGCGCAGCCAGGCAGAGAGAGAGAGAGAGAGAGAGCGCGCGCAGGCAGAGAGAGAGAGAGAGCGCGCGCC